>NC_142117.1:18260000-18860000 GCF_056152115.1 Neolamprologus brichardi | reverse complement strand
GGCTGGAAGACTGTTTACTTAGCCTGGCAGGGCGAAGGACACTGTCTCAGCTGAACTATGGAAACGCACACACATACATATACTGATACTGATAAGCACTCACCGACGCATCACCCTCCCTACCCCGGATCCAACGCCACCTCCAACGCTTACCTCCCCTCTGATGTGGACATTGGGTCAGTTGGAGGCGCAGTCGAAAGATTGCAGCGGTCCCAGATCAGATGTACACACTGGAACTCTTTCCCATGTTGCTTGTCTGTGTTTATTGTGCTATGGTGTGTTGATATCTGTGCATTCCTGTATTATCCTTCTGTGTTACACATTTCGATGTTTTTTTCCTCGCTACCTAGCCTGACCTGTCTCCCCAATGTGATGTTTGTGTATTTTATGTACGGTCGGCAAGGTCTGTCATCTCGGTTGTGGGCAAAAGACCTGCAATTGACAAATAAAGGCTATCTCATCTCATCTCATCTCATGTTTGAATTGGCCAAATTTGGCCACAATTGGATGTGGTCTCCCGGTCGGTGACCTCACGGCCCCCAAACGATGCACTCTTTTGAAGGCGATGTTCTTCATGGTGTCCTCCGGCAGCTTCAGGTGGGTTTTAATTAAACTTTTCACCATTGCTTCCACGTCCTCTCCGGCAGATTCTGGAATACCAGAGAACAGAAGGTTGTCTCGCATGCTACGGGCTTGTAGATCGATAACGGTCTCTTTTATTTTTTTATTTTCTATGTTTAGCCGGGTCACATTATCGGTGAGAGATTGATCGACTCCCGCAGCGTGGCATTTTCAGCGGCAAGTGTTTCCACCTGCTGCTGGCTGAATTCCAGGGATTCTCTCAGAGATTTAAATTCTCAGTGTAAAATCTCCACCAGGGACAGCCTCGCATCGAAACTGGACAATCGCTTGTCGATTGACTCCACGATGTCTTCAAAGTCTTTGCCGGCAGGCGATGTTGTGCCGGGGGAGTCTGCCGGGTGACATCTTTTCGATGACGGCGTCTCAATTTTTGCCAGGGAAGATTCACTCTGGGCCTTCTTCATTACTAGATCTTGGAAGCACCGGTCGATGTAATCTTGGAGAGCGTCTAAACTCTCCCCGTTGTCCTCCAGGGTGTTAGAGATGATAAGACAGATGTTGTTAGTTATATGACACTTGATTAGTATTTGGTATACTTGAAGCTTAAAGAAACTTTGTTAAATTCTACGCTACCATTCGCTTTTTTCCCCCGCCAAATCTCCGGCGTCTGACGTCACCTACAACATGGGTCGCTTACCTTTTCCCGTCACTTCCGTCACTTACCTCCCCTACTTACCTCACACACACACGTCAGTCCCTCACACACACATGGCCGTCTTTCTCATTCTTCATCCTTAAATGTCAGTCACGCTCTCATCTTTAGAATACTCTGTCTGCCGTGTCCCTTCTTTAGCTCTTTTTTTATTGCAGGAGCTCTTTTAAGACCTCCTTTTATGTCACTCTCTCAGTCTCTCCCTCTCCCTGTTCCTCTGAGATGTTAACCCTGAGGGCCACAAGGATTGAAATACGATGGCCACATAGCAGTGTGGAACATATACATTCATTATACACACTTTAACACACACACTCACGTCTGTATGGACACTCAATTTTCCAAGCACATACGTACACACACATGCTACAAAAAAGTACAAGGACATATGCATAAAAGGGAATAATACGCTGTCTGAAAACATGGAAACAAACACAGATGCGCCCACACAAGAGCAGTGGACAGCCTAAGAGCAATTTGAGTACACATGCTGTGTAACATTTGCAAACAGAATGCACTCAGTAGAGCATAAGCCATCATCAGGGAACAACTGTTACAGCATTTACAGTGTGCTTCTAGCTAATTAACTGCATCTACAGCTGAATCTAATGTGACTGAGGAGAGCAGGCATGCAATAAGCTCTTTTTTTGTTCGGCTTACAATGTGAGAGTGACCTCCCAAAAACAATGAGATCACAAGGTGTGAAAACCAGTGCCTCTTGGATGGTTAAGTATTTATTGGATTTAAGATGATTGGTTGTTTCAGCCCTGCAACACAACAGCAATAGAGAATACTGTGCATTAAAACTGCTTTTTTTATTGCTTTAGTTCTTCTAAACATATTGGATCAGTTTTAACCTTGGGATATTTAAAGAACATAATGTAGATATTCAGTGTGTGGTTGGAGAACTCGGGTCAATAAAAGAGACAGATACGTGTTTCCCGTTTCAAAACCGCAGTCAACTTTGGTAAGTTTGGTAAATTTAAAATACTAATCATAAATTATTACTTTTTACTTGGTTTGTTTTTTTGGTTGGTTGGTTCTGAGCTCATACAAGAGACATCATTTTAAAGATGTTTGTGGTGCTTTTTCGTAGTATTTCTTTTAATGACTGTTCAATGATTTATGTACTTTTTACCTGCTCCTTATATAACCCCCATTCCCCTCATTTTCATGGTGTCTCTTGTATGCCTCAGTGTCAATGTCTGTTTTTCACTCTTTTTTCTGCTTCACACTAATTGCATTAGTCTATGTCAGCTCCCCTCTGGCCACTTAGCTAGCTTTTATTTCTCTTACTCCAAGGAAGTTGACAGAAAACAAAAGTACTGTATGTACGAAATGCCATCGCATTTCATTTTTGCCCATGCAATCTTCTCATGCTCCAACTAGTCATTTTCTCACTCCCTCTTTGCTCCTGCTGTCAAACTTGGTGACAGCTTGAGCCAGTTTGGGACTATCTTTTCTATTGTCTCTTGTTGCTCACTGCTACTATTCTCTTTGACCAGCCATCATGCAAGCCAGTGTTATCTCTTTTTCCTGCCATCCTGCAGTGCACTTGCACCATCCCCCAATTTTGCCATGGACTTGAATATACAGTATAAAACTAGTGTGGACTGGTCCAGTAATTATAGACTATCACTATACATTCATAATAGAAGTTTGTCCCTCTACCATATTCTTGGTTTTATTGTGGGCTTGTCTGTACATACAGTACTGTGCAAAGGTTTTAGGCAGTTGAGAAAAAATGCTGTAAACAAAGAATGTTTTTTTGGTGTCAGATCAATACCAAAATTTACAATACTGCACAACACTAAAGTTCAATTTTCCTCCAACAAATATCAAATTTCAATTAGAGTACAGTACAAAGGTCTTGAGCTATTTTTCCTCGAATATTGTCTTGTAATTTAATAAAGTGACATTGATTAATAGTTCTCCAGGTTTTCTGAAGATCTTTCAAAGGTATACTTTTGGCATTAAAAATTATTTACTCATCTTCAGTCCAGTCCTTGTACCTGACTATTTTCAGAAGAATATCTTTGTTTGTTAAGCTACTTAACACTAACCTATGAACCTATGACCATTCAACTGGTAAAAAGTCACATAATTCAAGAGAAGAATCTGTGCTGTTTCTACACATTTTAAACCACTTAGCAAAGAATTAACTCATGAGCAGAATCGGTAGCAACAGGTTTTATGGAGTGAATTTCAATTTCAAATTTCAATAGAGAGAGAGAGAGAGAGAGAGATACAATAGTGAATGTCTATAGCTATCTGTAAAACATGGTCAAGACTCAATAGTTTGGGGCTGCATTCAACCAGTGGTGTTGGGAATTTTGATACAATTGATGTAATTATGTACACAGAAAGGTATCGTCAGATTTTGATCCACCATGCATTACCACATGGAATGCTGGCAATGATCCCAAACACACTCCCAATGCAATAAAACCATACCTGGATAGAAAAACACACAGTGGAGGACATAGATCAGCTCCCCAGAGCCAGGACTGCAGTGTGGGATCATCTTGACAGAGAACAGAACAAAAGGCAGCCAGCTCCAAAGAAGAGTCTTAGATGTCCTACTCAAAGACTTTTGGGAAAGCCTGCCTAAGAGAGTTCAGGCTGTGTTGAAAAATAAAGGTGGTCATACCAAATAATGATTTTCAATGTTGTTAGAACTGTATAAACTCACGTTTGCCTTATAAACTGTATTTCCATGTATGTATTTTAATTTACGGTGTTGGCTATAGTTCTCACATCATAATATATCAGTAACAGTTGCAGACCACAATTCTTTTAATATGATTCCAGTTCAATCCTTTTAGCAAGATTCAAGCCACAAAATAGATCCACTTAATGTTTATTGTAGTAACATCTTTAAATTGTCTCAACAAACTCTGACAATGTGTGCAGGTACCCTGGCGAAACACAGATTTTAACTTTAGCTGTGACAGACATTATGACCAAATCTATAAAAGTAGTTGCACAAACAAAATGAAAATGACCAAAGGCCTTAAAATACAGCGATAACAAAAAGAAACATATTTCTAACTCTTAATAGTCCACAACCAAGTAGTGTTCCTATTGTTGCCACAATATGTACCAAAAACATTTCCAAATATCTGACAGATCAAATGGTGTGTTTCACAACAAGAACCATTAGCTGTTTTTCCTCTAGACAGCAAAAGCAAGAAACCCTGACAGTCTTCAATTTGAAAAACACTGAACTGAACAGTGTTCTGGTGGGTTGTTAAAAGTTTTTAAATCTCTTAAGGTCACAGGCCAGAAGATAACTTTTCTGAATTCTTCTCTCTGTACTAGGGTAGCAATAAACCAGAAGAAGAAGGAAACATTTCCAGAACTGTGATTGAGAAATTACATGTTGTTTAGAACACATACATAAGGCTACAGCTACATGTTAATGTTATCACAGACACAGTGATATATGGAGATGGTTTTGTTAAGCGTGGCATAGGGCTTGTTTTGCTTGCCTTGTTCATTCTGTCATTCTCCTTGTTTCCATTTGTGATCTTAGCTGTGTGAATGCAATATCCATGAACATTATTTTATCCTTTATGGTTGTTTAAAAAAGATATCAGATCAAAGAAGGTGGTATCTGTGTCTCTCAGCTTATTTGCCTCATACATCTTTTTGTCACTTTGTCCATCTCATATTCTTCTTTCCTTCATCACCACAGAGACCACAAAGGAAATGTGCATTTCAGCCATTTTCTTCTTCTCCTCTCTCTCTTTTTATTTCTACTTTGTTCTGCTATTTCCTCCACTCGGAGCTGAGGAACCACAATGCTTGTTATTAACTTTCTCATACCATTTATCTCTCACTCACCACAGCCATTACCTCCCCCTGTTTTCTGTCATCTTCTCCCGGCTCCCCGTCTCTCCTCTCCTCTCTGTTCTTCTCACACACCATTTGTCTGTTACTGTCTCATCAGTATTCTCCCTCTCTTGCAGACAGCAGGTTAGGTTCGGCATCCCCAACCCGCCTGCGTAACTCACTATCCCTATACATAATTATACCGCCTGATCACAGGTACAGAACTGTTCTTGTTACACCTGCTAGTGTGGTCATTACCAGTTGCCACAGCTTGGCAGGCTTGTCAGTATGTCTACGTATGTGTCTCTTCTATTATGGCAAAATGTGGTTTTAAAGGAAACTGTACAGCAAAGGAAACAGCGATAAAGGAGGTTTTAAGTACTTTTTCTAATCCATGGCTAACTACTAAGCAAAGGGTTCCCAAAGTAGGGGTGTCAAGAAGGCCATTGAAGGCTGTCAAAGATAGTTGTGATCCAAAGGCTCGGTTTATTTATCCATTTAGAAACGTGATGTGATAAAAGCTCATGTAAGGGATGCCCTCATAAGAAATGACTTGCTTTGAAGCTGGAGGCTGGTCGATAGGAGATATTTCAGGCTCTGGTTGCCTAGGCAACCCTCTAATGTCTTTACCACCCTATCATTTGTCAATCAAGGAAGGTAGTCCCTTCATTCACTTGCCTTGAAGCTATGAAAAGTAACTTATTTCACCTGTAGTCACTCAAAGTTGAATTTCACTGATATCCCAGCATCTCACAGAAGATAGAAACTGTTACCCAACAAACATACCCAAAAGTGGTTGCTGTACATCACCAAAGACTGAACTATAGATGGCAGAGTACAAATGGGCCGGGACAATCCAGGATTGGTATTCTGGAACCTCTAGTTAATGATCCATCCATCCATCCATCCATCCATCCATCCATCCATCCTTCCTTCCTTCCTTCCTCTCCTGCTTATCTAGTATCCTGCTTATTCAATTCAGTTCATATCACAATGGCAAATCACAACAACAGTTGCCTCAAGGCGCTTTATATTGTCAGGTAAAGACCCCACAATTATACAAAGAGAACAGAGACAACTACAAAAATAAAATGCCCCCCTATTGAGCAAGCAACAGTGGGAAGGAAAAACTCCCTTTTAACAGGAAGAAACCTCTGGCAGAGGCTATCATATTGCTCACTCATATTAATATTGAATGAGCTAATTTTTCATGTGCTGCTGCCTGGCGTTGCTTCCCATGACTCCATGGAGATACTTCTCAGTAATAGGAAAATAATGATATCCCACCGCCATACACCTTCAACACCTGTGGTGATTTTGTGATAATATTAAGTTGTTCAGAATGAACAAATATCTTAAATAAAGGATAAACATGCTCACCTACTACAGCACCTTACATTTATTAAGTGGCAGTGATGCCTTCCCAGGTGAGGCATTACTTCTATCCAGACTGTCAGTTTTCAACATTAGGGTAGCCAGTGACGGATCATTTGCGTTATAAAACATGATATTTGTATGTTTGTAGTTATGTAGTGTGACAAAACATGTTGTAATACAGCAGTAAAAAAAATAAATAAATAAATAAAACATGGAATTAGAAGATGATTGAGATGATTGCAGTTTCAGCAAAATGTTTTTTTTCTGGGGGTTTTGGCTCAGTGAGCAGCACAGTAGGAGCAAAGTGCCTCAGAGTAGCATTATTTTAAAATCAGAGTGTTATGTTCTCTCTTTCGCCAAGATAACAAGCAAGCTGAATGTAGATACAAAGTGAAGTGAATTCTCAGCTTGTGCTGATTGCTGTTTGTTTTAAACCACAAACAGCTCATGGACCAACTCAGCTGCTGTGACAACAAGCAGCAACTGTGTTACTGAGAAACTGGCTTTAAAACATTGCAAAAACTCCAGTTCCCCTGTCTCCCCCCGCCTTAAAGTAGCGCCATACAAATTGAAACAACACATTGATCAGCTTGATTCAGTTCCTTGTTTTGGGCTTTCATCCACATGTGTCAAAATAAAACCTGCAGGGTCAAATCCATCTTCTTGTAAATTTGAATTTGGCTCCTTGATAAATTCGGGGCTGACTAGTTGTAGCCACAATTAATTTTTTAAAGGTTGTTTGATGTTTGAATCCACGCACCGACAGAGATGTATAGTCATAGACAGGAGACAGAGGGCTTCATAAGGTACCTGAAGTGAAAAGAGGAAAAGTTCATTATTTATGACAGAGAGGCTGTGTGGTAAAGGCAAACCACATGATTAAAGATTTTTTTGTTTTTACTTTTAATTTGGATGCCTGTGGTAGTGAAGAGACTTCTAGGAATATTTGAAAGAACAAAATTAGAGATAGTTTATTTTTCTATTACTTCATGATGTATTTGGTTCTGTTCACCATGCTTCCATTAGCTGTCTTGAGACAAAAGTTGTTTTAAGCTAGTTGTATGGTAGCTTATGTGAAAACATAATTGGAACGCAGTATTTTTCTTCGCCTGATGTAATAAAGGCTAAAAAATTTACTGATGACTTATGTTGACCAATCTATGTGTTAAATGGTTGTATGAAGCTAACATTTTTAAAAATTTAAGCATGTTAGTAAACTATATATGTATGCTCCTTGTTGTGAGTCTTATTTTCTTGTATGGTGCTATTTTAACCAGTCCCAGCCTTTAAACATATAGTAGCTTGCAATGAATATGTGAATGACTAACACCTTTTACAATCTTGACATTAGGGTCTATTGCCAATTAAGAATGTAAATGTGTGTATTTTAGTTAATTTCTTATTAGAAATAAACATCATTTTTCATTAGTTTTATGAGTTTCTGCGCATTGTACTTTGCAACATGTGCTCTATTTCAGTCTCTCAGACACACAAATATGATCATAGTCACTATGAACAAGTCAGTCTGCGGTCACAGGACATCATTACATTCACCGTTCCATCAGTTCGTCTAGAAAGAAGGCATTCTCCTGCCCCGTCTTCATGAAATACATTACAGAAGGACTTGCACCTCTCTCGATTGATTTCACTAGCAGATCTTAAAAGATGTACAAATAACCTTGTGAAATCATCACCGGGAACCCATTCCTGTTTTTGATATAACTGTGTAAACATTAGACAATTTTAGCTATTTTATTGTTTCTTTTATTGTTGTCATTTTAATACATTTGTCTGAAACAGGTCTCTCTTGTACATGAGGTATTGAGTCACAATGGGACTACCTGTATAAATAAAGGTTAAATAAAAAATAAAAATGAAAAGACATTTTCTATCTGGAACATCTGAAAATGATAATAAGATGATGCATCTTCAGTCTAGCTGATGAATACTTGAGCATGTGAAGCTGTCAGGGATGGAATGGCCAACTTTTTATTGTTACTTAAAAAAAACAAAGCCTACATTATGGACAACCTCAACAATTTTGCTGTACGTGCTCATTCCTGTGCTTGCTCTCTCCCATGCCCATTATGTTTTTCCTGGTTTTCCTTTTTTCCAGATCACCTGCTTTTGTGGCTCACCAAATCTAAGGTACTGCAAGACCACATTACTTACACACACACACACACACACACACACACACACACACACACACACACACACACACACACACACACACACACTGTCAAGCAGCTCTGTGATATATTATAAAAGGAACCCATCCCTTTCCTGATTAAAGGTGAGTGTGCAGCTATGTATGTATATGTCCTCCCCCTATCCGGGAGGTCAGACTGTTTCCTTGATGACAAATGATGCTCTGTCAGCCATTTGCAAAGACAACTGTGGCAAAAAGGACCCGAGGACAGTACAGAGAGTCTTAAAAATAAAATAAAACATCATTTGGACATAGTGATTATTAAATATTATCATGAAATC
Source organism: Neolamprologus brichardi (assembly GCF_056152115.1). Taxonomy (NCBI): domain Eukaryota; kingdom Metazoa; phylum Chordata; class Actinopteri; order Cichliformes; family Cichlidae; genus Neolamprologus; species Neolamprologus brichardi. The sequence continues at coordinate 18,851,002 of NC_142117.1, read as the reverse complement.
TTCTTCATCTAAATGTCACATTAATTGGTTAACACTAGCAAGCAGAGAATCTGAACACTAACACTGCTTCACTCGTATATTAAAATGTAACTTCTTCTAGTTTACAGTTTAATTGTATTAGCCTGCCTGCGTGAGGATGTGTCATACTGATGATTTGGTTTGGTTGTTTCCTGTCACTCAGGCATGTAGTTAAAAAAAAAAAAGTTAAATGAGGGCTGAAACCCATTAAGTTTGACTATAAGTGAACGAATAATTGATGTAACCCATGACTGGAAGGTGGTTAAAAAATACAGAGAAAAAAACAGACAACCTGAGAGAAGGCATCTCAGAGATCAGCTCTCCTCTTGTTGAAAAAACAAGAATCTAAAGGAGGTGATGAATAGAAAGTGAAGGAGTGAAGGAATTTAAAGAAGAGAAGAAAAGGTGATCATGTTTGTATGTAGTTTCCAAAGGTGATAAAAAAGCCACTGCCTGGCAGCAAACTCTCCTTAAATTTTAATGGAACTGCACCGATCCCCCAGCAACACTGGATAACAGTTTTAGTAGCTGAGAAAAAGGATGTTTCATTTGTGTCTTCTCATACCTCAGCACGTTTGTCCTGTCTCCTGAGCATTAACGCTTCAGCCGTTCTTTTTCCACAGTTTCGTTCGTGTGTGTGTGTTTCCTGCTATTGTATTTTGTTTCAATGTCCACCCAGCAGTGTGGGTGTGTTCCACGATAGGTCATGACTTTTTGTCATAATAGGTATTCCTGATTTTAAATGCCCAGGTGATCTTGCCTATAAATCATGATGTCATTAATTTGTCCAAAGTTGTGTGCGAGTATATCGTGTAGGTATTAAATCTCTATTTTAGTTACAGTATTCAGTGTGGTTCTTGATTCCTTTTGTCGCTCATTACAAAAGCAGGAGCAAAGTGCATGTGATAAAAACAAAACAGATTGTGGTTCCTGTTATCACGTGTTCAGGAATGAGTCTGCTATTCAAGAAAGTTGGAAAGTTGGAAAGACTCCCCTGAACTTTTTGTAAAATCGCTGCTGGACCTTTGAAATATTGACATTCATGCAGGCAAATAATCCACACTTACATCCGGAGAAAGAGGCCAGAAAGAGGGATTCCTAATGCACAAAACTTGTTACTATTTGGATACAAGTGTATGCGAGCCCTTATTCCATCTACTAATGCATCTAATATGTCATAATGAATCTCTTAAAAGATGGATAGAGGGAGTGATATGTAAGGATGAGACACTTGAGAATTAACTGCATGTGGCAGACAGGAAAAATGTCCAAGGTGACGGGAGAAATGCTGTTCAGGCTAAAACACTTCAGAAACACTCCTCTTATCCTGCGAGGCTAAATATAGGCTCATTAAAAATCTAAAGAGCCCATGAAGGGGGGGAGGGTTGTGGTAGATGGAAAAAGAGGTTGTCAGAAACACAGAGAGAGAGAGATTAGAGGGAGAGATGGACAGGTAAAAGAGATTTAAGGGGAAACAGCGATGATGAGAGATACAAAGTAATGTTAGGTACAATGAAAAATTGAGGCATAGAGAGTGAGCAGTGGGGTATTTCTGTTTTTTACCACACAGGAGAGAGGAGCATGTCACTTACATCACATAGCAGCAACCAGCTTGCCCACTTTGCCTCTTTATTCTCTGGTCTCATCCAGTATTCAATAGCCTTTCCCCTTTTTGGCCAGCAGAAATAGATAAATGCCTCTTTGTCATGTTTCACTTCTATTTCTTCCGTAATTGAAAAGTGAGGTGGAGAAGTACTGGGTGGGGGTTTCAAAAGAGAGCAATAATGTAGATGAGGCACTGATGAAAGCTGTAATCAAAAGATGAATATTTTTAGAAACATCAATTTAAAACCTTATATTTAAAACAAAGTTGAAAGTACCCAAAGCACAGGATAGAAAAGATGCAGCGTTCAGTCTTCAGAGACACAAGTGTTTCTCAAGATTCCAATAAAAATATTTGAAACGCAAGTAAATGGTCCAAACAGTTTGGTACAATGCACAGTTATCTCTGATTCCTGTGGTTTTCAGACATTTTGTGCTCAAGGCACACCAGAGGGCAAGTCAAAATTTCAAAGCAAACCTGCAATCATATCTGTGGAAAATAGCCTCTTTGGCCATCTGACATGTTATCAGCTTTACTCTCTTTGGACTGAACATGAGGGCACTTTTAATCATCTTGATGTAGTAAGACAACTCCGTTATTTATTTAGTTATTCTCACTTTACAAATAACAAATTAGCGGTTTTTCAAAACTTTTAGTAGAACCAACACAATTAGTCAATAAAGCATTGCAAATGAAAATTGTCAGTCATGCATTAGACTAGCGACCTGTCCAAGGCTTGCACTGCCTCTTGCCCTATGTCAGGTTTAGCCTATTAGCCAGTCCCTGCAAACCTAAACTGGATAAGCCAGTAAAATGGATGGGATGGATGGAAAACTGCATCTCTTTCCTTATTTAAGAAGCTTGGATGTGTTAGGTCTATTGGGGATGAAACAAGAAATCTAAGCCTACTGCAACCATAAACTTTGATTAGGAGGAAATCAGACATATGATATAAACTTTTCTTCCATTTTGCTTTCTGCACATGGCTGGATGCCTAATTTGTTCAAACTAATTGAAGTTATTTTTAATCACAGCATCTTTTGTGTGTGTGTGTGTGTGTGTGTGTGGGGGGGGGGGGGGGGGGGGGGGGTTCACTATAATTCTCTAATACTAAGGACTGGATAAACTTCTGGGTCATTTAAGGTTAAGAAAAGGGTGTTTCATTTTAATCCAGAGACTTAAAGCCACTCCTCTTTGATTTTGAACCTGAATTTCAAGATTTTTGGATAAGAGGGTATTCAACACAATACAACAGCAGATGGAAATGGACAAGGAAATGAAACTCATGCTGGGTCATTTTTAATGTGATCAGATAACTAACAGAAATCTAGAGGACACAGAGTGTGTGAAGGTTTGGATTCTGTAATGAGGGCTGAGAGGTACCCAGATGCAAGGCCATAGATTCCTTTATGGAATAAATGCAAGTACATCACCACAAACCAGAGGATAACACCAACTCAGCTATGAAGAGGGAAAAGAGAAAGAGACAGAAACAGAGAGAAAGGTCTTGAGAGGAATGAGAGCAGAAGAAGAGCGAGACAGCCTTTGAGGAGAGAGCAGCTGTTCAGTGGAACAGCCTAAGGGCAAATTTCAGAATGCATGACAAGGGGAACCTCGAAGGCCCGGGTACATACGCTGACACACAAACACATCCAAGATGGGATATGATTCATGCCATGATGTATACTCTCATATGCATGGACAGATGTGCATCGTCTCTTTTTGCATAGCCATACAAAAAAGTTGTATATTGCTTCATAAACATATACCTAAATACACATGCATGATTTTCTCTGATAAACATGTCAGTGTACCAATAAACACCATTTTCATCCATGGGAGGCTAATTTGAACTTTTAGTCAAAGGAATTTCAATGAACAAAGAGGTTTGTTTGGAACACTGGTTACACTGGTTACATAAGATTAGCCAAAATTACTCCATTTAACTTCAGTCCATAAGCACAAAGCAAGACGACTAACCGATCCATCAGAAATGTTTAGTACTACAGGTCACAGGCTTGCTTTGGAAAATTTCAACAGGACTTTTGGGGGCATAAAATTAGGTGTAATTTAGACCCATATTCCTGTAGAATACTTGTAGAGTACATGTAGAGTAAATATGACTGCACATTAGACCCTGAAAAGTATAGTGTTAACTGAAAAATTAATATTAGCATCAATCATATTATGAGTGTTGATGTTGCATAGTATTCTCCACTCTGCAACTTCCCTGTTGACAACAGGGAAATAACTGGGAAGAATAAATCTCAGGGAATCTTTATGGTTTGTGTGTCTGCAAAAAAAAAAAAAGACCACCGAAAAACAAAAAACGACAAATTTGTCGGTATCAGTTTTAAAAGTCTTAAAAATCTAAAATAGAACTACTACACATGGAGCTTGTGACAGTATAATCTTCAGTCTATAAATTGTGCCAGTGGTAAATAAATGGGCACGATGTTGAGTAATATTTCAGGCACAGGTCTGCAAGCTTGGGTCCTCTCCCTTGGGGGTTGACGGCCTTGCAAAGAACTATAGCCGTCTTCCTCTTCTTGTCCACCACTACTATATCCGGTTGGTTAGCCATCACTAGTTTGTCTGACTGTTTCCAGAAGTCCCACAGGATCTTAGCCTGGCATTCTACCCTAGGAAGCATATCCCATTTTGACCTCGGGACTTCCAGGGCACACTCAGCACAGATGTTTCTGTATACTATGTCAGCCACTTGGTTATGGCATCCCATGTATGCTCTGCCTGCTAGCATCTTGCACCCTGCTGTTATGTGCTGGATTGTCTCAGAGGCATCTTTACACAGCCTGCACCTGGAGTCTTGCCTGGTGTGGTAGACCCCAGCCTTTATGGATCTATTTTACGTGAAACATTTTAGTAGATTGAGTTGTTATTATTATCAGGTCATATCACAAATGTACCAAACAGAAAACTAGTCTGAGTAGTCTACTAAATATTTAAATTTACTTTAAAGCTAATTAAGGCTAGCTGTACTGTATGTCTCTGGTATTGGCTCTAATTGGTGTCAAAAAATGACCTTCCTTCCTGTAGGGTCCCAGCGGGTATATTATATTGGTAATGTTTGAAATTCAGAATGGCTCTCAGTCATGCTCCATCGTGTATTGCTTAACCGCCTTATAGTGTCAGAATTTAATAACCAAAAAGGTTAAATGCACAAACGCAAACTCAGAGACTAGCCAATGTTTAACAGTAGAATCACCAGGGGGTCACAATGAACCCATTGGCCCCCTCTCAGGGTCTTGCACCTGAGAGGAGGAGGAGAAGACAATAGAAAGAAATAGAGAGGAAGGAAGAAAGGAGGAGGAGGAGGCAGGCACCGTACCATGACGTAGAGTATCATTCTCTCTTTCATTCCTCTTAAACACATTTTATCCCTTTTACTTACTGTCCTCTCGATTTCACAGGCTTTCAAGGCCAATTGGGTTATTTTATTGCAGTTCTGACTTTACTGCATGGGGAACAACACTGTAAATGCAAATTAGCACACAAAAGCACACATAGACAGACACACATACACACACACACACACACACACACACACAATCACAACTGCCTGTGTGAAAGTTTTGCTTCATTGTCTGTCCACACCCCTTCAGACTGATCTATCTATCTATCTATATATATATATATATATATATATATATATATATATATATATATATATATATATATATATATATATATATATATATATATCAAATGCAAGCCAGAGGCCTACACAGAATTTCACAGCATGTGAGCGTGTACACGAGAACATTCTGTCTCTCTCACAAAAACACAGTCGCATGTAAACTGTTAAATATTGCTTATTACTCTCTTGTCTGTCAGAGAAAGACTTGGACCACACACTCTGCCCATAACTCTGACTTTCCTCTAGAGGGCTTTGTGCTTGCGTAATTGCATGAGAATGTGTGTGATGACTAATACATCAGTCTGATAAAACTTAAAAGAAAACCTTGACTGTTGTTCCAAAGGTAATGCCAACCTTCCTGTGGAATGGGAGAAAAAGAGCTTGACATTCACAGACAGAATGGCACTGCAGAAATTTCTCTGTCTCCTTCAAAAGAAGCCACTCTGTGGTATTTGCTGAAGTGGTAGCATCTGTGTGTGCACATATGTGGGGTTTGTATGTATTTTTAAATGTTAAGTAGCTCTCTGTTTCTTACCAATGTTTAAAATGCATGGCGTAGCTCACGGGTGACAACTAGAAAGTACAAAATTTAAATATATTTTGCACATTTGCATGTGTGTCAAGAGGGACAAACTGAAGGAATTAGTTCATAAAGATAGCTTGAGAGCTGATGAAGAAGTAGAGATGAAGTGACAGGGCAAGTGTTTGTCTTGTCTGTGGAATGAACTGCAGCTTAATGAGCTTTTTTGATTAACTTTGGTCTGCTACAGTTTCACTTGTTCAAAATATAGACTTTCTTCTGCACAGACTACAGCATTATTAATTTGATTGTTTAGACAAAGAGAGCACTGTTAAGGTTAGGTGAAGATTTGGTCCAATTTAATGTAGAAAATATTCAGATTGACTTGAAAAACTTTGTGATCATAGATCATAGATGAATTTAAGACAGAAGTCACTTAAAGACTAAAGAGAGCATTTCATTTAATCCACAACCTGTCTTTTGTCCGTTCTTCCTCCCCTCACCCCCAATTGATCGAGGCAGATGGCTGCCCCTCCCTCAGCCTGGTTCTGCTGGAGGTTTCTTCCTGTTAATAGGGAGTTTTTCCTTCCCACTGTCACCAAAGTGCTTGCTCTTAGGGGGTGTGATTGTTGGGTTTCCTCTGTATTATTGTAGGGTCTCTATCTTATAATATAAAGCCCCTTTAGGTGACTGTTGTTGTGATATGGTGCTATGTAAATAAAATGCAATTGAATTGAACTGAATTCTTGATAGATAAACCTCTCTCCACCTAATAAAAACAACATTTTCTAATCTTTGCTCATGATTTTCAAACTAGGAAAAACGTGGCAGATTTTCAACTGTTTTTTTTCTTTTCCCCATTACCTTTTATTTTCCACATACTTGACTAGAGTTCATTTACTTAGACACTGATAAAAGAGATATTTTTAATGCTGTAATAACCACAGACAAAATTTGATTAACTATAATTGTCTAAGGGTGGCACTATAAATCAATAAAATGTTGGCAAATAAAGCCAGAGCTATCTGTTTCTTTTTGTTTTGTTTTATTTGCCAGGTCTAGTGGCATTTATTTGCCAGCTAATGGCATGGCTAGATGCCACAAGCTATGGCATTAAAAATGAAAAAAAAGTGCTTTCTTGACATTTGGCAAAATGAACGTTTGAATTTCATAAAGTGAATTAAACTTGGAAAGTGTTCAAGCATTTCATTTTGTTAAGAAAAAGTTTATTAGACCAATAAACGCACAGCATTGTTCTTCAGCCTCATTGCTTTGCAAATTTAATTTGAAATAACTGGTTACACTAAAGTTTTAATTTCTCAAGGTTAACATCCAGTTTTTTCAGTACAACTTTTTCAGAGTTTAGCAGTCGAAGGTAAAGGAAAAAGTGTATGAAGTAAAAACAAACAAACAAACAAACAAAAAACAACCTTATGTAATTTTTTTTTGAAAAATCATTTGCAGTCAGTGACAGGTTTGACCCAAGACACTGTCATGACTCTCTCACGGGTCTTTGATGAAGCCACCTTTAGCCTTTGCTTGCTGCTCACCTGTTGTGCAGTGTCTTTGCCTTCAGTCTGGTCTTCAGTGAGTTGTATGCACTTCAGAATCATCAAGGATTCTCCATCTCTTTGTGCCAGTCTTTTTGTTGCTTTGCCTTTGTCATCAAATGATCAAATGCCATCTGTGTTTTGATGCATTTTTAAAAAAAATTACGCCAAAGAGTACCTATTTATACTTATGCGTTCATCAGGATGAGTTAAACTCTCTTCTTTAGCAGTGCTGTCATCAGTACCGGTGCAACTTTACCATTTCCATTGGTTGGCAAACATGCCCAAGCCATACCTGAATCACTTTTTGAGTTACAAGATGTTCCTTTGTATTGTTCTTCTGGAGTTGCATCTTTGTTTTAAGTTGTTTTAACTCGACACCTCACTTGTGGAAAGCATTCTTTACTTTGCAGTGATAAAGGGTTTTTCTTCAGCATTCACAATCTTTTTATCCACATTTGCTCCACATTTTAACACATTTGCTCCTCTGTCTACCAGGTCATTTGGTATAGTCCTGTTCATATGTGAATGCTTTGCGATTTATTACCTCAACAGGGCACATCCGGTGATGAAGCGCATCGCTTCCACTTAGACTTATATAGACAGACAACTCCAGCTGAATTAATTGGAAAGTTTTACCTCTCATAAACTGGCCATATGTGATTGCTGCACAAATCTTCTTGTGCTTTGGATATCTATCCATTTTCTCATCCATAACTTCTTACCCAGCTGTCATGTGGGCTTGGAGCCTATCGCAGCAGACACTGAGCAAGAAGCAGTGTCTAGCTTATTGCAAGGCTAAACCAGGAAATCCGAAAACCATCATCCATCATTCAACCATTCATCTTTACATTCAAGATTGCAATTAATTTAAAGTCACCAGCTAACCAAACATTGGACATGAATTGGAGCAGGAGCACCAGAAGAAATTCCACCTTCTCCAAAAGAACATGCAAAATCCAAAAGTAAAAGGTCACAGCATACCAACAGGTTTGAACCCATAACAATCCTGCTGTAAGTACTATAAGAACTTACTTTGTCTCTTTCAGTATGATCGCAAGTCAAAGAAAAACTAAGATAAAAACTATGATTAAGTTGCATGCATTAATGCCTTAACATTATGCATTAATTAAATTAAATGTAGTTAATGCATTATATGTGTGTGTGTGTGTGTGTGTGTGTGTGTGTGTGTGTGTGTGTGTGTGTGTGTGTTTGGACTGAATGTGCATTTTTATTTTTATTTTTTTTCTGTAAATGGGGTAAAAAATGAGGTCACTGAGAGCATCAAGTTGCTTTAGTGTTATTCTTTTCTGTAGCTCTGACTGGACTCCACAAAATTATTTGCTGTTTACTTTGACAGCAAAAATTACATAATTATAGTATCCAACTGGGCTAATCAAAGGTATACAAATTGATTTAGTACAAACATCAGGTACAAAAACAGAGAAGCCTGCTCCTCAACTGCGTCAGGCTCAAGGCTTTAAGAAAGACACAAGAAGAGAGTGGTCCAGAGGAGAATTACTTGTTTGAACAAACCCAGAAAAAGTGGAATTATTAACTTGTTCTCTCTCCCTCCCTCTGTGTATGTGAGTTTCTCTGTGTGTGTGCATGTGGAAACAGGGTTGTCCCACCCTTCCTGCATTAGATGTGCTTCTTTTATTGCCTTCAGAGGCAATATGCAGGCAAGTAGCCATAAACACAACATTCACACACACAACTACCAAATGCAAACTTTTGTAACTTCTTTTACACCCATATTTACATGCAAGCAGCTCCATTACACAACTTTACAGCTCAGATGTGGAGGGATGCTATTAATCTGTACATCCTATCACACTGACATGAGCATGAGCTTGTTTTCACTAACAGATGCTTGCTTCCTTCTGCAGTGATACCTTTGGCGAGTGTGGTTGTGCAGAAGAAAATATAGTTTCAACCAAAAACTGCTCAGATTTTTGTGAAACGTTGTGAGGAACAGTCAGTAACACTAACAGTCTTTTTTTTCTCTTGAAATAGACAAGCTACAAGACTTATATATTTATTTATTTATTTGGCACTGCGAGCACCACAAGGCAAATGCCAGTTAGTCTCATTATATTGCCAATATCTCCCAAACTGGGCAACTCACACAAAATGATATAGATGGAGAAACTGCAGCAGAGGAAAAATATGTAAATTTGTTTCAGGGGCAAGCTGTCTCTGTAAAAAATAAAATAAAATAAAAATCACTATTCGGTATATTTCAAGCAGACGAAAAACTACTCTGTGATAAAAGTTGTGTGGTATTTTTGGTATCATAAGGTCATCGTTTAAAGACCAATTTACAAAATGGAAGTTTCTTCTAAATTGCTAAAATGCCAGCCCTTTGTGATTGTGACTCACTCAGTATGAATCACAATCGCTGCAATGATAAACAATAGAACCAATTTAGCATCTGGAGGTGTGTGGAAAACAAAAGTGTAGGAAATCTGACAGACTCCAAAAGTGCAAATTTCAACAGCAATAAACAGCAGCAGAAATATTTGAGAAAAACTGGATAGTCAAGGTTAGATAAAAAGAAGAGGTTAGAGAATCACAAAACTCAACTTTTAATAATTCTGCTGGCACATTACCTTTTCCATAATGTAGTCACAACTCAGTTATATTCAAATAGAAAACTCAAACTTGCTCATAAAGGACCTATCATGTTCTGCCTTTGTTGTTCTGTAGCACCAAGAAAAGCTGGTGATGCTGCTACAATACTATAGCCCCCAGCCAGACAGGAATTAGCAAAGGAGTTCTCTCATACCACCATCAGCACTGGAAACACACACACAAAAAAATGTGCATGAATTTTACATGTGTACAGTTTCACCGAATACATTTACAGCCATGAGGCGCTTAATATATTATATATCAAGGAAACATGGTTACTGATCTGCACCACCACAGGACACTGCCGTCATTTGCATCACAATGCAAGTTTATTAATTACTTACTGCAACTTCTTTGTATTAGCATGTCTCCTGTAAGAACAGTCACATGCCCATGGGCTACTTACTGAAAGTAAATTCATAGGTTTTCTCGTAACATGACAAAAATACATTTCTAAATAAAGAACATGGTGCTTACAATATGTGGCACTGGCTGTGTACTGTATGTGCATAGATGCCTATGTGAGGGTGAGAGGAAAGTGGAAGGGACTTTTTGTGCATGTTCACCATTAGCAGGGTAGAGAGTGGCCTTCCTAATCTTCTTTCTTCTAATTAAAAGCCTGTGACTAAATGGACCAGCACCGGAGCTGTCTGCCAGGGAAATTAAAAAAGGAGAGATGATTAGAGGACAGAGGAAAGATGGAGGTGGCATAGAGGGACAGAGGGACAAAGGATGTAAGACACTGAAGATGGAGCAAAAACAATGGAAAGGGAGAATATGGAAGGCAGGAGTAAAGGATGGCAAAAGGTGCAGGGTGAGAGTAAAGTAGAGACAACTTAGAGCAGCGGTCCGGTACCGGTCCCTGAGTCGTTTGGTACCGGGTCACGAGAGTTGAGGCTCAGGTGTGAAATGTATGGTTTTCAGGGTTTTTATCGGTTTTCAGTGTTATTTTGTTATCGTTTTTATCGTTAACTCAGTTTTCCTTGGTCTTTTCACATGTGTTATGAATAAATCTTCTTTTTTTGGTACCGGTACTAGTTTTATTTTGTTGTATTTATCCACTACACCTTAAAGGCCGGTCCGTGAAAATAATGTCGGGCATAAACTGGTCCGTGGCGCAATAAAGGTTGGGGACCATGGAAAGGGTCTTAAAGCTGGGAGTGCTGAAATTTTGTGTAAAATGTATATAATATTCCATTCATCTTGTCACATTCTTATACAACTCTAAAACGTATTTTATTCTTGCAACTATCAGACCCTGCTGCACAAAACAGAAAAACAAAACTGGTCCACCAAGAAAAATATACTGGGAAACTTTTTGGTAAATCGCTTTTTGGTAGATCACTTTGTGGCATAACACCAATTTAACCAGATAGTTGAGTATCCACTTGCAAGAAATGCAGGGCTCTGAAATGACTGCTTAACAATAATGCTAAACTGTGCAGTGGCAGGTCATAATAAGCCCAAGTGCTACCTGTGTGTGCAGGTAATCATATTCCAAATGTGACTTGACACTCATAAGTTTAGCTGATAAATTTCCTCACAACAGGCACTGATGCCGAAAGTGTTCAACATGTCTGTGAGGACATTTAGCTGGTGATAGGTATTGGCTAATAGCTCATTTTGAAAAATGCACCACTTCTACTGGTGTCTAGTGTGTAACGTAATTTAACCAAGATGCTTTCCAGGGAGAAAAAGTATTTTTACTTATTTAATACAACTTCCCAAATTACACATTAGTGAATAAAATAACAGCAGGAATAGTGTTTATTGCGTTTTAACACCTTTGTCTACATATTTTTTGCATTTGGCAGAGTGTGCTGTGATGTATACCTTTTACAATAGGGGTGACTAACTTGCTAATTAAAATGGGAACAAATCATTAGCCTATAGTCAATTAAATGACAAAAATGCCATGAGAAAACCTTTAAAAATAAGCACAATTTAAACTGGTTAAACACTGTCTAAACAAATATTTTATGTGTATTGTAGGAGTTATATTGATTCCATTAATCAAATCAAGCATTTGTTGGTGCAACGAGCTGCACGTTTGGCTGTTTATAATGCTGCAAACACACACAGTGGCAAAATAATTTATGGAGTTTAGTTGACCTTTGAGGTGCAAGTAGCATTAGCGTTTTTTTTATGCTAGCATCAACATCCTTGTGCAAAATGTGGTTACACATTGCTTCGGTTTCTTGGTTATATTCCAGTTTAAGAAAGCTGACATAACAGCTGCTCCCTTTTTATTTTTTGTGGGGGTAAAAAGTACTGCTGGGCAGCACTTGTGAACTTCCACAGAGACAAAGACAGCATGAGAAACGCTAAGTCGTCTGTGAAAACTGTATTCCTGGGTAGAGGCCACTGTTGATGTAGCATCTTTATAAGGGTAATACATTCAACTGACCAGTATTTCTGGCTCTGACTAGCAAGGATAGCAATGTTTAAATGTCCAGCTACGTGCAAACTAGTGATGGATAGAGTTAACTTGCCATCTTTAATCGCTAAAAATACTTCAAATGCAGCCTCAGTCACTGGAAGAAACACTGAAGATAAATTGAAAATAAAAAGCAGAATGAAGACAGAGATAAAAATAAAAAAAGGTTGCTCAATGAAAGGTATTATCCATTTTGTGAGGAATACTTCCATATCCAGCAGTAACAAGTGTGAACAAGACCTTTGGAGTTGCTGCAAAGAACTTTTGTCCTACAGCACATAAATCTAAACTTTAGAGGAAGCAGTCTTATGCACTACTAAGCTTTGTAACCATAAGAAAACAAAGATTGAGAGTACAAGAAAAAAGATGAGGGAATGGAAGAAGGGTGGTAAGGGTGAACAGAAGAGACAGAAAAGATAAAGAGAAAAAAGTGCCCTCGAGACGAGACCGTTTGATCATTCCAGCTGAATCAGCCATGTACTTTAGCTGAATTTAAAAAAACTGATGCCGAAACTCTGCAATCCATTTATATGTATCACTCTCTCCCCTCGCTTACCCTGTTTCTAAGAATCTCTTTCCCAGCACTAACGCACGCCAATCTTCTCCCTTTTACATCCAACCATAAAAAAACATCCCAGATAAGATTTTTTTTTCCCTCAGCAGGACAAATTACCAAAAATGATTTACCCTGCAGCCTTAAATGTAAGAAAGAAAATATAAATGTAAAATGAAATAAACACTAAGTGAATGTAAGTGGGCGCTGTTATTCAGAATGCCTAGAGGTGCAATGGGTGAAATAGCAGTAACAGCCTGACACCAGAGTTTGGACTGGCAAGCAGTGCATCTTTTTTAACTGCTTGGAAGAAGGATATCACCATCTTCATTTACAGTTTGAATTTCATAAGTGCCAATCAAGCTTCACTACGAGCCAAAGGGGAATGAATAATTAGCTGGTAAATAATTGGGCAATGAACACAAGCAGTTGTTGTCTAGTTTGTTTGTCTCAGGGGTGGGACAAAGCAAAACAATATCAATCTTCCCTGTTATTCAGCAACAGTTTGAGCGTGGGCAAGGACAAATTACTGTCAGTTCTTTCCAATATACAATGTTTACACGAAAGTGCATCGGCCCTTTATCTTGTTGCTGCTTAAAACTGCTCTGCTATACTGTTAAGAAAAAGACCCCTCCTGAGGGAATATACCACTCATAAAATAAAATAGTTACATGAAAAAAAAGAAGGGCAAAAGACTGCCTGGCATACTGATTGAGAGTCGAACCTGTAGGTTCTCATGCGCTGACATAACTTTGACCTACTGCAATGGTTATCTTGCATTCATTAGCAGAATAATAATAATTATGACCTGATTCACTTGCAACTCAAATTACCTCTATGGTAAATGTAAAGAATTCCTCAGTGACATCATTTCATATTTATGTAGTCTTTTCATGGCAGCGCTTCCGATAGAATAACATACATTTTATTCTTATGATTTTCCATGGCAGCATATGCAGATCTGACAGCCAGTAAGAGCTGAAAGGGATTTTATTTTCTCTGCTATTGCTTAAGTTGTTATTAACTATTATTACTTGACAAAAATGCACTACTCAGTCTTAGAATAGCAAGCACAGAAATCAGACTGCCCCAGGAGATGTTAACGTATCACTGTGGTATCCTCAGCCCAAGCCTGACCAAACATCATCAAAGGCAGCATGATTAACCCCGAAAGAGAGAGAAGAGAAACAAACATAGTATGTCTTCCACAAGTGCAGCGCTGTGTTATCACTGTAATCGGCTCATCTGTTCAAAATATAAGCTTGTAAAAATTTTTATTTTTACTGACGTGTCAACGATGTCTGACAGTTTCTTTTAATGAAATGATCAAATATACGGTACCTCTGTAAGCAGAGTGCATAGCTGGTCTAATTTAGTTTAAAACAGTATCCATACTTATATTACAGTATATCATGAGTTTGGTTTACTTATTTTTTTGGTAATGAAAAGCACTTTGTGTCCAAGCACTAGAAAAACAGGGTTTTTTTTACTCTCTACAACAAAACAATTCCCAGCAAGCAAACATACTGCAAATACTGCCATGGTAGAGTTCTGTGTTAGTTTAAATGGTGGTGACCTAAATATGAGAAAAGGCCATTTGAGAAGAGGATCATCATTTTGATTCCAAAGTTCAAAAAAAGCTAAATACATAAATAGCACAAAACAAAAAAACAAAAAAAACAAGGCAAATAAACCCCTGCTGCTTCAACAGAGGAGCTCAGTAGTCAACGGTGGCCCCCTGTTGTGATTATGCGAAATGCAAGTGTGTATGAATGTGAAATAGGACACTATTTAAATAAGAAGTAAACTGAATGAAGAAAGTTTGACAAAATTATCACTGAAGGCAAAATAGGCCACAGACCTGTTTCCACTGAAACCCAAAAAGAGAAAAAAAAAATTCTGAATATTTTAAGAATAATTGCACAGATTCACGGATGGATGTTGAAGTCTGAATGGATGTCCTTGCCTTAACTATGCGGCTGTGTGCTTGAGGATCAGGGTATCCTGTCACATAGCAGAGTAAATACCTCTGCAGACCACCACCAGCCAAGCACGGGGATTAATGGGCCATTTGAGGCTACTTGACATTTCTGACGCCTATTTCTTCTGCAGAGAACAAGAAACACAACCCTGGAAAGCCCCGCTCCACTGTCGCCAACATGAACACACAGGCAAACAACACAGAACAACACAAAAATGATACTTGTTATACTGCAGGTGCATAAAATTATTTTACAGTTTTTATAAATTGAAAATTAAATACATGCCAAGCTACTGTATTACAAATGTTCTTCACATGCACACACAAAATAAATTATACAAACAGAGAAAGAGATGCTGGTAAATAAAGCTGACTGATGGATTTCCAATGATGTAATGTACTATAAGCACACATAATAATAAATCCATAAATCTAGTCAAACTCTCTATTTGCTAAACTATTCAGAGTGCGTGCACTTTGTAACCCGTGATATATCTACCAAATTAAAAGACCCTTACATTTAATGGAACTTAATCAAACAAAGTAAAAGTTTACTTCTGTGTGGCATGCAGAATTACTGGCCATTCATCTATGATTTTCCAAACACAGCTAGAATTATAGTATTGCTATATAAATTGCTATATAGAAACCCATAACAAGAAAATATATAGGAAAACTCAAAAGGCAAACAAAAGGCTGCCTATCAATGCATTGGTGTTTGTTTTTTACCAAATGCGAAATCTCACAGCTGTTCAAGAGAAGTCACCATCTTTTTTCAAACGGCTAAAAGTATACCGTAACATCATGCTAACTATTTATATAGAGTCAACAGGGATACATTTAGAAAAACAGTTTTTATTATAGTTTGTTCTTACTGTCTTTGAAACATTTCACTAATTAGAAAATGTTTAACACATTAACCTTCTACCTAGGGCTGTGCGATATGACCAAAATCTCATATCCCGATATTAAGACATCTATCGTCCGATAACGATATAAATCACAAAAATGTAACATTTTCTGTAAATTCTGTGAATCTCGGGCAGCTCGACTTGCGGGAAGTGTTTCCAGCTGCGCGTCATGTAGCTGGAGTCGAGTGTTTTAACCGATGCATGAAAAGATACATTTATAGACATAAGTTTTAACGGCCGCCGTTTTCTTTGTGAGTATTTATTACACGGCGTGCTGCGGGGAAAAGACTGTTCTAACATTTGAGTCTAATTTTTTAGCACCTGACGGCTCTTTTTTGCTTCTCATCCGTAAATAATCTGCTCTTTCACGTGGTTCAGTTTATTTTGAAAAGTCTCAACAGGATCTTGAGCTTTATTGTGAAAGGTTCATGTGGAACATAAACAAGCAGACACATGATGGTTGTTGCTAACCATAACGCATAAAAACAGGCACTTGTCTGTCCATAGTGTGGTTATATAAAATATAAGAGAGAGAGAGAAGTTTAAGAAATTAATATAGCCACTACAGTGACCATCAAAACGATGAAAAAATATTGCCGTAAACAGTTTATTTTGCGACACCCCGAAACAAACGATAGTGTAAAATGAAACGATAGACATTTTTATATTTCATCCGATATATATCGTTATATCGAACAGTCCTACTGCTACCTATTATCCACACCACTCAAACCACTCAGTTTACCAATTAATGTAATCATACTGTTGGGTATATGTAGTGTTATGACCCAAGATCATGTGGATCATATGTGTGTGTGTGTTTGTGTGACTCCTCCCACCAGAGGATGGCTGTGGGGTTTTTCTCTCTTCCCTCTCTCCCAGGTGTGGAAATGGGCGTGTCTTAATGGAGATGGGTGTGTATTAATGGAGACCAGTGCCTGCTGAGTGGTTGGATTGAATTCATTCCTGTTATGGGATTGGATAATTGGTGGATCAACCAGTACTTAACCACCACTCCTGGCCTCCACCACCCAACAAACAGTCTGGGTTTGTGATTGTTACTTTGAGTGTCTCTGACTGAAAACTTAGCAAATTAGTATATTAGTAAGTATAAGTTGATGTGCATGTCTGATGCTAGAACATTACTGTTGTAAATAATTGTAAATTGCTTTGTAAAATAGTCATTTGTACCCTTTTCACTGTGTATATATTGTCCAATGTAGCAGCCTGGTAGGAGTGAGAAGCCTTTTCTGTTGACTCAGTTTTCTTCTCAGTTTTGAAGTAGAACATTAGGTAAGCAAATTATCTTTTGGTTGACTTTTTTTTTTTTGACAGGGAAGCTTAGTAACCATTTTTGTTTGTTATTTTGGCATTGCTCACTGCCGACGTCAATAAATGGCTACATAGCATTTTGGAAAGTGAGTAGTGTTGGCTCTCTCTTGGGTGGTGCGTGAGTGGGAGGTCACATTTCTTGTTGCGTTCGATTTACTCCTAGGCCAAGAACATAACAGTAGCTAAACAATTTTGGACTTCATCACAATAAACTAGAAATACGCTCAAACATTTATCTACCAAGTGTGAAGTGAGCTGCGTTCGATTTAAAATGTAATGTTGAAATTTAATTTGGTGGCTGAAATTGTGTGTTGTATTTTTATTGAAACCTTTGATCTCAAACCTTACACTCTTCATCAGTGTCTTTCGAGCCAAGCAAGGAGCGTGGTTCCAGGGATGAAAATCCACCGCTACATGTTTAACTGCAGACGTTCAGTCACCGTGCCTTTACAGAGCATTGCTCCAAAAGACTTCTTCTTCTCACAATACAATACTTTGAATATAATCGAATACCCACAAAACTAACAGTCCCATTGTCATACTTACACATGCACTAAGTAAACCATACCCCTGCTCATGTTGTCATTGTGAGATTGTTGGAATGTTAGTATTGATTATTCTGCTCAAGCTGCACAGAGTAATCAGCATTTCTACTGACTCTTGTTTAACCGATTTGGGTTTTTGAATCAAGTAGAGTCTGAGATGTCATTTAAAGTTAAGAGTGTAACTCTGCGTTATACTTTTAAATTCAATGAAAATTGCATTTAGATGCCGGTGGATAACTTGTCCATGTGTGACATTCTGGTATTTAATGCTTAGGAAGTAAATAAAGAGTTTCTTTTTTAAAATTCATGTAATGACTGTAAAGGATTTAATTTCACATTGTGTGACTCTGTGGTGTGCTTGATAATAAGGAACTAAGGCAATTAAGCCTTATCATCTGTGTCGGGAAGCACTGTGTACACTAATCTTTTGTTTGCATATAGTGTGTGTGTTTGTGTGTATGAGAGAGAGAGAGAGACAGAGAAAGCAAAAGAGAAAAGGGGGGATATGAATATATTCTTGGCTATGTTGTTTTCACATGTGCATTTGTTTGACTCAGGCGTGACTCAAGCATGTCCAGTAAGTGCTTGTTTGTGTATTGTGAGTTTTCTAGAGCATTGGTCCTCATGGATCAGTACGACGCACAATGCCTGTTAAACACTACTTTTCTTGTATGCATGTCAAAGTTTATTTGCTCTTACGAGAATCAGGAATAATTAACCTACATATATCTATATGCCGTACGTGAATGTATGCATTTTAATATATGTCTTTGAGTGTGTTTGTGTTAGTGATGGGTCGTTCGCGAACGAAATGGCTCTTAGAGCCGACTCTTTGAAGTGAACGACGCGAGCCGGCTCCTTATTGGGAGCCGTGAGTTTTTTTGTTTGTTTTTTTTTTCTTTCTCTCACCCTCTCTCTCGCCCTTTTTCCCGCTAAACTCCGCATGCGCGGCCTGTACTTTGCGCTGGGCAGAGGGGGGGAGGGGCGTTAGTTACACTCGCAGTAGCACAGGAACAGAGCCAGAGAGAAAGAGAGTGAGGGACAACAACGTCACATTAGAAAGGTATAGTAATCATCCGCTATTTTCAGTTGCAGATGATAAAGGATTCAGAAATCATGCAGGCCCATATGACAGAGAATATGCATCTTCTTTTTGTTTTAATATTTTAATTTATATTTAATTGTGTTGTGGTTTGCAGTGTTTTGTGTTGTTTCACGTTAAATTTGTTTAAAAGGAAAAAGCTGAAAATTTAAATAGTTAAAAGTTTAAAATGTAAATAGTTGTTTTTTGTATTATATGATTTATTTATTACATTTTATGTGGAGTGAATAAATAAAGTATATTTATGGTGGACCTTAGAGACAAAGCACGTACAAACTCCAAAACACGTACAAACTCCTAAGCATGTACAAACTCCAAAACGCGTAAAAACTCCAAAACACGTAAAAACTCAGAAGCGCGTACAAACTCCAAAACACGTAAAAACTCAGAAGCACGTACAAACTCCAAAACACGTAAAAACTCAGAAGCACATACAAACTCCAAAACACGTAAAAACTCAGAAGCACGTACAAACTCCAAAACACGTACAAATGACAACAGAAGTGCTCCAGGTTTCTAGGGCGCAGTGTTGAGCTTTTGTTACCTAGTGGCTACACAAGCCAGGAAGTATCAACAACTGGATTTGGTGTGTGGTAGTAACAGGTAAATAAACTTTTTTTTTTTAATTATTTGAATAAATATGAGTGTTTGTCTATAAATACACAAACAATACACACATGCTTTCAATTGTGTAATTTAAGTGATCTGGGTAGCTCTGTTTTGGAAGTTCAGTAAACGCTAGAAATATGTTTTGGAGTTTGTACGTGCTTTTTGGAGTTTGTATATGCTTTAGAGTTTGTACGTGCTTTGTCTCTAGGGGCCATATATAAACATATATAAATAAAACCACTCTTTTTACATTAGTAATTCCTTTTCTGCATAATTTTATATTATTGTTAATGATTAAATAATTAAAGCAACAAAACAACCTGAAGAGCCGGTTCGGAGCCGAAAGAGCCGGCTCTTTTTAGTGAGCCGAGCCGAAAGAGCCGGATCTCTAAAAAGAGCCGGAAATCCCATCACTAGTTTGTGTGCATTTAATGTCTCCTAGTCGACTTTATATACAGAATGTAAGTGTGTGATTTTGTAAGTTGGAGGCAAGAGAACTCTGTCAGTGGAGCAAAAACAATGCTTGAATAATTCTCCCTTTATTGCCTTTTGTATCAAAGCTGCTAAGAACACCTACCTATTGATAATCTGCTCCAAACACAACACATCAGACAACAGACAACCCTACACAAAATACACACAACACACGTATAGAGTAACTGCAATGACAACAGAATACAACTAGCACTATCAGAAATACAAAAACAAACTGTTATTAAAAAAATCCTTGATGCTTATTGCTATAACACTACACAAAAGGTTTTTGCTTGAACTGCTTGAAAAAAAAATGTGTTTGAACACATCCATCAAATTACTGCTTATCCGTTTATTGTTGCAAGGGCTGGAGTACAAATAAAAGTATTCTGAAGGGCACGGAGGAAGCAAACTTTGCAGAGTTTGATACACAATCAATACCCAATCTTAAAAGGTAAAAGAAAACGGGTTGTTAATGTGTAGGTTTTGCAAACTCTTTGCACAGTGGGACAAAGAAAAAAACAATAACAACACTGAAGACCTCTGCCTTTTGTGGATAAGCAGTAGGAATTCCTTGGAAGCTCATAAACCAGAGCTAGATGATCCATGTTTTTTTTTTATCCACACCCAACACTTAAGCATAAATTAGCAACTTCTAGGAAGTTGTCTTAACAGATTAATTTAGTGCAAGACGGATATTGTGAGTTGCACAAGTTGGACTAGTGGTTCAGTCTCTTTAATTTATGCATTATGACCTGATCACCACTTATGCTAGCTTTCCTCTTTAACCTTACTGGCACCTAGAGAGATTACTTTTTGTCTGTAGGCATTATTGATTGGATTAACAATTTCAGCCTTCATATTCTGAGAGATTACCCTATATAGTCCTGTAAGTCAGTGATGTATGCCAAGATTCCCACAGAGACTGCTCCAAGATTCCCCTGAGAAGTTTCGTGCCTTTCAGCAGAGATGCCTTTAGCCGTTCACTGAATTCAGGCATGCATGAGTGTAGTACAGGACATTGTGGTTATCAAACTATCAGCAAGGCTTGGAGTGATCATATTTCCATTTAGGTGGCTAGATAGCACAGCTGGCTTCATGCATTCTCAAAAGCTCCGATCAGTGGTTATGTATGAACTGTGTTTTAAACATAGAATCAAATATCGGCATCAGTGATTGTAAACAGGTAATATTACACTATAGGGAAAGACGGACAAAGCAAGTTCATGTGCTGGGTCACTGTTGGTTCTTTATGGCTGTCCATGGTTTGTTCCCCCCAAAAATTCAGTCTTATATACTTAAACTACAATGCAAAAGGTAGAACAAATTTTATGTTTTGATTACAGCAAACATTTTTTACTAATGAAGGCTTTATATCGTTGGTGTCAAAATCAAACCCTTGTCAAAAATAAGAGCTGA
Source organism: Neolamprologus brichardi (assembly GCF_056152115.1). Lineage (NCBI taxonomy): Eukaryota > Metazoa > Chordata > Actinopteri > Cichliformes > Cichlidae > Neolamprologus > Neolamprologus brichardi. The sequence continues at coordinate 18,829,656 of NC_142117.1, read as the reverse complement.
TTTGTCTCTGTGTGTGCATGCAACCAAGCTGTTGTTACACATGATGGTCAACCTCTTTGCGCTGGACACAGGATGCCATAACTCACACTACAGTTATGGAATTACTAATTGATGAAAACTGGAAATAGAAAGCAATATGTTCCACACATATTTGTGAGAAAACACCCACACATGCAGCACTCAATTAGGAATTCACATCCACATACTCCAGGGACATGCACTCACCTCTCTTCTCACCTACACACCCATACAGTGCAAGCACAGCACAAGAAACCAGGAAGTGCATGCCTCATTGCTCACATTGCGACACTCACACACACAGCTACGTGGGTAAGCACACACTTGTGTGTTCATGCACACACCGAGAGATGTTGAGCTCATTAAGAGATTCTCAGAGGGCAGCCAAGAAAGACAGGCTACTGTGGGAACCAGGAATCTGCCACTCTACTGACCTAAACAGGCACATCTATTATGTACAGGAAATAAAACAACAGAAGAAGACAATATGATGCTTTATTCTGATGAGGGACCATGCACCAGTGATAGGTAGTCCCACATTGATTTGAACTTTTTTTTTAACTTTTTTTGATACTTTTTTTGATACTTTATCCTAGAATTGATGATTTTAGTGGCTTTTTGCCAGGCTTTGGCAAAGTTCTAATGGCTTTGGTCATGACTGGTTAATTTTATGACACTTATAGGAAAGCATGCATTACAGGAAAATAAAGAAACATCTACAAGCAGTTGTTCAACATTATCCACTCCTGTATGCGCACTATATTTCACACTCATACAAATGTAAACTTAATTCTGTTAAAGCAGGTTGATTGTTTCAGCTAGCTCAAAATACTGCTTCCACAAAGTGCTGTTGTTGTTTCACCTGGACTGTCCAACCTATAACTAGCTTCACTTTTTACAGTTTGACTTGTATAAGTTAATGAGTAAAGATTACTTCAGTTTTCATGCCATGGCTCCCAGGGGGATCTGTACACACATACCCAAGTTGCCCTCATGCTAGCACACACACACACACTAAAACACTGGGCACATATCCATCTGCTAAAACATAATCCCCCTTCATCTGATACTAAGCCAAAAGATGGAAGGATGAGGAGGTAAACAGAGGATGAGACAGGGAGACAGAACAAAGCAGAGAAAATCTAAAGATAACAATCCTCTTCGCCCTATTTCCCCTTGACCTCTGGCTATTAATCCGACGCAATGTGTATGAAGAGATTTTGACATTTTGAGGCAAATAGTTAGTTTAGGTTTGTTAATTTGAACATTTTAACACGCAGACCTGAACTTTGTAACAAAGCTTTGACTGTTTATGCAAGCTTGCATGCAACTTTAACTTAAGAGAATCGTGCATTAATACAAGCACCTAAAAAGATGCAATTGCAATAAACAAAGATGGCAATAGTTTCATGGAGGCACTCAGCCACTAATAGAGACAGTTTCTATATTTCTTTCCTTCCTTTGATATTTTCTGGACTACTTTCAGGAAAATACAGCCCAGAGTGAGAACAGATACACCTTTTTGTGTGTCCGGTCTTTATGAAATCATCAGGGCTGCCACATTTCGAGACTTAATGATGAATACATGCAAAACCTAAAAACCTATCTGACTAAACAAACTCAAGTTCAAGTTACTCTCTATTTTTTCACCTTGTAAAAAAGCATCGTCTGACCTCATTTGGATCACCTCTGACCTCATTACTATATGTGATCATTCTCAGATGTAACACAGACTCTCTTTTGACTACTTTTTATGGCATTTTTGTTTTCTTTTTGCCCTTTACATCCTTTTTTGAATTTCCATTCCATCCCTTCTTTCACTTTTTATGTTATATCATGATAAACCAGGAGCTGACCCAAAAGCTAAGCTAAGGAAGAGAGAGAGAGAGAGAGAGAGAGAGAGAGAGAGAGAGAGAGAGAGAGAAGTCTACCCTTAAAAATATTTTGGTTCGCATGTGATTTTGTTTTTGAAAATATTTATTTAACAGAAAATTAATAAGATAGAAATGTTTAAAATGATAAACTTAAAAATAGAGGCTCTAACATGCAAATATTGCTAATTATAGTATTCCTAAATATATCTAAAATTTTCAGAAGGCTAATAGTGGATCACCTCTCTTGGACCAGTAACAAGACAGCGGCGTTCAATGGGTTATAATCATTCATTCATAAGTCATTCATTCCTGAGCCCAGTTTCATTTTGCTACCACTGAGGACATCCTGGTAAACCAAGGGTGAAGTCAACATTCACTGTGGACCATCGAGATCACCCTTAAGCTAAAACCATTGTTTGGAATATTCAGACTTTAAGGCCGAAGTGTTGCTTCACCAGGCTCAGAACAATGCAGAGCTTTGCTCCAAGTAGCTTCCAAAGTTTCAACAGGCCTGTCAGTGCTTAAGATTAAATCAACAGATTAAGCGGATAGCCCACTGCACCCATAAACAAAGACACACAAGAGACATTAGTTCTACAGCACATCCATACAATGCATGCTTGCTTTAGCAAAAAAAAAAGTTTACTTAGGCTGACACTTAACACAGGCATGAAACACAAGTGAAAAGACAATACCTGCTACGGTAACTGCATTTTAATGTATGTTTGTAGTCTAGATAGAAACTAATGACACAGATTAGCATTATTTTAAAATTCATGGTAATTCAGTTGTGTCAACATGGCTAGTTGGTCTCAGCTGTCTATGTTTTTACATATGAGCAACTTATGTTCATTTAAGATCCAAATATTGCTACCCTGTTACTACATTCTTGGCAGGTTAAAGTTTTAATACCATAAGAAGATTTCATGTCTGTGTGCGCATGTGTGCGTGTCCATACACATTGTGTATGACAACAACCGATCTCTACATATACAGTACTTACAAATTCACTCCCCTGGTGCATATGCCTTTGAAGCTCAGCAGGGTAGTCTAATAGCTTTTAATTTTAATTAAATTTCTCTCCCTATTAATAACCTATATAATTCCCTAAGTGGTTTCAAGTTTTAGAGGTGCTGCATTAGTCATTAGCCAATTGCTCAGTAATGGGTAGGCTTTCTGCTGACTCAGCAGAAACCCGAAGTTGGCAAGTTCATTTTATAAAGTCTAAATAACTCTGATAATTTTTGTGACTATGCACATGAACATGGTGCAAAAGAAATGAAAGCAAACAAGACATGCCAACAGTATTTGTGTGACCAGGGAAAAAGTGATAAAAACAACAGTGAGTCAAGTCAAGTCTGAAACACACTGATATTTTACGGTGGTGGTTAGATCACTGTTAGGGAGTGATTCCAAACAGTTCATTTCCAGATTTATCACATGTGCTGTGTTATCTTAGATGGGTTGCAACACCTCATTTTGAATTACAGAAAATATATGACATTAACGTCCCTCAGGCAGAGCAAAGTGATGTTGTCACTGCCAAGTGATGAAACGTTTCTCACACTGAAAAACACAACATCTAGATGCTCAGGTCCAGCTTTCCTTACCCAGATGATCATGCATGCATTGCACAATGCTGTCACTTACTGTGACTGCTTGGTTAAAACTTGTGTAACAGATCTCATCCCCTGGATTTACTTGTATCTCATATTTCCTCAGCATGAATTAACATTTAAGACCTGAGGCAAGAAAATTTCCCAGTAAGTCCTGGACAAGTTCATGACACATTTCCTTTCATGTAACTGGTGACACCCCCCATTTCCTCTGGATTTTCTAAAAAAAAAAAAAAAAATCCACTTTCGCGTTTGCTCATTTCCTCATTCCATTTTGCAAAGTGTGTTTTAACAATCAAGTACTTAATTACAATAATCAGAAAGCAAAAGATGGATCAATAGAACGAATAGATACGAAGAAAACTTTAAAATACATTTTATCGATGTTTCTTTTGAAAGGTTTTCTTTCTTTCTTTTTTTTTTCTTTTTTAAATTATCCTGTATAACTTTACACCCAAGCATCTCACCCGCACTCCCACAGCAAGCTGGACGCTCACACACGGTGCGCACGCGCCACTATTTGGCAAAGTTTGACGCCCCAACTTTAAAAGTGCAGATGCATTAGAAACTGGAAAACTATGCGCGATATTTCTCAGTGGCCGAATAGATTTTTTTTAGTTGTTTCACAGAGATAAGAAGTCCGGCGCCTACAGTCTCCAGTCTGACCGTGAGCGTGGCTATATTACCCTCCACCTGCGCTGAGCTATTTCAGAGTTTTGCACTTGGTACGCCTGTGCGCGCATAACTTTTTAAAGAAAGCAAAGACTTCCATATTTTTTGGCACTTTGGAACAAGACGGGGCATAGAGTGCGTCAGACTTCAAGCGTTGGAATCAACAAGTGATTCCAATTTACGGGTAAAGGAGAGAGCTTCTCAAAGCTCGCAGTTATTGCAAACGTTAATGGAAAGCTTTAGATAACTTTTGAAGTACATCATTTTTCGCTTAAGCCACTAGAAGGCGAAGAGGACATTTACTCATTTTTAACCTAGCATCATTCTCAGCAACATGAGAGGACCGGTGTTTTTCCACATGTGGACGGTTCTAATTTTGGGAACTTTAACAGGAGTCGTGAGGGCTCAGGTCTCTACGACCAAAGCAATGAGGGGCAACAACAGAAGAGACGGTGAGATCACCTTTTTTTAAAACTTTCTTTAGCTTTAATATCGATGTAGTTGTAATAACATATTTTGTGGTGCACAGTGTGTACGTGGATGTGTGTGCAAACGACTGACTTGGTGGTGAAAGTTAAGTGATCTAAAAATAAGCGATGGAGAAACAGGAAGCGCATAAATTCCGTTGAATAACAATTGAAAATTTTGAAAATAAAGTAAAGAACGGGCATCACTTCGTCCCACTGGGTGTTAAAAACCTTTTGTAGCATAATTATCATGCATCGCTACATAATTTAAGATAAGGTCTTCAGATTCTCAGAGTCTCGTGGCTGTATAAATTTCTGGATGTGTGCCATGCTTACTTTGCGCTCGTGCCTGAGGGCAAAGTCATGGTGAAGTAGCGCTGAGTACCACGCGCGCGCACACCCAAACAGCTGCAGCGTTGCTTTTGGCTGGAAAGCATGAAAATACCTGTGTATTAGGTTCTGACCTGGATAGCTGCCCCTGAGGCCTGTTTGACTAAACTCTCTCCTGTGTGGGTGTAGAAAACACAAGGTTGCATGGGGAGCTCAGCCATGAATAATAATAATGGATTGGATTTATATAGCGCTTTTCAAGGCACCCAAAGCGCTTTACAATGCCACTATTCCTTCACTCTCGCATTCACACACTGGTGGAGGCAAGCTACGGTTGTAGCCACAGCTGCCCTGGGGCAGACTGACAGAAGCGAGGCTATATCGCGACATCGGCCCCTCTGGCCAACACCAGTAGGCGGTAGGGTAAAGTGTCTTGCCCAAGGACACAACGACCAGGACCAGGGATCGAACCGGCGACCTTCCGGTTACAGATACGCTTCCCAACCCCTTGAGCCATGGTCGCCCCAATAGTGAATGAGTGAATGAAAGTCTGACACAATAAAACCCTATTAGACACGTCTTAAACTATCTTTAGTTTATTATTATTATTATTATTATTATTATTATTATTATTATTATTGTTATTATTATTAGCTTTTTCATCATTTTCAATTTTATGAATCATCTCAACCAAACCTGTCAACAAAACGGTCAGTATTTGAGTTTTATCATTTGAATCCAACCGTGTAACATCCACCCGAAGGACGTTTCATTGTACCCCGTTAGATAAATGCATGTATTTACGGCAAACATCACAATAGCCATTGCAGTGCTCTAGCAGCATTATGGGGACAAGCAGATGGAATAGAAAAGCGGTGAGTGATGGAAGAAATGGTGCAGATTAAAAGTTGGTGCTTTAAAAAGACAGCACTGTTTGGGCGAGGTTCAAAATAGCAGCAGGATGAAAAGTGTTTGTTCCCTCACAGAACAGGAAAAGAAACGGTATTAGCTGCAAAGATCAGAAGAAGGCAGCGTTAACACTGGAGTAAGTTTTCACAATACTGTTGAAATCTGAGTTTTTAATACGTGTTCCAACTTTTGTTTTTCTTTTTACAGCTCTGTAGAAAATCTCCCTTGGTGGTTGCTATTGTTGCTATTGTTTTCAGGTTTTATGTTACTGAAGTCTGTCTCAGACTGCAATTGTAAACACAGTTGTTCTACTCTTTTAGTATTCCAGACACTGATACCAAAGTCAGTATTTAATAATAGTCTTTGACCTTCATGACCTCTAATAATATATTTACAGTTATTTTCTATCAAGCATTTATAACAGCTGCTAAATGAAAATTAAAAAAATAAAGAAACAGGAGGAACACCCTCCAAACGTACTATCAGCGTCAGCATATTTGTTGAAACACCACAAACACAAGAACGAGCTGATATGAGTTAAGTAGAGCCTTGTGGTGACATTAAAACAAGATTATTTTTAAAATGCACTGTCATATGATCTCTGTAAGAACATATGAATAAATTCACATACAAAATGTTAAGGAAATCCTTTTCATCTGTTGAAAAGAAAAACAACATCATCCATTACACTGGATTTTTAAGTCATAAACGACTGGTAACAGTATCAGTCTTAAAGTTCCTACATCAGTCGAACTCTAGACATCATTGTACATTATACTGTTATTTATGCTCTTGTCCTTCTTGAAACTATTTGACAAAAACATAGCCATTATTAAAGCTGAAAAGGGAATCCTTGTCCAGGGAGGTTTGCTGCAATACCTCAAGTTTCTAACACAGAAATTATGATACCAGCATATCATGTTTACAATGAAAGATTTTTCTTTTCTCTCTCAACTTTTGAGACACCTCACTTATATCTGCTTTAAAATAGGTTAATCAAGCAAATCCAGCACTGCTTTAGAGGTCCCTATATACTTTTTGCAACAGCTTTGTATTGTTGCAACTATTAAATAAACAAAGTCAGGATAAAAGGTTTGAAGCTTAAAAATCAGTCCCACAAGTCAACACATGCATGCAAGATTATTCATAAATTGGTAAATTGTTTTTTTCTCCCACAAACTGGTTTTACTCTAACATTTAAAAAAAGCTGTTATACTAGAGTCTCATTGTTTCCCATGTATTGTAATCCAAACTCCTTTGTCACTAAAACAACAGCGTCTTATCAGTCTAACTTTTTTTACACACTCACACTCAATGAGATGAGGTCAGCCATTCGATAAGAGAGCCTCTTGACACAGTTGTCAAACCATCTATATTTTCTAATAATACCAAATCAGACCGATAAGATCAAAGTGAAGTCGAGTCATGTGGAACCGAAGCTGCTGTCCAGTCACCCTGATTGCAAGATGCTTAGATTCAACAGCTCTTTAATCCATTGCAGAGTCTTAAAATAATACACTGCTACAAAGTTATCTTTACTTGTGTGTTTGTGTCTAGTTTTTGCCAAAACAACCAGCTTATGTGGAATATGAGAGCTTAGTTCTGTTATTTGATTGACTGTAGCTGATTAGAGTTATTTCCAACCTAAAGCTGATAGGGCCTCCACAGCTTTCTTTCATCCATTAACCATTGCGAATGTGCTCATATGTGTGTATTTGTGTGTAAATGTTCTGACAGAATGTCTTAGCTCATTTCAAGGAATTCCCACCAAGGTTTTGTTTTTTTTTTCCTCTTGTGTTTGTTCAGCATTTTTCTCATTCTTTTTGCCTGCTATTGAAGTGAGTCTACGTGTGCTTTAAAGGGGTTTGGGTGGTGTGGAGATCGGGGGGGGAGGTAAGCCAGGGAGACGGCGTCTTTTTGTAGAGAAGGAAACACAAAAATACACATGTAAACACATACAACAAAATAAACACTATTTGGCCTTTCTGCTCAGAGGAATTTGTCATCTCCACTGAAAAGACCAGATGACCCAAATACAATAAAAACTAATACACAAGCACAAACATATACACAGACTCGGCTACTACCATCGAAAACATCATAAAATATCACAGATGTTCAACTATTTCCCATACTGCTTATATTCTGTGAACCGCTCTAATATTGCTCAAGATATTTATTATTATAATAACAATTTACAACAACTTGCTAATATGCAGGACTAATAATACAGCGAAATGTTGAGCAACTGATGGTAAAGGTGACTGCTCTGCACTGGTTTTTAACTTAACTAGGGGCGATCGTGGCTCAGGAGTTGGCCGTTTGTCTTGTAATCGGAAGGTTGCCAGTTCAAGCCCTGGCTTGGACAGTCTCGGTCGTTGTGTCCTTGGGCAAGACACTTCACCCGTTCCCTACTGGTGGTGGTCAGAGGGCCTGGTGGCGCCAGTGTCTGGCAGCCTCGCCTCTGTCAGTGTGTCCCAGGGCAGCTGTGGCTACAATGTAGCTTGCCATCAACAGTGTGTGAATGGGTGGATGACTGAATATATTGTGAAGCGCTTTGGGGTCCTTAGAGATTAAGTAAAGCGCTATACAAATACAGGCCATTTACCATTTAATACTGTCAGAGTCAACTCAGTACTCATCTCAGAGAAATGATATCCTTAGGTATTGAGAATGCAGCAGATGGATGCAAAGCCCATCCTACATCACATAGAATTGCACATGATAGAATGGCATAGATTCAACAATGTATTGGAAGCATCCATCAGAGATTTTAGTCAATGTTGACGTGACAGCATCACACGATTTGTTGCCTGCAGATCCATGATGATCCCCTCCTGTTCCACCACATCCCAAAGGTGCTCTATTGGATTGAGATCTAGTGATTGTGGAGGTTGTTTGAGTACAGTGAACTTATTGTCACGTTCAAGAAACCAATTTGAGATTATTTAGACTGATTCATATGGTGCGTTAACCTGCAGAATAGATACACTGTGGTCATAAATGGATGGACAGGGTCAGCAGCAGTACCCAGGTACGGTGTGTTACTCAGCTGGTATTGAGCAAAGTCCCCTAAGTGTGCCAAGAAAATATCCTCCACGCCGTTACACCATTGATTGAAGGCAGGATGGATTCATGCTTTCATGTTGTTTATGTCAATTGCTGAACCCGTCATCTGAATTGAGAATCATAATTTTTTCAATATCTCATTATCCTATTATTTAGTGAGCCCGTGCAAATTGGAGCCTCATTTTCCAGTTGTAGCTGACAGGAGTGGCACCCTCTGTGGTCTTAAGTTGCTATAGTTTATCGGCAGTAGTCCTTATGCTCTTCTGCATATATTGATTGCAACGAGTGGCTATCTAAGTAACTGTTGCCTTCCTATGAGTTCAAAGCAGCCGGGTTATTCTCCTCAGACATCAACATGGTGTTTACTCCTAGAGAACCGCTGCTCACTGGATATTCTTTCTTTTTCAGATGTTTCTCTGTAAACCTTAGAGATGGTTGTGATGGAAAATCCCAGTAGATCAGCAGTTTTTGAGATACCCAGACCAACCCATCTGCCAGCAATAACTGTGCCACATTCAGAATAATTTCAAACACTTTTCCTCCCCATTTTGATTTTGATTTTAACTTCAGCAGGTCATCTAAATCATGTGTACATGGTGTGTGTGTGTGTGTGTGTGTGTGTAGATATGTTGTGTATATGTGGAAAAACAGAAAAAATGAGAGGGACATTTGGTGAAATATTAATCTTTTTAATACACCATCAACAATCCTTGTGAGACTCCTCATATCATAGCCTAAAATTTATTTTCCGTGTTAAATAAAACTGCTGACGTCAGCTGTAATGAAAATGTGAAAATGGTCATTTTAAGTTATTTACTCCATATATATTATATTAAGATTTCTCCTTGTAATATTACATTTTATTGGTGCAGCTGGGCTAATCTAAATGTACACTGGTGTGTTTAGCTACTTAGCATACTGAAGTCTAAGGCAGACAATATGTGACTTTGAGAGAATGCGGTAAAGTGAAATTCTCTAGCGATATAAGAGCACTGATATCTTCTTTTTAACTGTTTGCTTCTGGATTAAAGTTACGCAAAACTAATACACACACTTTGGAGCTTAATATGATAGCATATTACATATTCAGGGGGCTTGTATTATACTGCATTTGTACACTCTTGTCCCTTTTGCTTGCGTGTAATCCTCAAAGGAGACAAAAAGGGCCTGAAAAGCACAGGCAGAGGCTATGATGGACACTTTTCCTTGTTTTTAACAGTCACTTTAGCTCTTTGTATGTTATACATGCAGCCAATTGAAAGACTAACAACAACAGAAGTGTGAGTTACCCACAGATTGGTTGTTTGTAACACTGCCCCCTGGTGACATTAAACAGTTGTAACATGTGGATGATTTGCAAAGTTGTGCGTAGGCTCTGCACAACTATGTTTGAGCCATTAGCACGAACGCTAACATGCACCACATACAGAGTTATACTTGGAGTATGAAACATAGAGAGTAACCATAATTGCAGTTAGTCTCAGTGATAACCAGCTCTCTACTAGCAACAGGTTAGACATACAGGTTTCTGTGTTTTTGTCATAAAACCAGCATTTAGTCATGGAGTGCAACGGGTCACTTTGCCAGACAGAGATTAGAAGTGACGCATCTTGTATTGAGCACAATATTTTTTTTATGAAGAGTCGTGGCGTATCCTTCTGAATCCTTCTCTTTCTTCCAATAATTCTTATCTTTGCCGTCCTCTCAGTGCCGTCTTATCAGTCTGTGCCTTGCTACATATCACTTCATCTCTGCAGATCCTCCTCTTTCAATCACTCTCTTTCTCATGTCTGTCTCTATCTCTCAGCCTTCACCCATCTGTTTCAGCTGTTTTTAATCAAAAGCTATTTCACCCCGTTGGCTCTGTGGGCAAATATAATGTGACAAACAGTGTCACAGACAGGCATACTAAGACAAAACAGAGACACCTGCACAAGGATAACACATTTAGTCAAATGTATTGTATCAGACACTATGGATGCACTTGATAGACCTTTATTTACCTTTGTATACTGAAAAAAGGGCACAGATTATGAGAAAAAGCCACAAGCTGCACAGCAATTCAGATAGATATTGGTACAGATAATGTCCTCACAAAAATATGTTTGCATTATCAATAACTGTGATGTCCTGCGGGCCCTCAGTGTGTATGAGTGCTCAGTGTGGCCAGAGACACACAGCACAGACACACAGAGGCACAATCACACCCCCATCAAAACAGTCTTGTGGATTGGTGCACCGCTGGACTTGTAATACACTCGTGGAAACCCAGTGAAGAACAGTTCAAAGTAGAGATTCATGTTTGACTAAACAATTTCACCTCTGTATCCGTTGGTAGATGTCTTGGAGCTTTTCCAAATGTTCACATTCTTATGGAACTGTGTATTCCATTTTCCATTTCCTAGCTTCTTTTTACTCGTGTTGGCTTAAAAGTTGAGATGCAAAGTTTGTACATACTTGACCTTCTTAAGCATCACCTGTGAAAATATATCCTCTCTAGTTTTTATTTACTAGCTATTGTGGAACTTTACATTAATATCTTCTCAGATCAAAATCATGTCTAAAAAAGCTATTTGGCAATTAGACTCAGATCAGGAATAGGATAGGAAGTAGGACAGGAGTCTAGATGCTGGTGGTGGTGAAGATGAAGATAGAGATGTGAATGATTTCCCTTGTTGAATTTAGACATATGCTTCATCAGGATAATGATGGAACCAAAATTCAGTGATTCTGTTTTGTGTGTTGCATCACGATGTCACTCTGTCTTGTGCCTAATGCCCATGAACCCGGTCACACCGACTTGTGATATCACATAAGTCTGGCGAAACTGAATAATGACAGGATGTAAATGGGTTCCAAATGTTTTTCTGGGACTATATTAAACACAGGGGTGACAGCAGGGAGGATTATGATTGAGGTTATTTGGAATTCATGAGTCACATTTAGGACACCCAACATGAAGCTACTCCCCACCCGCCCACCCAGGCTGAATCAAACACAATTACAGGATCTCCCTTTCAAGGGAATCCCCCAATAAACACTTTTCATCACGCACATACACACACACGCATGCTTTGCCACACACTTTGCATGAGCCAAAGTTACCCCACCTCTAAATGTTTGGCAGACGGTCTTTTCCTCCCCTGCACAGAAAAAAAAATAGGGCGGTGACCACTTGGACAGTGTAGTGGGAGAGGAGTGTGTGCTGTTTGTGTGGCGAGAGAGAGAGAGTAAGGGAGAGAGAGAGGCAAAGGGTGAAATGATGGCTTGGAAATTGAGTGGGTCTAGGTGTAGAGTCATGTATGATATGGTGCTCATATTTTAGGAGGAGGAAGCGAGGGCGGTGGGAGAGAAGTGGTAGTTTTAAAGGAAGCTTAGAGGGCACAGAGGAGGAGAACGGGGAAAAGGTGTGTAGAGAGAGATATGCCAAGTTAAAAGACCTGTCCTTCTACTTTTCTGCCTCGTCAGCTTCCAAAGATATATAGTGAATCCAATTGCAAGCCAAATGGACAGAGAAGATGAAGGTAAGCAGAACTGATAGAGGAGGGAAAGATAAGCTATTTCTGACGAGGGAGGGGGGTCAAGATCAAGAACAGTGCCAAACATCAGCAGATTATCTGATATCTCAGTATTTGATTAAAACTTGCATGATGCAAAAAAAAATAAAATCCTTTCACCCCTTCTCTGAAATACTAATGTCTAAACAAGAACAATGAATTCCCCAATATTATCCAAAGTTTACAGGAGTTTACAGAAAGAAAAGAAAGAAAGAAAAGAAGCAATGACAGGATCTAATACGCCCCATTAACCACAGCAATGTGAGAACCCAAGAACTGTAAATTCATGATTTAAAGAAAAATTATCGTATCGTCTTGCAGAAATGTGATTATACTGTAACAATTTAGAAAAACACGATGACAAAAAAGCGGGGATGAGGAACGTTTTGCAGTAAATGTTACAGTTTTAGGAGCATGTTTATAATCTAATTCAGTTGAGTGAAATAGCTTGTTTGTATTTGTACCAATGCCAAGCTTAAACATTTTCATTTTAGCTTTATTTTTCTGATGTGATCATTTATCTTTATCTTTCTTGCACATGAACATATTACAGTGTTTGGGGAATCTCTGTACACAGTTGCAGACATTTTCTCGAAGGTTGCACACAAAAGAAGATCAGTTGTGTTCTTACTACTAAAAAATGCTCTGGATGGTTTAAGTGAGAGTGCTAGATGCATGGGAATTACCAAAATAATGAATATACATAATTTAAATTATTATCATTTGGCAGTGTTGGTTGTAACACATTACAATGCATTACTGTCAATGCATTTCAAGTCATTTTACGGAGTAATCAGAATATAATGTAACGAGTAGTGTAACAAATGAAAAATCCAGAAAATATACGGCATTATTATTACGAAAGTAACGATTAATGTGTAATAGATTACTATTTTGAGTAACAACACTTCCATTTGAATATTTGTATTCTGATGTTTTCCTTATCTTATCCCCCCATAAGAGGTGATATATGTATGAGGAAACTAGTTGACATATTTAATGTTCCTCCAGCCAAAGTGAGCTGAAAACATAAACTCTAATGTGCGATCATGCCAAAAGTGGGATAATTCAAAAGTATTGTGGTAGAATATTTTGTAATACTTTGTAGTCTATACTGTGTATAGACTTTGATTACTTAGGGTTCCCATAACTGGCAACTATGGCACTTGTTAATGCAAGCTTGTTGTGAGTTGTGCAGAATCATTTATCTCTGTTGATGTGCATTGTCTTCCTTAGCTGTAATAACTGAATTTAGAAGCCAGCAATGCACTTTTGAAAATGAGCTGAGTTGGGGACTCAGTAGAGGAGAATTAGAGAGCGTGCTAGAGAGAAAGGGAGACAGATGTTTAGTCCTTGTAGAGTGTCAGTCTTGGCAGCTGAGCCATCGGACTGCCAAATAGCAGGGTGCAAATAACAGAGGAGGGAAAGAGCAAGGAGGTGGAGGTGCACAGAAACAGAAAGCAGTTGGACTAGTGGGTGAAACAAAAGAACAGATTCAAATAAAAGACAGAGAAGATAATGAAGGTTGAATAAGATAAAGTGAAGGTAGCTAAACAAGGAAGAAGGGAAGCTAAACAAGTAGAAATGTATAACTGTATAGAAGGTAAGAGGTTGACTGGGGTAAAACAAAGAGGAAAGGCTAAGAAAAGTGTGGTGAGAGATGCTGCATTCTGCCAGTGTGTTACAAAAACAGCTGACAAGCAGACGAAAGAGAGAGCTTGTGAAAGTAAGAGGGATAACTTCAGACAACAGAAACCGAGTGATTGATATGGAGAGAGACTGTAGAGGTGTGAAAAGAGCGATATAGAGTGCATGGCATCAAAAAGGAGAAGTATGAGTGGGAGAGGGTTGTGCTGAATAAGCAGTGAATGTGAGATAAACAAGAGATTGAGAGATAAGAAGAGGATAGGAGGAGACAAAAATTTGGAGAGAGAGGAGGGAGGGAGTCTCTTAACAAAGATTCACAGCACCCCCTCAACCTCAGAGAAACACAGATGAAAAAGAATGAGGAATATTAATAGGGAGAAAACATAGTGTGAAGAAATGGAAGTGTGTACTTTGAAGGTAGTAGATTAGTTGCATAGTGAGCTTCTCTCATGGTGTTTAGTCTGCTCCAGTCCTTCACAAACAAAGCTAATGTGAGTCAACAGTTCATGCATGAGAAAACTTCTCATCTGTTTGTATGAGTGTGTTAAAGATACAAGAGAGTAGGACTGTGTAGGTATGAGTCCAATAATACCTATTGGGCTCTAAAAGTTTTATTTATTGATCTAGACTTACATCCCTTCATTTTCCCTAAAACTACTCACCTGTAAAACAGCATTTCAGCTCAAATGTTGTCTATAACATGTGGAAAAGTGAAGTTTACATGTTCAAAGCTTACAGAGTAATTAAGTAACAAGTGGAACAAAGTATTAAATGCAGTAAAATGAATAAATAAAAAGATAAGTCGCCTACTTAAGGCGCCTGACTTCCACGACCTGTCAGAACAGCTTCTGCTTCCTATTTACACAAACAAATGAACTCTAATTAACAACGCCACTGTAGTTGTACTTGCAGCAGGTGTGTTAATTACATCAATGTCCCTTGGTGCAAGGTGGTACTTTGAAACATGCTCTCTGAGGGGATGGAGAGTGCAATTAAAAGAGTCTGTCATGCAGCTATTTGGCAGTCATTTGGACTTGAGTTGGAAAGCTGCTGATCTATATCACGCTGCAGGGAACATAGATGCATAAAACCAAAAGATGATAACATCCTCAGTTTGGCACAACAAGAACTGAAACCAAGTGAAAATGATTTCCTGCTGAGCTGCTTTGAAGCAAAATTTGACCTTGCCATCACAGACCTCTCCCCTTATGGCTCTGTAGGGTTTAATTATTGTATTTTAGGTACTATAAGGTGTACGTTTTTAGCATGAATGCATAAATGGTTAACTTCATGAGAATGCGTCTTAAAAACTGCTCACAGTTGGGTCAAATTGCTTTTTAAGTCATTTTATACATGGGATTAAGAATTAAAACATAATTGTTTTGTTTTGTTTTGAGTTATTTCCAAATCAAAGACTACAGCTATTGCACTATAACTTTTTTTTTAATCTGATAGGTTTATTTTGTTTTTTAGTAATAAAAAATAAATGACTAATTTTACCTCTGGACCTCAAATTTAGAATTTCAGCAGAAAAAAAGCTCCCAACTACAAGTTCAACATTTGGAATGAACTCCAGATCTTCTATCTTCTTAGGTTGTGACGAAATAGTGAAAGAGCAGGACTCACTTGGCAGTCCAACTACTTGTCGGTCAGTTGGCCAATTACTTCTCAGAACTGGAAAAGTCTGTGTATATAAATGGCTGCAATTACTAAACAGCTAATGCAATACCTTTTTGATAAACCCAGTAAATTAAAGCTGAAAATCTGCGTTTCAGTCACATCTTGGTTGTTTAATATAAAACCCACTGTGGTGGCAACAGTACAAAAATAATGTCCTAAAGCTTTGTAAAGCGTATTTGCTACCATTTATCCACCTATTTCTCCTAAGGGCTGGGTTATCCTTGGGGAAAAATTATTCCATCACTCCTCAATATCTGCTGTTCTGACCCTGAAGCATCCTTCAGTGGTTTAATGAGCTCAGTGCCTTGAGACCAATAATCAACTCAACATATCCTGTATTCTTAAAACAATCTGTGTCAACTTACCAAGTTATCTTTTTTCAGACAGTTTTTGCAAAAACAAAACAAAACAGTGGGCAGCAAAAAGAATTTACTTCAAGCATTGTGTACAGTGAGAACTCAAAAAGAGTGCTGTGCAAAAATGATGCAGAATTTAGCATTCCAGTCATTAATCGTGTGAAAGATTGCTTATGGGTCATGTTTGAGGGTGAAACCGAGGTGAAACACACTGGTGCAGGTAAATGGTGGTTCGATTATTTTCTCAAACTACACAAAGGTATAAAGTCTTTCAGATGTTTTCAATGCCTGCTGAAACTTGAATGAGTGGGAGAACATGACAAATGTCAGAAGTGACACTGCAGAAAGATGAGAGCAGGAGCTGCTCTCACCCCAGGAGATTCGTCCCTGCTGAAGGAAAGAGATAAACACCCTGTGTATTTATGTTTCGTGCTTTTTATATATATGTGTGTTTGAGTGTGCGAAAGGGAAAGTGTGTTTGACAAATCCTCCAGTGCACTGTGAGAGCTATGTCTTTGTTACTCTGACAATGGCGCGCTGACACAAATGAAAAAGATTCCTTTTTTCCTCCTCTGTCAAACACTTTTATCCTTCCTTCCCCTACTGTCAGCGTTTCTGCCCCATATTCACTCTCTGTCTGATTCTCAGTTTGTGTATCTCAGCATTCCTCACACTGTCTCCTACCCTCTACCCCTGTCTTCCCTCTTCTTCATTAGCTTTTCCTCTTCTGTTTTCATTTCATCATTAATGAATATTGGTATCTGAGCAGCAGAGAACGAAGAGAAGGGAGCCGCAAGTGTTGAGGGGGAGAAGCAGGGACTTATTAGTGCAGAGAAATGGGGATAGGGGACCTGGATAGGAGTAAAGGGAAATGGCATTGTTGGAGGGCTATCAAAGAGGGAAAATGAGAGAGAGTGGCAGAAAGATTAAGTTTAAAAAGAAAAGGAAAGAAGGAGAAACTAAGAAAGAAATGACAGGAGGATGGTGCCGTGTGCTACTGTGGAGCCTGCAGAAGGATAAGTGATCCCAGTGGTAGATAGAAGGTCAGATACTCACTGACAGTGAGACCACTGTTTAACCCTGCACTAAGACCACACACACACGTGCATACACGTACGGCTTGTGCTTGTGCGCATGCTTTCTACAACAAACACGAATGCACATTTGCAGACACACACAGCTGACGTGAGGCGGACAGACTGAGAGCAGGATGGCTGTCAAAACATCAGCATCTGCTCAGGATCACACACAGCGCTCAGAGCAAACACACACACAAGCATACATCGAGCAAACAGCATCCAGGCCGCCCTTAGAGGGATCGAGTCTGATTTTTAATAAACTCGCGCTACTCCAGCTGGGGCATAACAAACACACATACACACACAGACACACATGGGCAGATAGTGCCACAGCCCAGCACCATGTCTCCTCATTTCTTCTTTCATACAGTAGAGAAGTTAGAGTTTTTTTGGAACGGTGACGAAATTTCAAGATAAAAATGCTTTTTTTTGCTAATGAAATTCATTAGATGTTGATCATGTTGTATATAATGTTGTTTATAATACAATACTGTATAATGTGTGTTTAGATCAGTGCGCATTGGTATGCAGCTATCACTGTGTGTGTATGTATGTGGGCAAATCAGGGCTAATTGATTGTCCTCGTCAGCCCTGCTGTTCAGACTGCAGTAGCTGTCAGCAGGAGCCAACTGCTACTCTAACAAGCCTTACAAACACACACTTTTATATTCTCACAAGTGCACACATTATTACATTAACTCTCAATGCAGAGACGCACAGACTTGTGATAAATGTAGAGTCACAGGAAATACAAATCTATGCAGGCAGACAGCTTAAGAGGTCTATAAAAACCAGATGTCAGCCCTGATATTTACCATTTGTATTTTAATGATGGATTTTATCTTAAGAATCAGTTTTGAGCTGTTTACCTTCTATTTGCCTTAAAGGAACAGTAACCAACAGTTCACAATGTTACTTGTAAAGGTACCTCATCAAACAAAGTGAGTACAATGGAATATAATGAAAATGGCAAATAAAACTCTGTATCAAGACACACTCTCATATGGGGACGATATGGCTGATGAGGGCTTAGTAAATGCTCTGCATCAGGGAGTTAGAGGCTACGTCGGGACGAGCCCCTCTCATCCCTCATCTTTCCCTTCTCCCTGTCCTGCCCCTCCCTCAGAACCTCCTTAAAATCTGTTGTTACAACTTGAGCTGACTCTCCTCACCTACCTGCTTTCTCCTCTCACTTTCTCTCCCGCTTGCAGGCACAGATTCCTCTCGCGTCTCACTCAGTCGTCACCCTTCCAACATTCTAGTTCTTTCCTCCTGTCAGTCTTACTTTTAACATAATTACAAGGAAATTTTTGCTTCATCTTCCTTATTTAGCAAGATGGGAAAAGATGTCAGACACCATGCTGTGATTCCCTCTCCATCCTTCACTTGGTGCCGCACTGTATTTGTGTATGGCACCACACAGCATGTACAACACTGTGGCAAGAAAAGGATTTATTCATGTTATACATAAGCCACAATCTGTATTCAGCTTAGATGTTGGAGAAAAAAACCTTCTGATGGAAATACCCACAAGTTTTAGTTTAGTTAGCTTGTTACACTTCTACGTTCTTGTAAAGTAAATGTAAAAGTTATAAAAATGTTTTTGGCTTTAGTAATGCTGCATTGTTGTGTTTATTTGAATTGTATTTAATAAAGGAGGCAAATATAATTGAAGTTACTGACATAAATTGGGCTCTAATATGTGTAGTTAGTATGCCACGATGTATTGGTGAAGTGGTTGGAATGTGTTGACTATGAAACATGCTTTAATCTGCATTGATTATGCATTTGAGCCCCATCTCCCTAATTCGATTTCTGTGTTTATGTGAATATGTCGCGTCTGCTTATGCGGACTGCCTCTGCATTCATGTGTCGAGGCTGCCAGAGTCGCTAAACCACAGTGTCTCCGCTGACCTGTCCTCAGTGCTGATTCAGCGAGTTGTCCCCCCCACTGCATTATTCAGCAAGCTTAGCCAAGGTGTTAAACAGGAGCACATCACTGCAGAGGATGGGAGCATGCTAAGTGGACTGGCAGAAGGCGAGGAGAATGTAGAGATGTTAACTTAGTGCTATGGAGAGATTAGCTTATAGAAGCACGACTAAAGCTGTATCCTGTTTGGATTTACGGATGTTAAAAACCCACGGTAAATCAGCTTGAGTATTTAATTCAGATTAATACATTATCCTTCTATGTAATGCATAAGTAATGTGGGAGATTGTCACAGTCAAAATAAGATTCTTTAAGGGACTTAAAAACAAGTAATGTGTCTTTAAACACCCGAAACACTGGCTTGTCTTGATTTTAGTTTGGAAAAGCGTGGAAATTGTTTGTGTGCAAATCAGGAGGAGCATGAAGACTGGAAATAACATTTTTCGCTGTTGATTTAATGCTACTCATTCAAGTTGTTTACAACTTAAAGGTGCTGTTCTCCACTGCTGAACAATGAGGCAGTTTTCACAAAGAGCCACTTGTAAGAATGACCCAAAAGCAAATCAAAGCCAGTCCCATGACTCACACGTTAAAATCCCATCTTAATAGTAGAAGTACAATAGTAACAGCAATGACAAAGAAGCCATGTATCGAAGAAAGAAGTTAAGTTCTTTTTCATCTAGTTTTTTTTAAATTGTCTAAGGAGCTTGGAAAGAAAAGCGTCTGGACTTCTTTGAGTTGCTTGAAGACGTTTCACCTCTCATCCGAGAAGCTTCTTCAGTTCTAAAGTCAAAAGGTGGAGAGTCCCAGATATAAACTCAGTGGGAGTTTCCCCCCAAAGAGGGACAAAGGACCCCCTGATGATCCTCTACCTAATCACATGAGCCAAGGTGTGAAAGCGGGTGTGGGTCACAATCAGCCAGGGTTTTTGGGTGAGCTCATTGTGAAACCTGGCCCCACCCTATCATGTGATTTCCTGAGGTCAGATGGCCCAGGATGTGAGTGGGCGTTAAGGCGTCTGGGAAGGGAACTCAAAACTGGATTATAGATGGCAGACAGTTGGTGTTCTAAACCACCACCTCTGTTCAAAGATGGTCGCTCACAGTGGACATAGATGGCTTCTTTCACTCCTCTTTCAAACCATCTGTCCTCTCTGTCCAAAATGTGAACATTGCCATCCTCGAAAGAGTGTCCTTTATCCTTAAGATGCAGATGGACTGCTGAGTCTTGTCCTGTGGAGGTGGCTCTTCTATGTTGTGCCATGCGCTTGTGAAGTGGTTGTTTGGTCTCTCCAATGTAGAGGTCTGGGCATTTCTCGCTGCACTGTACAGCATACACCACATTGTTGAGTTTGTGTTTAGGAGTTTGGTCTTTCGGGTGAACCAGTTTTTGTCTACCAGACAAAAACTGGTTCACTACGATGACCTGGATGACTGAGAACCTTCACATTTTTTTTAAATTATAAGTAAGATTTCCTACATGTTACAGCAGCACACAGGACAACAAAGCAAATTAGAGATATATTAGAAAAATAAATAAGAAAAGCAGTGCACAGATAAACTCATACATGCAGTAACCTACATACACAGAGATTTTTTATGTGCATAAAGTACAGTTGAAGTGATACATGTATATTTTAGCAAGCATGTATTGTACTGTCCGACTGGAATGAAGTACCTATGATAGGGCTTGGTACTACACGCTGGCTGCAGAGAGCTGTTGGGCCACTGCAGTCTCATGTAGCAGGTGAGAGGTGTTGTCCATAATGGAAATTAACTTGGCTGAGATCCTCCTTTCACCCACCTCCTCAGTTTAGGAGACTGGCCAGGACAGAGGTGGCCCTCTTTACCAGTCTACAAAGTCATTTCCTCCTCCTCTCTGTGCTGCCACCCCAGCAGACAACTACATAAATGATTGCAGAAGCCATCAATGTGTCATAAAAGGTTCTCAGTAATGTCCTGGACATCGCAAAAGACATAAGCATGCCCAGCAGCTGGCTTTGACTCTTGTACAGAAATGGGTGTTTTATTTAGAGATTTTAAAGGTGAAAAGCATTTTATAATCCACTGATAAACAAAGGGTACAACAAAAAACACAAAACCTTACACATCCTAATAATTCATTTATTGTAGAAGAGTTTAAAATCAATTTTAGATCATGTGTTTAAAAGAATTACACAAAAACCTCGTTCAAAATCGAATCCACGGGCAATCTATTCACCTTTACATTGTGCTCCACTCCTGTTAATTAAAAAAATCTTTGCTGGCAAATAACATGTTTAGTCACCTGACCTGATCTAGTAGAAATAAAATATAAAGTCTTTCATTCTTGATGGATGTGAATAACACTGTAGCAAAGCACTCCACAGCTGTGAGATCCCTCCACATTTGACATTTATTTTGCGTACAGCGCTGGTTTCTGCTGCTTTAGAAAAAGTGCATTAGGGGCATGTTGGCCATTCTCCTGAAGCGATCATTACACTCCGTGTTTAGTGGACACATATCTTTGAACAAACAGTATGTGATCGTGTTGGTGATTTCACTGCATCTTTGTGAGCTACAAGAATACACCAATGGGCTGTACAGACTCACATTTATGGATGTGTGAGTTGATATTTGATGATTCACCTTAGCAACAACCACCGCATTGTTTTTCTTCACTGATTATACTTTTTATGGTGTGTTTTTTTAGATGGTTGAATAAGTTGCTTTTGCAGTGCTTTGGTTAACATCACAAAGTATTTCCAAACAACTGATGATGATCCACTTTCAGGGACAAGCTTTTTTTTGCCCTCTGCTTTGCCAGATGTTAGAGTTTTGCTTTAAGTCTGTCTCCTAATGTAGTTTGACTTGGCCAGGCTAGTCCAGGAAACCTAAAGCTACACAGAGAAGATGTGATCGGCACGGTGATTTAGGGAGCGCTTGATTGACTTTGTGTTCAATTGGCGGAGCACACATTTTCAGTATCAGTCAGTTATGTTCCTTTTATTGTGGGAAGCCAAAATCACGATGGAGATTAAAATTTGATTAATTGTGCAGAAGGCATAAAAAACAACAAGTTCACTGTGAGACAGGTTGAACAGCTCACTGCCTACATTTTAAAATTGATCTTACAGTTGGCTACAACAAAATATAAATGAAAAAAATTATTGTAAAAGCAGAACAAAGAAAGTTTATCATCCACATCTGTCTCCCGATCACCAGACCTGAGGTCTCTCTCTCATCCACTGTTCCCTCTGCTCTGCTTTAGTCTGCAACCCTCCTCAGTTCTGTTCCTCAGGCCTGACACATGTCCGTCGGGCTGCCCTGCTTCAGATTTCCTTTATTATTAGTTCATATTAGTTTTCCACACCCTGGACTCTCTGCTCAGTTCAACTACAGCTCCCCTGCTGCTCTGCACAGCCAGCAATGTACCCAGTTCTCCACGTATCCAAATGTGTAAACAATTCTTATTTTTTCTTGAGCACAGCATTTTACATTGATTTCTATGGAGTCAAAAACATTATCAGTGGTTTTACAAAAGACCATTAAAAAAAAAAGTCACGTAATATCAGTTGATGGGCTTTATTTTAACACTAGAACTGGAGGGCAGTCAGTTTGACCCTGTCGGAACGCATAAAAAACAACTACAGTCCCCTGTTTATTTTTTAATCAATCATATTCACCTAGCTTTGACTAATGTTATAGCAACAATCATGTTGCTTGGAAATGCCGCATCCTGCAGTAGTGGTTTTAGATTCATTTCTATGAGGTCCAAATCACGTCCGCGGTGATTCTAGGTAAAATCTGTCATAATTTTTTTCTTCCAGACACCCCAAAATTCAGAATTTGGTAAATAAGTCTGATTTAGTAAAAGTTATGAGATGGTGGATTTGATTTTAACAGAGTTACAAGGTTTTTAACAGTGTTAACATGACTTTAAAATCTCAGTGGGTCATAATGACATGTTGGTGGTTCTAGTGTTAGGAGAAGAAATAAACAGGTCTTCAGCCTGGAAAACAAAAACAAAACAAAAACAAAACCAGCTTAGGACTCCCTTCTCTTTAAGGCAACTTTACAGAGTGATCTTTTAGATTGGAGTTTCAGTCAGGTGGGTACCCTCACTGCCAAAACACCAAACTTTAGCCTTAAAAGTGTCATCCACAGAATACTGGGTTATATGATGCCTTTTTTGCAGTGTATAATACTTAACATCCTTTATCATACATATCAATAAACATCATTAAGACATTTTAACATATTATCTTCTCAACTCAAACTTAATCCCTGATTTCCACTCACTCAGGCACAAATCACTGAGAGCTGTTTGTCCCTTTTCTTTGTATCCATTAGACTAATTTGCCCTCATCAACAGGTGTTGAGTCATAGATGCCTGAGAGCCTCTTGGAAAAGTTAAGTGGATGCTAATGCTAATCAAAGGCCTAAAAGGATCATTGAAACTCACTGGTGAAGTTGTGAGGGCCAGCTAAAAAGCTCCAGTACCGAAGGAAATTTAAATGCGTTGCGAGTCATGGCTTTGCATTGATGTTTTGTCTTTGTTTATGCCTTTGAAATAGATGAAAAAAAAACAAGATAATGATGAATTTGCACAAATCTGTGCACATCACAACAAAGCAAGTGGAACACTTACACAAACATACACATATACTCATATATATATATATGCACACATAATAATACATTTTTTGCATATTTATGAGCCCAACTCAGATATGCTCCTTTGTGTAACTTACACAGTTTTCATGTGTTGAGATATCTTGGGGCTTCTCTTGTTGTTTTCGCTGCACAGTAGCCGTGGCCACTGCTCCATCTTTCCTTTTTTGTCCTGACCATCGTTTCCTCTTTTACTCTTGTTTTTCTCAACATCCCAGAGTTTCCCAGTTTTTCTCACACCCATTCCAGCTTTTTTCATCTCTACTCCATCTCTCTTATTGTTTTGCATCCCATATCTTTCTCTTCCCCACCCTACCGTCTTTCCCTGCGAGGATGTCCACAAAGAGTTTTCTAGCTCAGTTAACAATAATTTGGTCACATCTGTTTGTCTAACCTCATCTGTCCGTGTCACAGGGCACGCCTTTGTTTCAGCTTCAAAGGGCCACGAAACTCTTTCTCACACATATTCACACGTGCACATTCCCTGAAATGAAAAGAAAAACAAAACTTCTAAATCCACCCTACAACTCACAAACTCTTTCTTATGCTCTGTTTCAAATGCTCATGCTGTCACCCTGAAAACATCCACCCACACAGACACTCACAGTGGGTGTAACTACTGCTGCGAGTGGAGAATGGAGAGAGGCGAACACCCTACAGTGTTTTGGAATTGGCCCCAGGCAGGGGGTTATAAGGATAAGTGCCCTGTCCTGATAAGTTTGGTCATGATAAGCATTTTCACAAGTGACAAGAAAAATGGATGGATCTGACACTGTAGTTTTACCTGCAGGAATCTGAAAAAAAGAGTGAGAGCGTGATGTTTGCATGTGAAAAGTTAAATATGCATGTAAATCAATGTATTTACAGCCCTGACACTGATATGACTCAGACACCAAAAGCTTTGAAATACAAAGTTCTGCCTGATAATGTTGCCTGGCAACTAAGAGTTTTCTTAGCAAATGTTTCAAAAGTCAAACGTTAGTGTGTTGCACACATTTATAGTCCAGACGAAGCATTTGCCTCACTTATTACCTAAAAGGAATCAAAATGAAAGTATGATGATCTGGCAGGTATGGTACATAGTTTTGAGCAAAGTCACAGGGAAGCAGTTGAATGACAGGTTGTTGCAAGAGATGTTTAGTTGTCTTCCACAGCTTGTAACTACATCGTAAGCGAGTATATCTCAAGATATTTTCCCCTGTTTTCCAGCAAGTAGATGTAGCTCATGCTAAATATAAGCATTAACCCGTGGGCCTTAAAAATGAAGCCAATGTGGTGTAAAAATTGCAGCTTGAAACCGGCTTTAAGGGAACCAGTACCCATATGTGTTGTGGCTGTTACTCAAAATAATAGATTACAACATTGTATTACTTTCATTTTTTTGTTTTTAAGTGATGCATGACATTACTAAATTACTCATTTGACAAAGTAATTGTTGACTCTACATTGGACATTACTTTTACATTACTCAGTAACAGCTTTCATATAGTTACCATTTAATAATAATAATAATAATAATAACGTTTTTATATATATAAAACTTTACAAAGTCATTTTTAGAAACAATAAAAAAGTACAAAAAAAGAAGAAAATTATAACTCAGCTATATTAGGCCAATAACATGAACATCAGTTCATCAGCAAACTTTATCATAATGAGGACAAATGGGATCTTTCTTTAAGTCTTTAAGTAAGTTATCCAGCCCAAAGAGCACTTCACAGTGATTCTTTTATAGATACAGGTCAGGGTAGAAATACGAGGTTATGGATCTGTCTGCTCATCACTGCTTTTTGGTTACCTGCTGAAGATCACACTCTGGCTGTGTGATGGGGTCAGCATACTCATTTTTAATATCACTCTAGATTCTTCACTACTAATGTTGTATTAGTGTGTTGTCTTTGTAGAGGCTTCAGAAGAGTCAGTGTTGTGATATCAGCAGCAGGTTGCTCTTTCTGACCTGGGCACAGTTTGAACATCATGTTCTCGTCCTTTTTTAGAAATAAAAATAATTTCTCCACTCCTCAAATGTTGTAGAATGCTCCTCTATTTTCCTCCTTCACTGAAGTTTGCATTAGCAAGTGTGAAGGAAAAAGGGCATGTTATTTTTCCCATCTGCCCATTGTGCAGACATCGTAACAATAGTAACAACAGTAAAAATAGTATTGCAATACTGGCATTACTGTGTTATAAAAAAAAATTCATTACAAAGTAAGACACTACACCCACACACTGATTTCCACTGACTTGTTAAAATAGCCGACATGTTTGCAGCTTGGTACAAACATTTTTTGGTCTTTTACCCTTAGGAAAAGCTGTGCAAGTGTAATCATCTATTTATAGTTTTTTAATTATGTAGTGACTGAACCGAACCTCTTAACTCCTTGGTAACTTTTAAAGCACTTTAAATGCAAATATTCTTATATATATTAATGCACATATTCTTTGGTGGTTTTTAGTACGCAGTACATCTAAAGCTGGTCGATATACTTTCTAACCACGACTTGATTGCTTACAAATATGGCAGAAGCTCTGTTTTGTGTGAGATAATAAATGTAGTGTGTCCACACTACATTTGCCTTGGCACATGCATGCCCATGTGGGCTGGTTAACACTATGCAGTCCCATACACCCTTCTATTAAACACATATTTTCATTCTTGATCATCTCACAAGTTATATCAAATGATTGCCGTCTTTTCTCTCAGTCAATTCAATTCAATTCAACAACAGTCGCCTCAAGGCGCTTTATATTGTAAGGTAGACCCTACAATAATAGATATAGAGTAAAACCCAATAATCATATGACCCCTTCATGAGCAAGCACTTTGGGGTCAGTGGGAAGGAAAAACTCCCGTTTAACAGAATGAAACCTCCGGCAGAACCAGGCTCAGGGAGGGGCGGCCATCTGCCTCGACTAAGAGCCGTTTGTCTTTGCCTCCTTCATAGTGCAATCAGTCCACAGAAATATCCCAACACCACACAGTTTGACAATGAATGCAGAGGGCATGCATCAATTTGAATAAAAGAAAATGGCACAGCTTAATGTAGGCCAGTAATAATCGTAAAGAAAATGTAAAATATCAGAAAAATATGTAATATAATGATTAATTATAGTTTTTTTTTAACTACATACACCACAGGTTTGACCTTGTCACGATTCATGAAATATTATTAAATGTTAAATATAAGACTTAACATTAGGCATCTATTACTAGGGAAACAAGGAAAAAGTGATTCATCGTGATTAGAAACAGAGTGAAATAGAGGAGATGGTGCAGAAATGAGCAAAGAGAAGAAGCCAAGAGGGAGTAGATATGTGGGGTAAGAACTGATGCTGACCAGAGCTGACACCCCTCGGCATGCACTGTTCACCCCAGGATATGTATGTGTGTGTGGGTGTGTGTGTGTGTGTGTGTGTATGTGTGTGACTTTTTCATGCCTTTGTGCTTGTGTTTTGAGCATGACAGAGAAACAAAGGGGCATGTTTACAGCTGATTTGTCATGAGAAAGTGGTAAAACAATGAGCCTGCATAAGCATTACAGTGAAGCACACACACACACACACACACACACACATATATATATATATATATGTGTGTGTGTGTGCTTCACTGTAATGCTTATATGTGTGTGTGTGTATATATATACACACACACACATATATATGCCTTGAGCATTTAGCCAGATGGAAAAGGGTTTGGTTATTTCTCATGGGTGGAAATACTCTGAGCATGTAAGTGCAGCTCTCACATCCACAACCAATACACACTCACATGTACACAAACACAGGAACAGCGACCCATATATACCCCAGTTCCTAACAGATATGCCCATATGAACCTATTGCATACACATAAACAACTAATGATAAAAACGAATACACAGACACACACATTTACACATGCTCGCTGTGTTTATCAGCAGTTTTGCTGTTAATGGGCAGTACACTCTGTTACCAAACACAGATGAATAAACAACTCAGCAGATAACACAGATGGGTCTGTCGTCAAAATATTTTGGGGGGTTTTTAAGCTAATATTTGAAAGATCATATTTTTTATTTATACTATGACAAGTATTTTTGTCACAGTATGAATAAAGTTGGCCAAAGTGCTGCATACAAACTACTACGCAACATGCTGAATGGTTTATTGTTAGTGTTTCCGTTTCTATACTTTTTGAGGCACATCTATCTAAACTGATCATTGAGTGCTTTCATGGTGCTGTCGTTATAATATCCTTGCTCTGTTTGCGTACTCAGACCAGAAATAGTCCAGGGCTAGTATTACTCAATTCTACACACAGCTTTATTCTTATCTTTTTATGTTTTTCTAGACACCAAGGTGAGATGCTTCAGCAAATTGAAGTGATGCATATATTACCTTTTCCAGACTAGCTGTTTCTCTCTGCTGTCAATAAACTAGCTGGCTGTAGTTTTAACAAACAGTGTATCACTATGTCATCTTAACTCTCCACTAGAAAGCAAGTAAAGCACATTTTCCCCCCAAAAAAGTATTTTGACCTGTCCATTAAATACTTAACTGTGATTTTTGAAACAGGCGTAAATACTTAGTTAATAATCATGAAGCACATCAAAAATAAACACCTGCTTTTTTAGTAATGCCACCTTGAATGAAAACAGCAATCTCTGGGTAGTTTTTCACAGCTGAAAGTGAATCCATTACATGTGTCCTGCTGTCTTGTATATGTGTGTGTTTGTGTGTGAAAGTTATGAGAATTCATTGTTAGGAGATGAAAGTCAGACAGGATATGTTAGACAGGGGATGGCAGATGTAAGAAATGGGGTCGCCTTGTTATAGGTAATGTCCTCTGGGACTGTGTCTCTGTGTGGGAATTCATCATACAGTATGTAAACTGTCACTCAAGAAAAACAGAGTTTGCTTCACACAGAACAGACACTTGAACTAAAAAATAGATCTATTTTTTAATATTTACTCTTTGCACACCTGTGACTTCACCAAAATCTGATTTTAATTAAGAGAGAAATATAAAAGTTTCATATCTTAGCTTCAACATCAGTTCCCTCCGAGCAACTTCAGTGCTTTCTCTAAAGAGCTATTTTTCCTTCCGTGATGCATCATGTTGCTGGTGATTAGAGTGTGATTGGCACTGGGATCAGAAATAGATTTCAGCACCATGGAGAACATTACACTCTGACACTGGAGGTGGGAGAGTTAAATTTAATTAGGGAAAAATTAACCACATACATCCTTCAAGACATGCATGCATCCAAATACACACATGTATAGTCTAAACCTTTTTCTTGTAACCTGCCACATCCATAAACACACACAGCCATGTATCCATGACTTCAGAGGACATTGCATTAACTTCCATTCATCTGATAGAAACGTACTCTAACCTTATCAAAACGCTAATGCTTTACTACAAACCCTAATCTAAAGCCAACTTTATAAAGAGCTCTTCATCTCGAAAGGGAAGGATTTAAATTTAAGGTACTTGTTTTTTTGTCTCATAAGGAAGACACAGACCCATAAAGTAGCAGGTTGTAGGTCCTCGCAAAATGATTAACACACACAGAAACTGACTGCCAATTAAACTCTCAGACTCCTGATCTGACACTTAAATAACTGTGACAATGATGCTGCGTGACTGTGTGGTGAGTTTGTGAGTGTGGAGCAGACGACAATGTGCGTGTGTGTTTGTGTGTGTGAGCAAGATGGTGGGGGTTGGAGGGGGTGGCTAAATGTAGGATTTGAGTCAGACAGTGATATTATCAGCACAATATCATTTTCTGTGACTGCAGAATGTTGACTTTCTGCCCAATTTCATTTCATATAAATTATATGACTAGTTTAGATTAAAGATCCTATAATCAATAAGTTATAATGTGACTGAGGCTTATGTCTTGCAAAAATAGAAATAACAACAGCAAGGAATAATAATAATTAATGGCAGATGGGTTGGAGTGGACTATCACGTAGCAAGATGTTACAACTCCATCGCAGGACCTATAGAAGAGCCCTATATACATTCACATTCCTACAGCCATAATCACTAATTAAATTATTAATATTGATATTTTAAATAATAATAATAATAATAGTAGAACCTACACTGAACAAAGCCACCTCACCGTGGAAACAGATTGAAGTTAATCTTATCAGAAAATGAAAATGACAATTTAAAAAAAGACTAATATAAGTACAAACCTGTGAAAACCTGAGCTAAATCTGTCCCTGTCCTAATATTTCCAGACTGCACTGCATATCCATCTGTGCCCGCTGATATGTCTGCTGGTTTCCGGATTCTGCTTAGTCCGTGTGAGCCATTTACCGAGAATCCTCAGCAGTCTGATAAATTGCACCAGTTAGTTTCTCCCACTGTTGATTCTGTGGACTGGATTTTTAATAGAAACTTCCTTTATAATCACTGTATCATTTGCATTAATTTGCAACAGTGTCACTGACATCACTGCATGATTTATATTAAGGTCATGATGTGACTGCAGAACATCATCCAGAAGAGCTCACTGCTTTTCAAGCACATTTGCATATTTCCTCATTTTAGTGTCTGCCCTCTTCTTACACACAGATAGACCTGTGCGCATGGACAGGTGCATTAATGGATGGGGGCATTAATTGGGTTGTGGCTTTACAGCAATTATGTGCTAGATTATTTCATGGTCAGAAGCACTGACTTCTATCTCTTGATGTATTTCAGCATATCGATGCTTCATGGTGTGTTAAAAAGTGGCACTAACGTGTATTTACGGTTATATGTATTGGACATTGTAAGCAATGCACATGCTGTGCTTGCGACCACTTGCAGTCACATGAGGTTTAATGCAAATTCTTTATGAAAAGAACTGAAACAGACACACTCTGTTCACCAGGGATATAGTTAGATTAGAGTTCCTCACATATAAGCACTTCTTTTGACTGAGTGGACTTACACAGCCAGGCTTCTGATCAGCAAAGCGGAAGAATTTTATTACAAATAAAATTGTGCCCCAGCACACACATGCAGTCACATTTACACACATGCTCCAGACTAGAAGTACATGCTGCATTAATCCCCGCTGCCCATGATACACACTGGAGTGCTGTGTTAACTGTTGGAGCCAGAATTAGCAGACTGTTGAAGAGAGCAGAATGACCGGTGACTGAGGCGGAACTGCGGCACTGTAGAGAAGAGAAACACAGAGAGGAGGTGAAAGGTAAAGACCGGGCTGAGCAAGAGGAGGAATTAAGAGAAGCTCAGAGTGAAGAGGAGGAGGAGGCCAAAGCTTCATCATCACCATCAACTCCCAGGGGTGCAGGCTGTGCCTTGATTATGCATTCAGTGCTCTAAAAAACACACACCACTCGGAAAATACAGCCCTGTCAGCCTACTTCAGCACACAGCCTGACCTTAGGGAGTGTGTGTAAGAGCTTTTTTTTCCCCTCTTGAATTTTCAGGAACTCAGGAATAGATTTAGATTTGTGAGGCCAATTAATGATTATTGTTATGAAATGTCAAAAATAGATTTATGATTGCATTGGTTAGTTAGGGCAGCATTTTGAGTGGTTGTAATTTCATGTTCACCACCAATGAGCAGTCGTTTTACTTAAAGCATAACTTTAGAACCTACCCATACACCTTCTGTACATATAAAGTTGTTACCTATATATAAACATGAAGCAAGAATATTTCTTCCAGATACTTTAAGTATTTTTGTTACAATAGACTGATGTGTTAACACAGATAATACTCCTCACCTAGAAGGCGCCCAGGAGGCAGCTTAGTCAGATACCGAACCACCCCAACTGGTTCCTTTCGATGTGGAGGAGCAACGGCTCTACTCTGAGTCTCTCCCGATTGTCCGAACTCCTCGCCTTATCTCTAAGGGAGAGGCCAGCCACCCTTTGGACAAAGCTAATTTTTGCTTGTGTCCACGATCTCATTCTTTCGGTCACTATCCAGAGATTGTGATCATAGGTGAGGGTAGGGATGAAGACCGACCGGGAAATTGAGCGCTTCGCTTTTACGCTCAGTTCTCTCTTCACCACGACAGACCGGTACAGCGTCCGCATCACGGCTGCCAGGGCACAGACCCTGACAGTTCGGTCCCTGGCTACCAAAACTAGCAATGACTCTTGGTTCCAAGAGAATTATTCTGAATGATTTTGGTGGGTGACCAGTTATTGTTGATATTCATGACCTTCAGGGAATGCATGTGAATATTTTTTGACCTTTTCTGCAGAATAATAATAGCAAGACAAATTTAGTTAGTGACAAATGTTTACTTGAACTGAAATATTCAAATGTAATCGGTGTGAAAAGGTCAGACAATAATATTGTTATTTGATGGACACCAGTATATAAATACATGTTTGATAGAAACCAAGTCTTTGCCCTATCTGAAAGATATCAGACTTTTTTCATACTAAAACCCACATGTTATATTATACACACTCATTGTACACTTGTTAGACATTTATTAAGTACACAGTATTAAGTATTAAGTTCCACCTTACATGGAACTCAAAGCATTTGTAGAAATGGTTGAGACAACCTCCTGAAGTTCATCTTGTTGGAATAATATTTTCTTGGCACACTTTGGGCCCTTTAGTACTAACTGAGCACTGTTTAATTATCATGTCCTGACCATGTGCACCACTGTATGACCACAGTATACCATCTTCATTTGGCTGTTTTCAGCAGAATAATGCATCATGTCACAAAACTTAGATGATCTTTTACTGGTTTCTTGAACATGACGATGAGTTTGCTGCACTAAACGGCCTCCACTATCAACTGATCAGTATTAGCGTAGCGCAGTATGAGCATATGCCATAATTAGGTTTTGTAGACATAAAATATCATGACATCAAAATGATGCATTGCTTGTAAAAAGGGTTAATAGGATGCAAAAATGGTAAAGATGGTTCACTTTTGCCATCAGCAGGTGGTTTCTCAACAACATGATGATGTCACAATATTAAGACGTACCCGTGTGCTAAGTGTGCCCACTGAAGTGTGGTCCCTTTATCATGTATGAGAAAATCGCGGGCAGACAGACATTTGATGTATAATAGTTGGCTAGTCTTTGGGTAATAGTATATATGTGGGCTGATTAGTCGATAAAACTGCAGTATGGAGACGCCTGTTTAAAGATTTCAGATACAAAGAGTGGGGAGAAGTTTCGAACTGTGAAATGGCCTGCTGGGTAACTACCACAGTCTCACTTAGAAAACAAAGACAGATAAAGATAAACCCAAACAAATCTACGTGATTCATTTCAATATGTGTGCTCGGCACGCTCTTATTTAAATTAGTCTTTCGGTCTTTGCTGAGGATTGTTTCTGTATGAGCTGTTGTTTATATGTTTTGTGCTCCTCTTTTGCATGTCTTTGTGGATGCCGACGTCTAAAAAAGTTTTTCTCTTGGGTGTGAAATTGCATCTGTGAACAATCTGCTTTGCTTCTTCTTCTATTATTAAATTGACTAACTAACTGATTAGCTGTAACCACTAACAGACAGCAATCGCCTCACCACAGACTTGTACCGCAAGGAGGAAAACATCACAGTAACGCCACAGGGTGGAGTCATCCACAGCCCACGCTACCCCAACGCTTACCCTCGCAACCTGCTGTTGTCATGGAAACTGCTGTCACCACCAGGGAGCCGCATACACCTGGAGTTTGACGGACACTTTGGACTGGAGGAGGCTGAGAATGGAATGTGCAGGTAAAACTTGACACAATACAACACACGATCTAGAGAAGTAAGGAGGGTGACATGAAATCCATTTAGGGAAAAAAAAGACAAGAGGAGCAAAGTAGAATACCGGAAACAAGGATTAAGGCAGTGAACAAAAAGAAGAAAGAACACTGATCATTTCTGAGCAGCTGTAAAGGAGAAACATCAGATGAAGGAAGAGTGATTTAGAAACCCGAGCAGGAGATAGACTGATGGAGAAGTGTGACAGGGAGGACAGGAAAGTGTATTGTGTAAAAGCCTCGAGTCTGAACAATAGCAACGGTAAAATATGTGTGAATTATTTGGTACTGTAGTCACATGGATCCACAATAAATTGGAATTTAAATGAACTGAGAGAAAATAATATTAAAAGGTATAAGGTGCTGGAATCACTGTAGGAGAGATGGATAGCTGAAGTTTGCTTTCTTGGCAAGAACTATAAGAAGTTTGTCCTTGAGGGCTGCAGGGAGAAAATAGACTTTTTAATCCCCATATGCAACTCAGCCGTCTTTGTAAGCACTTTCCTGAAAAGACAAGGGGGAGCAGCAGGGGGTGGGGGGGTTGAGAGGAGGAGGAGACAATTAAAAAGGTAGTAAGAAGGAGAGAGAGCTTTGTCCAGTCTTTCAAATCTTGTTTGTCACATTGATTATGTGTGTGTATCTTTGTGGGCTTATTATCATGCAGTTTATGGTGATGGTCTGCTTGGCCGAGAACTCATCATAAACTTCTATCATAACAAGTCTGATTACTCAAAGTGCCTCATAACCCTAAAAGTTACCTGAACCATTACAGAGGAAGTGTCCATAAAGAAAAAATAGGCTTTATTCCAAAGTTGGTGTTATTTGTTATGCTCTGCGTTCAGTCTAGCCATCTATCTACCAGCTGTTTGTGAGATTGGCACAAAATTGGAACAGAATTTTATGGTTGGCGTCAGTGACACGTTTAAAATTGCTTCATCAGCCTTTAAAGTCTAGCTTTGCCCGTGAGGCTAGTTATAGCCATGGTGATGTCATATAGACAGTCATATATCCGGACATGATAAAAACAACAACAACATCTAGTCATTTGAAGGACTTAAAAATGTATTCAACATAAACTAAGCCAAAATGTAGAAGCCGTGAGTGAAAAACGGCAGCTTGTAGGTCCAGAGCATCTAGGTGTGTGTTAACAAAAAGTCAAGGAGGAAAGACATCAGCAGTGACCTTACAGGAGTACTGCTGCCTTTCAGTCTAGGAAGGTTTATATGGTCATTTCCAAACAATTTATAGTCCATCATTCTACAGTGAGAAAGATTATTCCCAAGTGGAAAGTGGATAGTTGCCAGTCGTTCCCGGAGTGAATGTCCCATCAAATTCACGCCAAGGTCAGACTTTTAAATCCTCAAACTACAGCGAAAACCAAAAAGCTATATCTCAGACTCTGCGGACACATGACAGTAAAAGACTGCCAACTATGACTTGATTGAAAGGTTTGTCAGGAGAAAGCCTCTTCTCTCTAAACAGGGTTAGCACTTGAACAACCACAAGACTTACCAAACAATGTCCTTTTGACTGATGAACTAAATTGGAGATGACCATCACTACAACTACTGCAGCCCTAGGATCTGGCCAACTCGCAATCACTGAGTCAATCCTGAGCTCTATATACCAAAATGTGAGGCCATCTGTCTGACAGCTAAAGCTTGTCCACAATGGTCCCAATGGACCAAACTCCAGACCTTAACCCGATTGAAGACTGTGGTAGAACCTTAACCCTGGATAACCCATGGGGTCAATAGGGGACCCCATGGTTTCCCTAGTAAACCAGTGGGGTCGGATCTGACCCCATGGGTTCTCCAGGGTTAAAGGAGCTGTGCATAAACAAATGCCCACAAACCTCAACGAACTGAAGCAAGAGTGAGCCAGGGTTCCTCAAAATAATGATAGAGGAGAAAGATAAAGTGGCACAGAATACTTCAAGTTGTTGCTCAAAGCATTAACGACTGAATCAGGAGGTGTTTTGTTTTCACACATTGCTTCAGCATTTTGGTTTAGTTTTTATAAAATAAATAATGACATGATGTGATGTGATATGTCAAGTTTTTTGTTAGTCTCAGGTTGTATTTATCTAATTCTAAGTCCTAGTAAGGAGTTGATCATTTTTAATGTCCTTATATGCAAAACCTTAGAAGTGACAGAATTGTTATTGTTGCCACGTGTGCTGTGCTAGCAAAAATGGAGCATCAATTCTGGCACAAATCACTGAACTTTAGGCATTGCAGCGGATAATTAGCTTTGTTTTTTTAATCTTTGGGCATATTTATTTTGGCTATTGTCATGCCATAGCATGTTATTTAAAATGAACAGAATCAGAATCATCTTTATTTGTCCATCTTTATAAAAAACAAGTTACAGAAATTCTGATGTAACAGTATAAAAGATGGACGTAGCTACCGTAACCCAGTCTCAGTTCGAAGCCTTGAGATGAGCGTTTCTGTCATCGTCATCTTGGTTAGAAAAACCAACGAGGAATAACACGTTTGACTATAAAACTGCACGTTCTTGTGATTGATCGTAACTCAATCTTTAGTTTCATACCACTAAATAATCCTAATTTCAAAAAAACATAATACAGTCAAGATTTACAAAATAGACTTATTTATTTATTCAGAATGACTCAAAACGAGTGACTGAGCTGATAAACTCAGCAGGAAAGTGTTGACAGAGGCCAAGAGTTAACTGAAATTTTGACAGTAGTAATCCTCGTCCCTGCAGGAGAAAATACAAGAATATTATATGAAGATAAATTGGTTTATAAACTGTGATGGCTGTTTACTGTTTTCCAGTTCTCTGGCTGCTTAATCATGACCTTAGCAAGAATACGTTTTTTATTTCCAGAAATAATGTGCAAAAAAGTACCAAAAATCTAACTACTTGTGCTTAACTTGAACATAGTTTTTTGTGTGTGTGTACAGTTTTAATCCTCAGCCAGTCTCTCTTATTTCCTACGAATTAACATACTTCTATGTTGTTCTCACTCACACTGCAGGTATGACTTTGTTGAAGTGGAGGACCAATCGGAGACCAGCACTATAATTTGGGGTCGGTGGTGCGGGCAGAAGGCACCACCCAGTCTAAACTCGAAAACCAACAAGCTCAAAGTCACCTTCAAGTCTGATGATTACTTTGTTGCAAGGCCAGGATTTAAAATCTACTACTCACCACTGGTAAGGGGCACACACACACACACACACACACGGCTGATGACGAATTATTGGCTGTTATTTGAAACACAACATAAAGTCCTTCATTCAAGTGTGTTTTTGTTTTTAAATCCGATCAGTTTCAGACTCAGTACCACAGCAGTGCCCTAGGTAAAATGCCTCTTTGACCATTTTACTTGTGGCGGCATTAAAGAAAAGGCATGAGATGGAGATAAATAGATAGGAGAGGCAGGAGCAACAGAAAAAACACAGGATCTTGTAACGCTGTCAGTAGACTGCCAACATGTGTAAGCCAACCGTGCTTTTCTCACATGTCCATTCAACAAAAGAGGAGAGATGAAGGGATAGGTGAAGGAGGGCAGGACGGTTGGGGGCAAAAGATGAGAACATGTTCTCTCAAAGCCTGTCAAACAAATTGATAAGGAGATTAGCTTTGTCATTCTGTCGGCAAGAGGAAAGAAGAAAGTGAGGGAATCCGATATGAAATGTTCACCCACCCTATTATCAGAGGGGAAAGGGGAAGAGAAAGATCAGTGGAGAGACGCACAGACATTTAAAGATGTTCCCAGACTTCCTCATTTATGACAGAGAGAAGAAGAGACACAGCATCACAGACAGGGTTGAACTGGTGGCACTGCTTATTATCCGAGAAAAAAGAGAGACAAAAGTGGTGTGAACACAGAAGGAATAAAGGTCTTAGCGGACAGAGAGAGGAAAAGATATCGTATTTATTGAAGATCCTTCCCTTTCCTAGTGCCATTTTCATATTACTTTTATTTACCCCTGCTGTAATTACAGTTTGTACTCTCCATAAACTGTATAGGGTGTTTAGGTTAAATTAGCCCTTAACTACCTCGACTGCAAACACTACACAGCAATGTCATTCAACCTAATGTAATGACAATGAAGTAAAAGCACTTCATAATAGAGCACTTGCCTAAATGTACCTACTTACTTCCTACCACTGGCGTAAACCACAAACTGCTCTCTTATCTCTCCCTCTCAGACTCTCATTGCATTTCGCTGCCATCCCTCCCTCCTCAGTCTTTGTTATTTCTCCTCTGGTCAAATAATCACCCCTCTGTACATTTAAAGCAGAATCCAGTTCCAGAGGCTTATCTCATTTAATCAGTTTTACCCATTTTTCAAAGCGCTCCCATGTTTGAGTGTGTGTTTGTCTCTTTCCGTCTTTCACACACACACACACACACACACACACACACACACACACACACACACACACACACACACACACACACACATGCACACATAAACACAGTTTCCCTCCAGCTAGACTGGAGCTTTGTGTGTGGCTTAATTTAGCAGGTCTAATTTGTTCTCTCCAGACCTGTCGAACAGATAAGAAGGAGGAGGAGAAGAGGCAGAGGGAGGAAAGGAGGAAGTGAGAGGCAGGGAGAGGCAGGCAGAGAACGAGGAGAAGCAGCACTGGAAGGAGAGAACAGGTGTCTGAGATGGTATCGGCATGTCAGCTAATGACTAAAACAACCTGAACTGAGAGAGACAAAGAGAGAGAGAGACTCTTGTGAAGAAGTAAGTTATATGAAGTGGACTAAGGTGGATTAGATAAAAGAAAAAAAACATTAGGGAAAGTGAAACAGTCGCTATAATTGGGGGAAGGTAAAGCAGAGTCACACAAGGAAGCAAACAAAGAAAAAAAGTTAAATTCTTGCTGTGTTGACACCTAAAACACTTTATATCCAAACCTACTTAAATCTCAGTTTGTTTGATAAAAGGCCTTCCTAATGTCATAGATACGAAGACCCAACTTTGGGACAAGCTGCATGCAAGCAGAGCAGCAGACTCAGTCCTCCATGAGTGTGACTACTTTGGAGGAGTTGTGGAAGGATAACGAACCATAGCTTTAGCTTTAGCATAAATTTAGCTGAATATTTGGTGTTGATCCATTGCCACATCTTGGGTTTACAGATCTATCGAAGTAGATTGCTGCAGACTCACTAGCAATTCTGCTTGTGTGTACGTCACAATATGAACCCAAGAAAAATGTGTTCTTTAAAGCAAAATGAAAATTCTTAAACTGTGACATGTGGGGAAAATGGCACATCGCTGCTCATAATGAGCCTATATGGCTGCTCATTAATTAGTTAGGCTTCATGTTCTCCTTCTTTAAACTAGCTTTCTGGTGTTTATTTGAACCATCAGTATGTCAAATGCTGATCTAAATAAGGTAGTGCTGCACAAAATAGCACAAGTCAAAAAAAAGTTGGATATCTTGCTAATGTTTGTCCAATGGGGGTATTTATGTGGCTAGATATAAACAGAAGTACATGGAAATGTATTTCTACTCTATTCTTAAAATCGAAACAGCAATTGTAAGTGCAGTTCCATCATTTGGGTCAAATTTCAGTTGGTATGCGAGTGTGTGAGTATGTGTGTCTTTATTTCACATCTGCTAAACCACCTAAACGAGAGACAGACAGATAAAACCCTGTAGGCATCACTGCAGTCAGAGGTCTAACTTGTTATTCATGTCAGTCACTGTTTCCTCCTAAAACATTGTTTTAAACTGGTGTTACTCACCACCTGCACTGCAGAATTACATGAAGCAAAGGGTGCATTTCATTGCACAAGAGAATCTTTTTATAAAGTGTCTTTGAGCATCTAAATATGCCATCTATTTACTGTGAAGGGAAGCTTTTCTTTGTTTATGTTTGTAAGAATATTATTGATTTTCATTGGTTTTCGTAGTGTTCCTAGTAAGTGCTGGTACGTCAAGCACAGGGAGTATTAGTTGCAAAACTTTGTGTCTTTTCTTTTCAGCCATGCTTGGGATCGTTGTCCTGGTACATAACCCAATTGAGACCGAGCTTTAGCTTTCAGATGGCCTCACATCTGACTCTAGAGTAATTTGGTATACAGAGGGGTTTAGAGTCAACTCAGTGGCTGCATGGTGCCTGGGTCATGTGGCTGCAAAACCAGTTGAAGTCATTTTGCATACTGACTAAACAGGCTCATACTTAATGTAATCCATTAAGTATGAGCCTGAATTATTCCTAGATCAGGAGTGACACCAGAGGGTCCAATCGGGCCCACTGAATGTTTTTGCCAAGTAGAAAAATTGCAGTAAAAGTGAGTGGGTTTTTTGAACTGCAAATTTCATTTGAGTCAGAGGTGTGAGTCATCATTGCTGACAAAGGCATTACCTGTGGGTTGCCATGCCACACAGAAGCCAGGTGGTAAAGCCAAAGAG
This sequence comes from Neolamprologus brichardi, assembly GCF_056152115.1. Lineage (NCBI taxonomy): Eukaryota > Metazoa > Chordata > Actinopteri > Cichliformes > Cichlidae > Neolamprologus > Neolamprologus brichardi. The sequence continues at coordinate 18,789,645 of NC_142117.1, read as the reverse complement.
CTTTGCTCATGGTAATTTGCTTTGCAGCTTTTCTGGTATACAAAATACTGAATGTGGAAAATCTGAGACGTGTTGTTGGAATTGCACTTATTTTCTTCGAGGCTTCTTGGACAAGACATCACCTGTTTGTTATGTATAATCTTTTGTTTTATACATACAACAGTTTTAATCACTTGAGATCTAAACAGGCCGTGTGGGGTCCATGGACTAAAATTTCCTGCCACTGATCCACAAACCAAACCTCCATTGACACAGCTGCAGGAATAACTGCATTAGTTTCTGGTTGAATATGTGTTACAAAAAACAAGAGAAATAAATAAATATAAATTAAACAAGGAACTGTAACAGTAAGTCTTGTCAGTTCTCTAAGCTGAACATTAGCGCATGACTCAAACATAGATGAGACAGCATAAAATGTGGTCAGTGTGATTTAACTTCTAACTTAAATGTCCTCTGGCTGTGAGGGAGATAGCTGCTCATGCAGGGTAAAAGTCGACAGAAAAGTGCTCTCTCCCTCCTCACCATCTACTGCTCACTTAATCCTCAGCTGCTCCACAGTCCAACTGTACAAAATGGAGGTTGAAAAGGGCAGCTCCCTGATGTCCCTGCCCCGGGCTGCTACTGTAAATAAGACTGCATCCTCTCAACATTAGAAAATGTGGTATAGTGCCTTGAAATATTAACGTTGCTTCCGTGATTAGCATTACTTTGTTGTTGGAAAATGAGATTCTCCTCTCTGTGTGTCCTGAAACTTTTCTCCTGACTTTTACTTCCTCTTCTCTGTTTTATCACTTAATATTTACAAAGAATCTTATTTAGATCTGCTAACATATATTGTTCAGGGCACATTGCAGAACTTTAATCAGTTAATCTGAAGATAATGACCTGACCTGCTTTTATGTTAATCACTTAGGCTTGTGTAATGCTATAAAAAAAATTACGGTGATGAAAAATATAGCAGGATTTTCTGATAAAGCATGACTTAAACATTTGTGAAGCATCCGTCTTTTCATCCATTTTTGATCTACTAATCCAATTCACAGTCACTGAGGGTTTGGGACCTATTCCAGCTGTCACTGGGCAAGAGGTGGTGTACACTCTGGACTGAATTGTAGCAACAAAATGGTGCTACAATTCAAAATCTGTTTCAGTGAATTAGTTCTTCCCCCGGCTCAGCTTGCCCACCATATGAACATAGCAGCAATCTGCTCTTAATGCGGTGTTTAAGGTGTTTAATCCAATATGAGAACTTTAGAGAATGAAATCCTCTGGACCTGATGAGTTTGGTAGTGAATTTGGACTATTTAATCATTCATTACTGCAGATGCATCATTTTGTTGCTACAGTTCACAAATTAATGATATCTTTTCAGTATCATCCAGGAATTCCCTCCTACCCTCGTGAGACCGAATCTATTCATTATGTCCTCTGCAGTAGACAAAAAAAAAGAAAGTTACACTGAAAGATGTGTGTGTAGGTTCTCAGACATCCAGATCATGGTGAACTTCTTCTTCAAGAAGTCCAGTCCTTCTCTTTTCAAACTCCTTAGACTAAACTGAAAGACACCGTTTCCTCAGCTCTCAGGAAAATAGACAGGTTGATGATTTAGTGCTCTCTTTGGATGCTGAGAAAGCTGTTGACCAAGTTGAATGGTCTTTTTAATTCATTGCTTGGACAAATTTGGTTTTGAGGACAATTATAGTGGATGGCTTAAGGTCCTGTATGAGGCCACTATTCTTGTTAATGGTCTTAGATCAGATAGCTTCTCAGTACATCAAATGTACTGAGACTCATACTGGTGAAAGGGCTAGACAATAAAGGAAAATACCAAATAGACAAATAAATAATGAAACATTAATAATGAAGCAAGCATTCTGCATTAATACGACATTGACCTTGAGTTGAGTTGAAAAAATTCTGTTTTTCATCTTTTTACTATTGAGTACTGAAAATTTGTTTCCATTGCACGAGAACACATTTTTAAAAAGAATTATCTCTGTCCATGCCCTGTGATGAGTCAAGTCTCTTAATTCAATCCTATTAAGGATTCCATATGGTTGACATGAAGCTTTTGATCTTAAAAGCAAACGGGACTAGGCGTCTATAAACATGCATTTACTCAAGCACACAGGCGTGTTTTTATCGCTGCAGAGGACATTGCATCAACGTACACTCATTTCCTGTTGTCTGTTAACCAGGCGTTAGATAACCAAACATGACATAAACCTTACCTTACCCTAACCTTACCATGAAAATTTCAAAGTATGAGTCCTCATAACATGAGTAATATGAGTGCAAACACACACATGCTCTTACACGAAACCTTCTGACCTCATTCACAGCTGGTTTGAGTGTGCAGTTATTTGTATGAGTACATTTATCCAAAGGCCACATGGAAGAATCTGTTTAACAAAAAACCTTTGCACACCGACTGTCTTTGATGTCAACTCTATTACTAGCACACACTAAGACAAAGCGAGGGTGCTGTGTGTTTGAAGTCCAGTCAAGACAGATTTACTGTTCCACATTGACTGGGGATGGTATTTAAGACTCTTCAAGGAGAGGGATTCGATAGCTAGAGAGATTTTATGTGTGTGTAAAAAGTGTGATCTCTCAGGCATTGTGTGTGTGTGTGTTTGTCTGTGTGAAAACAAAAGGGCAAAAAAGACAAGGAATGTGTGAATGAGTGCCAAATAATTCAGTCGGATGGCGTCGAAAAATGCTTTGACCAGAGTCTGATTACATTCCCAGACAGATGCACATACAAAGGCATGCTGTGACCGGCTTCATTGAAAATTCTTTCAGGATTTCACTGACACACTGACAGTTTACCATCTGGACAGGCAGATACCTGAATGTCTTGGAAAACATGCGAACGCTCCACCCCGTATCCTGCAAGTTGACTTCAAGGGCAGCGATGTGAGAGCATTGAATTGATAGATGGAAGCATTTACCTTTAGCAAGCAGAGTTTCCATTCTCACTCATCTTCACAGTCCTCTCCTAACCTTTACCTTGGATTTTATTTGCCTGACTTCAAATCCAATCATCACTTACAATAACTGTAGTTTCGCTGATATGTGAAGAAAAACACAGTTTGAGAAGATGTGGAAATATGTGCAGTATGTCTGTGATGTCTGAGAGATTTAAGAGAAAAGGTCACTTAAGTGGCATTATCACTACACTGAAATACATACCAATAGTGGCTATAGGTCAGTCATTCACCCCATGGAGCAGATACACTTAGGTTTCTTCACATAGCAAACCATGCATTAGAGGCGTATGCTGCAAAAGGTCACAGGGGATGGTGCAGTGACTGGGTGGGCTTAGAAAATGTTACTAAATGTTACAGACTTTGCCAATAAAGAAAATGTTTAATGTCCTCTTAAGCAGCATTTAAAGGTAATTCATCTCATCCCCACAATCTTAACCTCAACTTACTCAGTTGTATCCACATTTCTGCATTGTCAGTCACCTTTGATATGTCACGTGTCATATCCATGTAGCCTCTGTGTGCAGACTTTTTAGGAGCTTATTCAGCCATAAGCAATAACATCAGTTATTTCCATTTTTGTTTTCTGCAGTATGAGTCTCCTTTGCCTGCATCGAACACCAACTGGGAGGCTGTCACCGTGCCCATGTCGGTAAGCCATTCTCACGCAAACTTTATTCATGAGTTATGAGTATAAAAGCCTGCCTTCCAACACTTCCAACCCGTGCATAAATGCATTTGTAAGCACACCAGGAACAATGACTTGTAATTGTAACATATGGACCATTTGCATAGGCCAACACTCGCCCACACAGAATACATTATTGCATGCATGCACTGTATTTAATATGCATGACCTTAAAGTGTCAAATGACTTGCTTCGTTAAACTAATGTTTAAAGTACGTTCCGGAAATCAGTGTAATTTCTTTGACTTATCTGATCATAATAATTAATAATAAGTGGGCTTCTGGCTGTGAGGAAATTTTAATACATATGGGTTGGTTATATAAGTATGTGGGTGCACGTTTTACACTGGTACATATACTCTTATACTCTTACAAGGATTAGATAATCCAAAAAGAAAAGCTAATACAAATGGTAACAGATGACAATGCCTTTATTTAAACAACAATGCAAACGGGCTTTAAACATTTTATTTCAATATTCAGTTGAGCTCTTGTGAACATTTATTTTATATGAGCTTATTTCACATTTTGTTAGGAAGATTTACTGATACTGAAATTATCATTTTTATAGGATACTTATTAAGCCACTTTATTTAAGAGCTTACAATAAATCTTAATAAATCTCAGCGGCTCTGGCCTGTTTCTACATTGGATGAATCCACGTTTCCCCCTTAAATTGCTGAAGCCTCATTAGGACCAATGTCCTCTGACCTTAATGAAAGTCATTGCTGTAAAGGCAGTCAGTGTCATACCTCTAATGTCCAACAGGTCATAATAATTATACTCCTAGAGTAGTGATCATCCAAATATCTTTTGTTTAATCTGGTGCTACGTTTTGTGCACCCCTGTCCTGACTATTGTTGGGAAGAACTGACAAGAAGGAGACTGTGATTTTAAGAGTGTATGTTCAATATAAAAAAATGTTTTTAAATAGCAGAAATTCTGTGTTTAATGTTTTTCCCCACATGTGTATACCTCAGACAGTAGGTTGACATATGCACAAACAGGTGACATATAGTTAAAAAGCATTGTTGCAAAGATTTTGGCATTAACAATATTCACATGACATAGAATTATGGAGTGATTGCAGGTTTAATAGGGTGTATTGTATTGTTAATATGTGCAATATATGCTGTAATGCTCATGTTCAACCATGTGACGACTGGTAGCATTTTCAAGTTTAATACAAGGTCAGCCTCACACTCAAGATCGCTTACAGGCCTGGATGCACTCATTCATTTGAGCAGAAGTGCTGTGTGTGTAAAGAGTGAACATTTATATTATAGTAAATGGAGTTTCTTAAAATCCAGATTTTGCTAAGTTTATAAATCTGATGTTTATTCAGATTTTTCAGAAATCTGTACAGAATTCTGATCAGAAACAAACAACAGCTCCAAAGTTATGGCTGTTGCTTCAGCTGTAATCCTTTAACTGTGGAAATTTAGGATAAACTGTGGAATTTAGGATAATTTAAATAGAATTATAGAACTAGTTTTACTTTTGACCTTTGCAGGACAGTGGTGGCGGGAAGGTGTCAGCGGCGGTCACAGAGCAGGCACCTTTTTCACTCGATGATTTAGACAGAACCATAGCTGCCTTTGACACTGTGGAGCAGCTTCTCAGATCCCTCAACCCAAACACATGGAGACAGGACCTGGACAGCATCTACACTCAAACACACATACATTATAGATCCAGGGCCTATCACCTGGCAGGCAGACATAATAAAGGTAAGTTTTACATTTTATAAAAGTTTGACCTTATCTGACCTTAAAGAAGAGGTCAGATGCCCAAATTAAGGTTATATTTATATATTGTTAATCATGACTCTGGTTTTACGTGGCCTATCAACACAATTTAAAAACTGGTATCTATCACCTTGTTGCTTTGTCATCTTGAAGTGCTCATGTGATTGGCTTACCACGACTACTTTATTCTTCCTCAGTCAAACAGCCGCACTCATGCGATTGTTTTGCCCCCTTAGCTCCAGGTGTTGTGCTAAAAAGTGATCATCTGCCAGAAAGTGATTGCCATCCGCAGGAGCGCGCGCAGCTGCTTAAAGCTGTAGCACCCAGATTACTTACAGCTACTTCCGTGCAACTGATATAAGATGCGGTAAGCTGAACACAGCTTCAACCGACTGTTTGTTAAAAAATAGTAACTGCACCGTGTTTTCTTGTTAGTGACGGTAACGGCGCTGTAAAGATACAAATAGTAATTAGTAATTAGTAACGCTGTTACTTGTAACGCTGTTACTTGTAACGCCGTTATTCCCACCACTGCTCGTTATATAGTGTCTTTGTAGACTTATGTGTTATTATGAGACCAGCTAACTAGTAGTAATATTGAATTAGTTTATCTTCAGTCAGACAGTCAGCACACAAGTGGATGCTGGGGTGGTGGAGGGGTTGAAAGAGCAGACAAATGTGGCGCTGACATGTCAGAAACAGAGATGGGAAATCTTGCAGCTGAAACAGGGCGTCTGGTATATGACACGAGGACGACGAGGCTTTTTATTGCGTGTGCTGTGTGACGCAGTGCAGTTCCTGAACCACCTCGCAGGCTTCGCTTCATTTGATGCCGTAGGATGAAAGTCATCCCTTTTTATTGTTCTACAGATGGTGATCCTCAAAATCTCTGCTGCGTGCACAGTATTTCTCCTCGTGCCGCTGCGGTCGGTCTCTGGTAGCTTGAAGGGGAGGGGAAGAGCGCGAAGCCTTGTGCTGACCCAGACAGACCCAAACAGCAGGAGGCCCATTCTAACATACCGAGCTATACATAAAACTCAGTGCTACACCACTGCAGAAGAAGTCTGTGCTGCTGTAATTTGAAGGAAATTAGTCATGTAATAACTTTGATGGAGCAAAATTGTTGCTGGATGTTCAAATATAGCACAGATGACAGCCAAAGACATCCCATGAAAAGGTGTATTAGCCAGCCTCTGTCACTTAAGAAAGAGATCTGTTGTAACATTAGGCTTTCTAGTAGGTGAGTGCATTAATACTTAATTTGGCTTTTAGGAAGGAATATATAACAGCAGGAAAAACACGCACATGCACTTCCAGCATAGTGATCAAAGTAACGGTGACAACTAAGAGAAGTCTGATTGACTATGATTGAAAAAGGAAACTTTAAAATATTTTTTCTGTTTATACCAGAGATCTTTTTTTTCGGGGGGTGCTCCATTTTATGTGCAAAAGTATTGCCGTAAGTTGTTGCATCATCGAATTGCCCTTTGGGAGGGTTTATAGTGAGTCAGTGACAAGTTTAAGGCGAGACAGAACAACGCAGCTCTTTACTGTGAAGTCAATGCCAGCGACCTGCAGTCATTCAAGCAGCAGATTTTATCCTTGGGGATACAGACTGCAGATGTCTTTGACTAGATATGAAAATTTATATGCTTATTCCATACACAATAGAAAGGGAGTGTTTGCGTGTGCATGTCTGTAAAAAAATGTTCAAGCTTGCAGCATTTGCAGTGCTTTTGAGCCATCTCTCTCCTGTTTCAGTCTTTCTACCCGAGGGCTGTCCTGTTCCTTAGTAAATATTTGTACTTGACAGCAAATCTATCTCATTTATTAGTGCACGTGTGCGTGCGCATGCTGGATTGGCACAAGGACGAGGCTCTGTGGAGGGGCAGTTAGTGCATTTTGCAGGACTACCTAGAGCTGCATAGATGCAGCTCTAGGTAGGTCTTCGATACACCAGTATAGCTCTCTCTAATTGGGAATTCAACCTGTGCAGTGGAGCAGAAATCTGCCACAGTCAGCAGCTTGGCTTTGCTTTCATTAAGACACACACACAAAGACACCCACCTCTGTTCTCATGAAGGACAGCGAGCCAGATGATAATATTAATTGGGTCGGCTCCAGGTCCGTAAAGTAACTCACACACATTCAGCCTCAAACATAAATAATTTCAAAATACGTCGTCGTAATGCTAATACAAATAAACTAATCTTCAAAGAAACTGAGGGGTAAACACTGGAGCAGAATATGTTTTATGATTTTCCACACGTGCTCAGACGCTATGCTGTGTTCACGTTGATACTGTGTGAGTGACACAGTCATTCTTGGAGTGTTGCTTGCTCATCTGTCAATGTGTTCTTTCCCTCCCCTTTCCACACCAGTGCCTTTCTGGGATTATACTCATTCTCCTTAAACAGACACAAGCTCAGCCCTGCAAGTCTCACACATATACACCTGCAAGCTCACAGCATAAAAAAACCCTAAAGAACCCCGTGCCTTCACCATCAACCGTAAAAGCATGTGCCTTACCCCCAAAGTACACAAACACACTTACCGGTTACTGGATTTGGTCATTAGAGGCAATGCAGTAGCATAAGTCTGAATGTGCTGCTGTCACATTGTAAAATCTAAAGAAACATTACCTCACAATTCTGTCACAAGACATGAAATGATCCCTTGCTGAAAATGTGTCTTTTTTATCTTTAGTAAAATCGCAGACTACCTACATGATGGGTTCACTGTCATTTGCAAGCATGGACAAGGAATAGAGGCTATAATATGGTTGTAAATGAAGATACATTTAGTTCAGCTGTATCCACACTTGACCATTCTCCAATTCAGGGTTGTGGGTGGGAGGCTAGATCCTATCCACTTGTCATAGGGGGAAACAGACAGGATACGCCATGGATAGTTCATCACAGGGCTAATACGGACTGACAGAAAACCTGATACCCTCGCATCCACAATCTAGGGCCAATTTAGAATCACCAGTTAACCTGACAAGCATGTTCGAGCACCGGGGACCACCCAGAGGAAACCCATAAAGACACACAAAAGACCCCATCCAACCAGATGGTTCAAACCAGGAGTCTTTTTGTTGCGAGGTGCCAGGCTCCACATGGCAGTTCTTTCCCTTGTTAGAAAGAATTTGAGTAGCAAATGATCATTATTCTTAATTTCCTGACATTTTTATATGTATAATAAGATTTATTCAAATGAGCAGATAGCTTTAAACTGATTTCACACTATCTTCTCTACTTATCCAATATTGTCACACAGTTGTCCTCATTTAACCTGCTAATACTCACACAAATGCTGACATAATCCACTTTTCATTTAGTCTGATGCAGATGTGCAAATATCAGCTGCCTGTAAGACAGAATGTGAGGATTTTAAAGGAAGAGGCAAACGTGTGCAGCACCTCAACTAGAGATAGCTTTCATTTGATGCATTTCTTTTCTATATAACACATAAGTCTGTTCTTAAATCCTTATTACCATTTTACTGAAAAAGGAGGCCTAAAACAACCATCATCAGTGTTGTAAATGCAATATATATAGAGCGCTATCTACCTTCAGTTGTCCTTGTCTCTGCACTGCCAAGGGAAATGATAAAATCTTTCCTCGCATTTTCATAATGGCAGCCATGCTGTCTTGCTGCCAGTGTTTTTTTGTTTTTTGGGGGTTTTTTTGGTGTGGGGGGGGGGGGGGGGGGGGGGGTTACAGCACTACCTGAACTGCTAATGAAGCTTTGCTAATGCTGACAGTTTTACCTTTAAATTGTTTCAAGTACATATATATGGACAAAAGCCCTGCTAGGGTTTGAGTGCTTAAGCATTTTTCAGGGAGGACAGTTGCTTTCTACTATTAAGGTGAACGTATCAGCAGTATCTTCTTGTTATGCTGCTTTTGCGAAGCGCCGACTCAGTCATGCGTCCCTGAAGTGGTTTCTGCAGGCGGTGGAACATCGGACTGTGGTATAGTAAGTGCTGAAGCCATGGTACTCGAGTATGACTCCAGCAAACTCTAGGAGACCACTGAATAAACATTTACAACTTTTACATCTACTTTTATCAATGCGATAAGTAAATCAAAGTGAACTGTGTATTCATTTCTTTAAAAAATAAAAAAGAGCTTGTGTTCTTATCCACTTTACGATCTCTATGCCGCGTGTGTTGTAGATATTCACTGCCCTTGGTATGGACAGTGCAATGATTATTATTCTGCTGATGACCACAATCAGTGCGCAATCAAACCACCACTGATTGTTGCTCTGCTTCTGCTGTCTTTTTTCTATTCTTCCTCTTATCATTTTGCCTTCAAACTGCCTTTGGTCTCTCTGAATTGCTCCCAGATTAAATTAAAACACTCGTGCTGTTTTTCACAGACAAAACAACACGAGTGTCGGTTTCATTTCTCTCATTTGTCTGTACACAACTGAGATAACTGTTGTAGTTCTCTGCTTAATCACATTACAAATCAGTCTTTTCATCACAGTCGTTTGTTGGCATCAGAACAAATATTCACCTTCTACATTTTCACCGAGCAGACTTATGTGAATAATAAACGTATAAAGATTCTAGTCGAGCTCTTTAGCAACAAGTGCTTTAATTAATTATTTTCTGTCCACCTGTCAAATAATTCCCTTAATTCCCTCAAAATTAGTTTTGAGTCATTGCAGCAGGTCCGGTGTGTGCTAACTAGGTGATTTTTCTTCAAAGTGATCACACAAAGAAAGGCTGTGATCTTCAATCAGTGAATGCCCCCTGCTTTTTTTACTGTCCCCCCTTCTTCATCTTTGCGTCTCTTTCAATCCTCTCTCCATCTCTACAGTCACTTGTCATTGAAGTTGTCCCCATAACTAATAGTGTCTCCACCTCTCAACCATTTTCACTCAGTCAATATTAAGGATATTTTCAATGTAAATCACTCCCGTCCTTCCACGCCATTCTTCATTCTGTGCCTCCACTGTCCCACACATTTGTCTTTATCATCACATAAAGCAATAACTGACCTGTCTCTTTCAATCTTAGTGTTAAAGGGAACTTTGCAGTGTAACACAGTATAAAAAGAGCTATTTTCCTTAGTGTATTTCTGTCATACCATAAAACACAACAGATTAAAAAAAGAGAAGGTAATTTGCTATTGTAAAAATTAGTAAGTCTTGATAAAAAGCACAAAGCGAGAGGGAAAAAAATGTGATCGTTTGTTAATTTGATACTTTTCTGCATTATTGTCAAGTTGATCTGAACCGGCTTCACAACGATGTCAAGTGGTACAGCTGTACTCCTCGCAACTACTCTGTGAACTTGCGAGAAGAACTGAAGACCACCAACGCCGTCTTTTTCCCTCGATGTCTGCTGGTGAAACGCTGCGGGGGCAACTGTGGCTGTGGCACTACTAACTGGAATAATGGTTGTACCTGTCAGGCCTCCAAAACAACGCTCAAACTGCACGAGGTAGGTTTAGCACCATGGTAGCACTCACACAGAGTTCAGATAATTACAGATTTCCAGACCACACAGCATCACAAAGAAAGAAAGAAAAGACATGCAAGCTATACAGACACCCACACAGGCACACTAAGATATTTGGATCTCACAGTAAACCAGCAGAAATCTTTTTTATATGGGGAAAAAGAGCAGAAAAATTAGAGGGTGTGAAAGGGAAATTTGCTAAATATTCCCTCTACTGCATCTATCTGGTGAGCAATGCCTTTCAAAGATGTTTTCCATAATGGCTCATGTGATATTTGAGACTTTTGGTGTAAGAGATGGTTTTGCTACTGTTACTGTTGAACTATGATGGAACCAGATCAGTCCACCAGAAGAAGCAAATTGTAACAACCATTACACTGTTTGTTAGTAAAACCGTTGTTTTCAATACATTCTGTTTCAAAAGAAAAAAAATGTTTCTTGTCCATAAAAACAATAGTTCAAATCATAAACGGTTTAATGGGGTAAAGTAAGACATCTACTCAATATTTTTCCGTGTATGTTTGTGCATATTGCAGCAGTACACGGGATCGTTAAGGGTTCTTCTTAAAAAGTCTGAAAATGAATTCAGCTAAAAATCGCCCTAAAATGTCTCACACTCCACAAACTTTTGCTGTCTTCATTAAATACTAACAGTGTGTTACTCCAGTCATCCGTCTTAACCACTTCTCAGACTTGCCTGTGAAAAGTGAGAGCTCACTTTGAACATGAGAGGGAGCAACAAATCATATTAACCTTGGTCACACATGGCGATGAATGAGTCAATGGACAGAATGTATAATTACAAATGTACTGTAATATTCACAAAGCCCAGTAATACAAACGGCGCATATATATATATATATATATATATATATATATATATATATATATATATATATATATATATATATATATACATTTATATATATATATATATATATGAAAATTGTGAAATCTTTTTCAACTCCATTCACCCCTGTCTGCTCATTGCTTCATTTAAATTCAATTCAATTCAGCTTTATTCTATTCATGTAGCACCAAATTACACAAATTACAACAACAGTTGCCTAAAGGCACTTTACATTCTAAGGTATAAAATACAGAGAAAATCCCAACAATTGTATGATATCGTATTGAGTGAAAGAAGAAAGGTGAAGGTGAAGAAGAAACACTCAGTGCATCATGGGAAATCCCCCAGCAGCCTAGACCTAACTCAACTGTAAAGGTTGAGAGGGTGTCAGGGAGCTAGTTCCACAGAACTTATCATTAAGCACTGAGATTTATCTGCAGTAGTTCTGTAAGAACATTTCTGCATCTATTACAAACAAAGAAAAACATTCCTATAATACACTTTTATTGCTAAATGTAATATATCAGAACTAAGACTAATATCACATCAATCATATCAAATTACAGGCCCATTGTAGACTTTTTTTTCTTTGTGTTACTCAGATATATAAAAATCCTCAGATACATAGCAACATTTTAAGCCCAGTGAAATGCTGAGCTGGCAATACACTAATAGGACTTTTTATTATTTATTTTTTTTATAATTATTTTTTATCAGCACTCCCAAATCCAAACAAAAAAACATCAATTAGGCTACAAAAATCATTAATTTAGATTTGTTTTTTGTATGGTGCAGCGAGTCTGGTTACAGAAATGTTACAGAAAGGTGAAGCAGATTTATTTAAGCACGAGAACGACATTTAAAAGTTCCACTACGTGCTAGGTACACGATGCTGCGGAAGGAAGAGAGTGAGCGAATGAAAGAGGGACTGAGAGGACTGAGAGGAAGTGATTTAGATGCAGAGTGAGGAACAAGCAGGGAGAAATTGGGCGAGTAGTAGCGAGGGCTGCATCAACAATGAAACAGCAATGCACCATCAGTCTCGCGCTTTCTCCCCACTTCTCTTCTCAGTGCTTTGTATGCCGCCTCTGTCTTTCTCTTTCTAATCTCTCCATATCTCCATGCATTGTAAGCATTCTGTCTCTCCCTTCCTCTCTCTCTCTCTGGGTTTCCATCATCCTTTCATTCTACCCAATTCCCATTTTCAATTTATCCCTTTGCAATCCACCATTCTTGTTCTTTAAGCCTGCCATTCATTCTTCTCTGTCACTTCCCTCCATCTCTTTGTGTCTTTGTTCTTGCATAGCATCATTATTGAAACATAGTCCATAGGGCTCTCTCTCACTGTCTCTCTTTCTCTCACTGTTAAAAATCATACAATGACAGTTTAGACAAAAGTGGGATTTGGGGTTGTAATGGTGCTATGTGTGTGAAAAGGGAAAAAAGTGTATTGTGTCGGCACATTGCACTGCAGCGTACAGAACCACTGCAGTTTGGGTTCTCATGAGTGTGTTTGTGTGTCTAAGAGAGAGTAGGGTACAGAGACTGTGACGTCCTTTGTTCACTCTTCTCCTTGCCGGTAATCACGGACCTGTAGCTGCTTCCTTCAGTGACTTAACTTCTCTAGAAACACGTTATTACTCACACTAACGTTTCACTTCTGGGAAGTCCTGACATTAATCATTGGTCGCGTCTCTTTCATTGAGCTTTGGAAAACAAATTTGCTGCATCATTTGTGGAACAGTTTGTACCTTTGCTGTATTTTTACATTAACAGGAAATGCAGCAAATGGTGACTAAATCAAATTATGATTTCAGTGCTATGTATTTCCCAGTAAACATTTCTTTTGGTAACTTGTGTTTTTCTTATTACCTGATAATGGGAAAAGCTCCTGCTCCCAAAGACTCTGAACACAAATAAGAAGACAGGTTAAGACATGAACAGATTTTCAGTGTAGCCACTTACAATAAACAGGGAGAACAGAAACTCCCAAAAAGCCAGGAGAAGATGATTTTCCATGACTACCCCATCATCATTGACTTTGTAATCTACATTTTTGACCTGCCCCACTTGCTTCAAAGCCAAGTTTTCTGACATATTCAAATCCTCTCAGGTAGCAGTTCCTCTTTTTTTTTTGTTGTTGTTGAACTCCTGTAGTGTTTTGTCACAACTGGTGTGCTTCCTCTTGATATTTCCTCTTTTATATTCAAACAGGATTCAACAAATACAATCACTTGACAACACAAAACAACGTCTGGCAACGAGACCGAAAACAAGAAATAATTTGTGCCCATTTTCATTCCCATTCTGCGTCCTTACCATTTTTTTTCCTTCTGTGCCTCTTCTAGGTGCTGAAGTACGCTCCAGACCCCATTCGGTATCAGCGCCATCAGAGTCCAAAGGTTCGCTGGGTCATTGATGAAATTTTCCTCTCACATCATGAACAGTGTGAGTGCGCGTGTCCCTCCCAGCCCCCTCGCTGAGGCGGGCACATCTGGAACTGTTAGACGAGTTGTCCTTTCTATCTATTTTGCAATGGACTTCATATAATAATAGCACCGCTGACAAACATGCAGCAAAGAAGAAGGTAACAATTGACTTGTAAACTGCAGCTCGCGTCATGACTTACCTTTCCTCTGTCTATGGGCCAAACCTGTAAATCCTGTAAACGCAACTCCCATCCCAATGTTTGCTATTTACCATTCCTGCAACTTGATATTTCTGTCTTCACTGTTCGTGCTGCATTTAAACATTACATGTATGGTATGAGTGTTAACATCTTCCAAAGAAATCCCCATTAAACTCAATCCAATTTCTTTCCTCCCAAATTTTAAAACATCGTTGTTGTAAACTTAAATTTACATTTTGAAGAAAGGATTTTAAGGGAGGCCAGCCTGATTGAACTGAACCTGAATTTTTCTCTAAGGCCTAGAAAAGAAGTCTTTTACTTTTATTTCACATGTTTTATTGCATTTTTTGTTTTAAATAAGACTGTTTCTAGAAACTTCAGGGAACTGCCAGGAGCATGCTGAGATGAGTGAGTGTGAAACAGAAGGGGGGGGGGGATGGGTTGAAGGAAGTTTACACAAAAATAACACTTTATCTTGATATGAACTACAACCTCCAGGCTAACTACAGCCCTCCACATTAACACATTTACATGCACACACATCCACTCCAGGCTTCCAAAACCCAAAAAACTGTAGTTATTTATACAGGATCCTGAGGCTTCTTCTACTTTGTCTGGATATCACGCTCCTCGTTATCTGTCCGTCCATCCACACAGCTCATGCGTCTTTCTTTTCTTTCTCTCTCGCTGCCTCCGAGTCGAACACATCAAAGAAAATGTCAGATCCGGCTCCTGCCCCGTGCCCAATTTTCCAAGCATTCCTGGCATTCCAGCTGCTAAGCGGAATTCTGCTAACGCGGATAAAACCGCGACACTTAGACCCTGAACGCACAGCAGAGGAAAGAGAGAGGGAAACAGGAAGTTTATAGGAGAGGAGGCTGATGGAAAAGGGGAAATCGAGCCTTCTATTTGTAGATCACCAGCACGTCGGGATAAGAGGAGCGCCATGCTTTTATAATAGATTCAAATTTTTTCTTGTATTTTCTAAATGCTCGTGTGTGTCACAGTCTCACACGCTGCCCTGTAAGTTTGCAGAGATCTGTGGGAATTACCGTGAGCGATGTTCTTGATCTCTGCTCATAACACAAGCAGCACTTGAGTGTGTGTATGCGTGTCAGTCCCCCTGTAGCAGCGCAGGAAGAGGTCCTTTTGTTTAAAGGGTGGAGGGTTACCAACAGTCTGTAAGAGCTGGCAGCGGATCCAAGGATGTGAATGCTCAGCATGTGACTGTGTGTGCGTGTGTGTGTAGCTGTCGGTTGAATGGAGAGTCAAAGCAGCAAAGCTAGAAATTAAATGAAACGCTCACATTGTAACACTGAATTATTATTAATAGATGACAAATCTGGGTAAGTTTAGGTAAAATGACAGATTTCTGAGGCTCTGCTGGAAAAGTGTACAGGTGTATGTAGAAGGGACTAGAAGTGACTACAGATACTTTACAGAACAAACATCTAAACGTAAATTATGATTTTTCTTTAAACAAAAGCCAAATCATCTATGAATCGCTAATATATATTTTTTAATTTCTATGTGTTATTTCATTGTTAGACTTTTGGTACACTCAGAAAATTGTTTTTCTTATCGATTCTCATTGGGTTCTCATTGACTCTGCTTAGAGTCATCACCATCACTAATCAGCATATCAGAGACATTACAAGTTAAACTCATGCTGTGTGGCCGACACACAGCATGAATTTAACTTCAGTTTTCCCCACTGTTGTCATTGTGTTGGGGTCATTACTCAAAAAGTAATGTTTACACATATTACACAAAACACTTCTTAAAAGTAATGCAGTACGTTACTTAATTATAACCAGGAGAAAGTAAATCATTAAACTACTCGTTATGTTACCTGACCCATGTCTTTGGACTGTGGGAAAAGGCCAGAGTACTTTCACAGAACCCACGCAGACGCTTAAAGAAGATGCAAACTCCACATACAAAGGCCCTGACTAGATGGCCAGGACCTTATTTCTTACCATGCCACTGTGCCACTGTGTTTTGCCAGGTCAACATTTTAGGCTAAAACGTTTTTAAATGCATAGTTTGTGTTGAAGTAACACAAGTGACTCAAGTTAACTTTCTCCAATAAATCCAACTTAAGCAGAATCTTTAAAACCAACAGTAGTGAGGTTTGTTTTTTAGAGCGCAAAAGGACATCGGCTGCTGCAGTTTCTGGACCATGCATATAAAATAAAGGAATAGTTTTAACATGCAAATTGATGTATTATAAAAGTAGCAGGACCTGTGGTTGTGCACCCGTGTGTGTGTGTGTGTGTGTGTGTGTGTGTGTGTGTGTATGTGAGCGTGTGCATCCTGTGTCTGCCAGTTTGCTGCTGTTATCAGCACATTCCACTGTTGCATGCACCAGTGACATGCTCTTTTTTCCATGTAGCTGTTTTGTTTTCTCCTACAGCTCTTGAATATGAGATCACATGTATCTCAGCGTAAAACTTTAACTAGTTTCTTAGATCAAACACAAACAGAGGGCCTTTGGGAACATTTGAGATTATCGTACTTTTCAAAGAGATTTGTTTCAGTTTCCCTTCCCAGAATTTCAACAGGTGGCTAAGTAGTTTTAACTCAGAGAAAAGCTGCTGATGTCTGTTTTAACGAACAAAAGTCAACCTCTGTTGCTCCATTCGAAATATATTAAAGACAAAACTGTATGCTTTACCTAAATAATTTATTGTCTTTTTCTGTTGTTTTATTAAAAAAAAAATCAGTCTGTTGGTTTTGATAAATAAAATATTTCAAGCATTATTGGCTGGAATGCTTTGTGTTTTGTTATTTTTCCCCAGCCAAAAAATGATTTTATCAGGTCTTTGCCCAGGTTTGATATGCTATGGAACAATGACTTGTTTGATCACCTGTGCAAAGCAATGGCAAATCTGTGGCAGTTTTTTTTTTGTTTGTTCTTTGTTTTTTAGTGGATACCTCACACCCGATGTAGAGAAACACTGAGAACTGCAAAGAGCAAACGCAAACATAAGAAGAAGCTGTCAGATACCTTCTTACACACAGGACACAGGTCACACAGGTCACCACTGAAACCGCAAATGCAATTTTTAAGAACAATGTAACACTAGTAGGTTCAGGAGGGGATAAATAATTGAGCCGATCGAGTGTTTATTAGTTTTCCACAATCACTTTTCCGGGCCGCCTCCACTTTGCTCTGAGCCGGTGATTCAGCTGCAGTCCAGCAACTTGGGAAAGATTTGGACAGCTGGATAATCGGACTGAGCTTTTATTTTTTTTCCCGCTTCGTCATTCACTCTGGGGAAAAATAAAAATAGAAAAACAAAATCTCTTCATTGCTGCTTTATTTCCTGTAGCTGAGGGACAGATGTTACGTTGAATACACAATGATGCATATTTTGTCATAATAATGCATTTTGTAATTTAACTGCATCAGTTTCATCAACACTTCTCGTAACGCTGGCACAAATTATTTTGCAATGTTGTCTGTGTGGTTGTTTTTCCAACATAATATGCTCACAGTTACATTATGGACATGTTAGTTTACTTTAGTTTGCTACTATCATAACAAGTATTAATTAGAACTAACCAGGAAGTCAACATGAACTTCAGAAAATATTAAAAAGATGTTGAGGAAACCAAATCTAATGCTGCTCAAACGTCTATATTAAAAGGCACATTCACACATTGCTTTAAGTGTTATTATTTTTAAACATCTATCACAGTGGTAGTTTAACCAAAAACCATTTGTCATGTGAACTATAGAAGCTTGAGAATTGAACCGCTGCCGTCCTCTCTATGCTACTACCTGAATCATGGTAAACACGCCAGGTGAGCATAATCTTTCATCATGCAGGATTAATGCGCTAAAAGGAAATGTTATGACCAAAACCTCCAAGACTGTTTTTGCTGCCTGACCTCTTAGCAGTCTCTTCATGACTAATTTCTTTGCTATCATCATTCCCAGCTGAGGATCGTTAAACAGCTGCTGTTAAACTGAAGCGCGTTCTGCAAACGCAGGTCACGCTTCAGTTTGAGGTCAGGTCTCTGGTCCGGCCAATTCGTCCACACCAAACTTGCTTTGTGCAGTTGTGCACAGTCATGTAGAAACAGGAAGGGGCCGTTCCCAAACTGAACTTTGCAGTTGGCACAATGCAGTCAGACACTGTGTCAGCTTTTACATGGCCCACCACTTTGTAGTTAAGTTCCTGTTGTTCCTTATCGCTTCCACTTTGTTATAATACCACTAACAGATTACTGTGGAATACTTAGTATTTAATTTCACAACTGAACTTGCACAGGTGGCGTCCTATCACTGTACCACGCTGGAATTCACTGAGCTCCAGAGAGCGACCCATTCTTTCACAAATGATTGTAGAAGCAGTCTGATTTTATACACATGTGGACATGAAAGTGACTGGAACACCTGAATTCAATGATTTTGATGGGTGAGAGATTACTTTTGGTATTATAGTGTAACATTAGTGGGCTATGAGCCTTATTAGGTGCCGTGGTAATCACACAGAGCAGATTAAAGCGAATCGGCTGTGTGTGATGTTATACAGGTCAACCTCACAACAACAAAGTAGAATGCTTAGGTCATCAGTAACAAGGGCTACCAGCTAATGTGACCCATGGCACTGTCACTGCCACTACAAGGCTAAACATGCACACTGTTTGCTGGATTCATCTGTAGAAAAGAGTTCGCTGTTTCAAGTCGTAATACTGCTACTCTTCCCATTTTATCCAAGTCTTTTTTACATATCTTAAGGCTGTTTCCTGTCCCAGTTGTTGCTGTGGCAACCCTTCCTGTGCTCTTATCGTTAAACAGCAGTCTCCCCTTATACAGCCCGACAGTCACATCCCAGTACAAACAGCCAGACATTTGTCCATCCATCCACCATACATCCATCCATAACTGAGTAGTTTTTGAGTTACCCAAAGAGAGAGAGAAAAAAATCCAACAAAGTACACTGCTCTGAGTCCCTATGGACACGGAAAAGACTGAATATGAAACATAGAGCGAGATAAACAAGAGTGACCAGAATTAAGATTAAGCTTTAAAAAAGTGAAGTAAACAGAGAGAGACTGTAGGGAAAGGCAGATCAATCAGAAAAGAGAGAGAGTGAAGGTCAGAGAGAGACGGGGCATGTTGTTTGTTTGAGCCCATCATTCCTACACGGCTATTTTCGAGCCTGTCAGCAGCTTCTTATCTTTTCCTTGTGGGCAAACACACACAAAATGTCAACTCACTTTGTCTTACAGATTAGGCTGCCCTCGGGCTATTTTCATTTTTTCTTAAACATGCATACATTTAAATGACTGTCGTGCAGCCCCAGTAGTGAGGCTTTCTCATTCTTGACCTGATTCTCTGCTTCCTCATCTGTGCCTTAACCCTCCACTCAGTCTCTACTCCACTCACTCACACTCGTTTAGCACTTTCCTTTAGATCGAGGTGTGTTTCACGCGGTCTTTCTGTTATTTCCTTCTTATGTGACTCAGTCTCCCCTCTCTGTGGCGTAATGATTTCTGTCTTTCTCACAGCATCAGGATCACCCAGCGGTTAACTAAGAAACCAGGAAATTAAACCTGGAGGGAAACATTCAAGGACCTTCATTCAAACCTCTGTTATGATATTGGTCTCCTGCCACTTCTTGTATATTTTATATTCCTTTTTTCATCTCCCTTTCTCTAATGGCGTTTAAGTGTACTTCTGGAAGCAATGGTAAGGAGGCTGTCAATTTTCAATCTTTTTTTGTGATTTATTAATAATAGAGTTAGTATCTTACGACCATAATACCTCCCTGTGCTTGTGCTCTAACTGATTTATATATATATATATATATATATATATATATATATATATATATATATATATATATATATATATATATCCTTCTCAGCTGACTGGTGGTAATCCTAGATGATTTAATCTGGAAGATCTGAGGAGTCTGACAAAAGCAGAGGCAATGTTACAGATTAAACTGCTGCTCTCCCTCCTTATTTCCCAAGACTTTAAGTTATTCATTCCATGTGTTTGTGTAATGTGTAATGTTTAGTCACATTACAATCACCCATATTTTTCTAGTTTAAAGGTCAATCAAATGGCTGAATTAAATTGTAAAAGTATTGCTCATAGTGGCCCTTCAGCACTACTGAAATGTTGAGTGTCTTTAAGCTTGTTTTGGTTTATTGCCCTGACAAAGCTAGCATTAGAGAGTACATGGTCATTTTAAAAGCTTGCTTTTTAACATTTTTGTGTTCATACGAGCTGCAGTGCTGTTAAACTTGTCAACACCGAGTGCGTTTTTGTCTATCAAGACTTAAAGTTGAGTCGAAAGCACGATTTAGATTTAATCTAGGGAGGAGGTTGAATTGTGCTTAATTAGCCTGAACAGTAGCTGGGATGGAAAGAGTTGGGTGAACTGATTAAGCGACAAACAGATTTCAGTGAGAAGAGAAATACACTTGACAAAGACAGACAGCGCCAGACAGGAAGATTTGAGGGGGCAAACCGATGGGAATTGACGGAGAGGAGAAGACTCACGAAGACAGAAAAAAAAAGGCCTTAAGACAGAAGTGAGCGTTTGAGAAAAAGCGACACATGGGCAGATGATGAGGAGGTGGAGGATGGCTGATGAAGTCATTGAGGCGTGTAGGAAAGAATGGTGAGAATATGACCCTTAACTGAGACACGCTGTAGCGAGACAGCGTTGCCCTACATCACACACAGTGTGAACTGACATGCAGCAGAGATGAATGGGAGGAGCGCTGTCAATCTGTCCTTTCTTTAAAAAAAAAAAAAAAAAAGAAATTATCTCTTTTTCTCCAGACAACTTCCAAGAAAACAAAACAGCTTCTTTGTGAGTATTTAGTCTTCAGCCACTTATATCTCTCACAGAGTAACATGTGGTTGTTTTACTTTGTTGCCCAAAACGTGGGTGAGGATTGTCCTTTGACCACTTTGGAAAACATTGCACAGTTTTTCTTCCCTTTGACTGATTCCTCTAATTACCCTTTTTACTTATACGCACACACATACAAACACTCGCGACCTGCAGCTCTTCCTCCTTGTCCCTTGTCTCTTTCCCCTCTTTCACACTACATTATAGAACAGCTTTCATTTAGGTATGAATATTAGATATTTCTTTTGAATAATGGAGAGAGACTTTATGTGAGGAATCTGCAGACATAGGGAGAAAAAAGGACAGTCCTGCTCGCGGGTCTTCACTTGCGCATTTAAAATAGTCCAATAAAAATGACATTCTCACATCCAAACTGTCCCATTAAATAAATGATTTACTTAAAGTGCAAGGCAAGAATTCAGGTCTGTGTCTTTCTGTACACTGTGTTGCTTCAAAAGGTGGGAAACTGGAGGTGTCTGCTTGCGATGCAACTGCAGCTCTTTCTGATATACTGCAAAGAAAGAGTACTGTGTATTCTGAGTGGTACCATATTACAGCAGTTAGTGAAAAGACACCGATTTTTTTCTTTATTGGGACATTTTATGGTGCTTGGTGCTCTCTAGACTTTATGGCGGTGGAATGCATTAAAAGTTTCACACATGGCTTCTAAAAGAATGGAGCCAAAAAACAAATATCAGACTTTCTTTTTTCAGTTCTCGAGAAGTCAGGTTTGAGAAATTACGTTTATAGTTGCATGATATTGGAAGAGAACAGGGAATTACAGAGAAAAAAGGAGAGCGAGGAGGGTACAGGAAAAAACAAATAACACAAGCCCCAAGGCGCAGGATACACTCAAATTTGATAAAAGTGATTCACTGCTGTGTGTGAGTGTGTGTGTGCGTGTGCACAGGTGTGTGTAGGTATTACTTATAAGAGTTCATTCTGGCAGGAACCTCATGGCACACTTGATTCTCGCAGCCTATTCAATTACCTGAATTATCCGGTGCACGTACACACACACACACACACACACACACACACACACACACACACACACACACACACACACACTCTGCTGTGTTTTTGGAGCTTGAGAGGACATTACTTTGACTCTCATTCATTTAGTTGGGAACTTACCCTAATCACTAGTCACCATTATGTTCACAGGATCAATCATATCCATGCATCTCCTCATTGTAACAAGCTATCCAATATGCTCTGGCATAAAATGTATTGCCCAGCTCCTCATTTGCATAATCATTATGTCTTTATGCAAATCAGGAGAGTCAAGTGTGACTCAGCGCCTCTGGAAAATCCCAATAATCTTTTAAACTAACCTTTTCTTATCTAAAATGAACACAGAGTCAACTTTAAATACTTTCAAAAACATGCCAGTGAACTATTTCTGTAATAGAAGCAAATTTTGCAACCGCATTGCAAAATTTACAGTTTATTTTAAATCGGACCGTATGTAAAGGATGGACACCATCAGCATGATATTACCAATTGATTTTGGCCACCACCCTGTTGTTTTCTAAGGAGCTAAGAGTGATCATATTTACAAGGATAGGAAGTTGTATCCATAGATTCATTAGCATTTATGCACAGTCGCACATACCTGCTAGTGAATGTTAAATAAGCTAATAACTTCTCTATCAAAACTGGTGCTCTGACCTCTTGGCCTGTGACTCACAGCGGGCTTTGATTTTTTGTCACATAATCCCACACAGCAAACCTGGTTGTTCACTGGCTCATAACAGACATAAAACTTAGCAGACAGCTGTCAGGTACAGCTGCCAGTCACAGAGTCGTTGCAACTTTAAGTCTTAGCAGCACCTGAATGGATGAGTCATTAAAAGGTTGATAGCTTTAGTTAGTGCAATCATTTTTGTACAGACTACATGTCTTTAATGCTTGTCATGTGGGCATTGTAACACTGCAGTCTATGGGGATTGACTCGCTTTACTCACCAGCCTCAAGAACCTCCAAGAACTGCAGTTTTTGGTACCTCCATGAAAACCTGCAATTAGTTTTTGTTCAATTAGCCACAGCTGAGTGTATACATGGTTGTAGAAGACTGCTGTACAGGGATAACACCTGCCAATTATAGCATGTTCATCTTCTTTTGAAAGCTGTGAAGTGGCAACAACACCCTGACGTGAACATGTACTATCACACCTATCCTTGTGCTTATTTTAAGCTGCATCTTCAGGGAAAATTTTAATAATTGACACCATATGGGGTCCAGCTTTTTAAAAGCACCTGTGTCAGCTGTAGAAAACCCAGCAGTGTGTTCTACAGGGTGGGCCATTTATATGGATATGCCGCAATAACATGGGAATGGTTGGTGGCATTAAAGTCCTGTTTGTGGCACATTAGTATATGTGAGGGGGCAAACTCCTCAAGATGGGTGGTGACCATGGTGGCCATTTAAAAGTCGGCCATCTTGGATACAACCTTTGCTTTTTCAATAAGAAGAGGGCCATGTGACACATCAAACTTATTGGTAATGTCACAAGAAAACAATGGTGTGCTTAGTTTCAACGTAACTTTATTCTTTCATGAGTTATTTACAAGTTTCTCTTTGTTCACAGCCATTGACATGTCGAAGAGGTTAACACGTGAGGAGCGGATAGAAATTGTGTTGATGTCTGGTGAACGCAGTAACCGGGTCATTGCAGCAGATTTCAATGCAAGACACCCTACGAGACCACCCATCTCCCATGCTACAGTTAGCAAACTGCTTGCTAAGTTTTGTGAAACTGGTTCAGTGTTGTATTTGCCAAAATGTTGACGCAAGAAAACTGTCACTAATGAAGAAACATCAGTGGCTGTCCTAGCTTCATTCAGCAAGAGCCCACAGCGTAGCACTCGCCACATGTCACTGGAGAGTGGCATTAGTCGAACATCCCTTTGGCAGATATTAGCTACTCACAAATGGCGCCCTTACAAACTCCAGCTACTGCAGCATCTCAACGAGGATGACCCAGATTGGCGCACAGAATTTGCAGAATGGGCAAAACAAAAATTGGAACAGGACCCTCAGTTCACGCAGAAGATTTTGTTCAGTGATGAGGCAAACTTTTATGTGAATGGTGAAGTTAACAAACAAAACCACTGCTATTGGTCTGACACTAACCCACATTGGATGGATCCCTCCAAGACTGTTGGAACAACAAAAGTGATGGTTTGGTGTGGTATATGGAGTACAACGATAGTGGGTCCATTCTTCATCAATGGAAACCTCAAGGCCACTGGATATTTGAAATTGCTACATGATGATGTGTTTCCCTCTTTATGCACTGAAGCTGGCACGTTCCCTGAGTTTTTCCAGCAAGATGGTGCACCACCACATTATGGGTGCCAGGCCCGAGCATTCCTAGATGAACAGTTTCCTGGAAAGTGGATTGGTCGTCGTGGGCCACTTGAATGGCCCCCAAGGTCTCCCGATCTGACCCCCTTAGACTTTTATCTTTGGGGTCATCTGAAGGCAATTGTCTATGTTGTGAAGATACGAGATGTGCAGCACCTGAAACTACAGATACTGGATGCCTGTGCTGGCATTTCTCCTGCATTGTTGCTATAAGTGTGTGAAGAGTGGGAGAAGAGGGTTGCATTGACAATCCAACACAATGGGCAGCACATTGAACACATTTTATAAGTGGTCAGAAACTTGTAAATAACTCATGAAAGAATAAAGTTACATTGAAACCAAGCACACCATTGTTTTTCTTGTGACATTACCAATAAGTTTGGTGTGTCACATGGCCCTCTTCCTATTGAAAAAACAAAAGTTGTATCCAAGATGGCCGACTTCTAAATGGCCACCATGGTCACCACCCATCTTGAGGAGTTTGCCTCCTCACAATGTGCCACAAACAGGACTTTAATACCACCAACCATTCCCATGTTATTACGGCGTATCCATATAAATGGCCCACCCTGTACATTACATTAGCAGTGGAATGCAGAAAGGATTAAGGGTGGATGACAAGAATGTTACTTATATGCAACAAAAAAATAACTTTTACATATGCTCTTTAGGACATTTTCACTTGAATTCATCATAAGTTACAAACTCGTAAGCTTCAAAAACAGAAAAGCCAGAAACTCTAGAAGAAGTCATTTCTATACTCAGATAACAAGCCTCATGCGGAAGGTGGCGATAAGACGAAGCATCTCATCCCAAAGTAAACAACGTGATCTGCCAGACCTGCTGATGGTTCTGTTATTGATTTGCATGTATTGCAGCCAAACAAAAAACACAATTATTATTATAAATGATTATTTAAAAGATGATGATCAATGATCTTAAATGTAGGGCTAACTGTAAAGTTGAATTCTGCAATTCTCTGCACAACGTAAAGTGCTCCCACATACTTGCTAACTGTTCAAATAATTACTCTGAATTGGATATGTGAACACGGACCTTGCTTTGTTTAACGGGGACAGGATGGTGAGAGCAAAAATCCCCAGAGGGATTTGCACCCTGATCCTTCATGTTGTGAGGAAATAAGGCTAAAATAAACGTGCTTTCACCCAGGTTCAAATCTTGGCAGCGATGTATTTGGCTCGGCCTGTGCAACAAACAGAGTTGGCAGTGACTGCAGATAGGAACACTGCCAGTCATGTCCTGGTCACTGTATGGCTGCCAGCGGTTGATCAGGACCCCTGTTTTGAAGGGATGGAGCAATCTGCACGAGGCAACATGAAACTCTCGATGTGAAGCTCCACACTGTGTATCTGGTAACTGCTGATCTATGCTGTCTTCAGAGAATGACAAGGCTTGGCCTGGACACAGAATACAAACATACATGATGTGAATTTGTTAATGAACTGCTTTTTTCTTTTATACCACATGCCTGTGTTAACAGTGCTTTGTGTACTACTTTTGGATGGCTATCAAGCAACTACAGATGAAAACTACTTGCAGAGTCAAAGTAAATTTCAAGTGCACATGCATTGGTCCTGAGCCTGTGCTATGAAATAAGTTTAACATCTTTATATCTGCATGCGCTTACCCCAACATCTTCAGTCAGGATAATACACAATGCTCAACTAATTTCATATCGACTCATCAAAAGTTAGCTCAGGGTTTCCTCTACGGGTTTAGATGAAAGAGGTAGTGTTGGCAGCATCTGACCAATCACAAACATGGATAATTACTTTCGGCAGAGCTGCTGATTTCACTAAGAAAGATTAAATTATAATATTAGCAAAATATGAAGCTATTAGACTCCAAGAAGGCTGCATAAGCACACAATAGTCAGAACTCATTCCCCGGCCTGATGGTGCAGGGAAATAATCCTCTCATCCACAGGAAAAATCCCCATAGTTCAGGTAGCAAGTCGAGGAGATGCAAGAATACCCATCTTCCCTGCAACCTCTCACTGAGGGAATTTGCAGACTGGCACAGAGTCCATCCCCTCTCCATGAGACTGGTTCCAGAGCCCAAGATGTGCATTGAGGTGAGCCCAGCTATATCTCAACTATATCAGTCTCCTTCCCCACCAGAGAGGTGATATTCCATGTCCCAATAGTTAGCCTCAATAACAGGAGATTGGACCACCATGGCCCCCGCTGCACAACATACATTGCACCCAACCTTTACAGCGACTCCTGGAAGTGTAAGGCCAACAGGTGGCCAGGCTTATGTTGTTATTTTGGGCTGGGGCCCATGCGCAAAGGGCCGGCTCCAGGGAGGGGCCCCGGTAAATGTATCCCAGGCAGGGTACATTGGTACGAGAGAGTTAATCATGAAAGCAAAGTTGGAGGAGATGGCTGGGGCGAGGAGGTTTGGACGTCCCCATGGCCTGGACCCGGACAAGTGAAAGAAAATGGATGGATGGATGGATGGTTGGAGTAGTAAAACACATAATACAGACTGAAATCAACACAGCTGCTCCAGACAAAGCAGCAATATAAGAGGAAAAGCACTGTACAGTAGTTAAAAGTGCTCTATGAGTGTGTGAGTCAGTAAGACTGGAGAAAACTGCTATATTATTAATATTTTGGCCTATTTGAGGCTAGGAAAGAAAGCTAGCAAAAATGCTACCTGTATAAGTTAACCGACTTCTCAGCATCAGAACTCTATTATTAAGACACGGGAGAAACTGATGGATTATAATGAGCATCTGATTCCATTAGTGTTTAAGAGGCAGTTATATTGCTTATTCTTTCAGCTGCAACCTCAGCGGTGTCTCCCAGTAACAGTCTGAGAGAAACTAAAGAATAAATCTAAAAACAGATTTTAAATACAGAATCAGTCTACTTGCAAATTTGATGTAAGGTCAGTTTTAGGATCATATATTAATATCAAAAAATAAAATCATAAAATTGTTTGTAGCCAACAGGGAAAAAGTTAAGAAATAAAATTCCTTGTAAGAATTTATATTTCTTACTAATTATAAGTGAGATCTGAACACATTAGACACAAAAAAGACTTTACGCCTCCCTATCATTGTTTTCATATTTCCATTCAACACTCTGGCCAAGCTCTAAAAATATTCATGTTTTCCAGGATCATACTCTTGTTTATCTCTCTCTTGAGGAAAGAATATCAAATAAAACAGAATCAAACACACACTTGTCCACTTCTGCAGATAAACAAAGGGAACATTGTGAAGACTACCACAATAAAAGTATAATAGAAGGAAAGCTCTTCAAAAAGAACACTTTGATGATCTCACACTCATGTTCACATCAGAGCAAGAGTGTGTGTGTGGTATGTGGCTTCTCTACAAATTACAAATGATTTTTGTGTGCATGTGGAAAACCCATCCTGGAGATTAGGTTAGACAAAAAAGGCAAAAAAAGAGGTGCAAAAAAACAGGAAACACATGTTAGCAGGGGCTACATAGCTCACCTTTGAGTATCTATCGCACACAATGTATTCTGAGAATGCTTTGATAGCCCTAGGGTTGTGTTGATAGATTCATACAATAGAAACCCAGAACATACAGAGCAATGTCTCCTATCACATCAAAGTAAAGGTAAGGTAAATGTGAGAAGCACCGCACCTCATCTGTTTAATACCAAAAACTGGAAAAGAAAAATGCGATTTATCAGAGACAGGACTTAGAGCAGGACTGAGATCCTACTGTCACACCAGCTGTGGGCCATTAGCAGATTAGCAGCTCTGGCTCAGTGTGCCACTGTCAGTGAAAATGCTAATATGCTAATGTTTAATAGGTATAATGTGTACAAAAACACAAAGTACAGCTGACGCTAATGGTAATGTTGTGTTATGTTTGAACCAGAACTCCCAAGACACTGATGACGTGACACTGGAATTAACTTAAGAGATTTATGACAGTAATTCAGACCGACTTAAATTCAGGGTGGCTGGATCGAGAGGCCAAGGATTGTGAGTACTGCAGAGTGGGCATGCCAAACTAGAACGGAGCACTTGATGCTGAGACGCTTGCTGGCACAAAGTAAAGGTCTAGGGCACAGGAGAGCCAAGGTTATTCAGACAAAAAACAAAAAATCAATACACAAAACAGAGAAGGAGAGATTCACGAGGGAGCCTGAGCAATGCGAGTGACAGAACGATCTGGAAACGAGTGTGAGAAAGAGCTGACTGGAGACAGATGCTAGAGCTAGAGAACCAGGAGGAGCAGGTTGCCAAAACCCTGGGGAGACACAGGACCCCCCACACTCACACACACACACACACACAGTGGACAGATAGCAAGAGGCAGGTACGCATGGGAAGCATAAATGACCAGATATTTTTGAAGGTATTGGATAAACTGAAGTGAGAAGACCTCCAAACTGATGAAGATTCACCTTCAGTGAGATGAATGTGTGTGCTGGTGTCACTGCAATAACAGTAGACCAGCGGGTTAGTATTGGATTTTGCGATAGGAAAATATGTAACAGGTCCACCGGCGAGTCATTACTCGGTTAACTTTGAAGGTGAGCTCTCTAATACATTTTTCACTATCAGATAAATAAATGTTTTTTAGTCCAAACTACAATCTTTTCTTAATTCTCCAAAGTAATTTAGGTGCATAAATATTAACCATGTGAAATAGTAAATGGACTGATACATATTTATACACTAACTGAGCACCCAAATCACTTTTTTCAAGCCTCATTCACCGAATCACACACATTCACACAAGCTTTTCTATGCTTTAACAAATTGTCTGCCATGTAAGCACTCTGATGAATGGATCTGAGGAAACCCAGGGTTCAGTGTCCTGCCCGATACTTGGACATGTAGACTGGAGTAGTCGGGTATCGAATCGCAAACTTTTTGATTGGTAGACAACCTGCTACCAGCCAGCAGCTATGGCTCAGGAGAAACAAGCTGTGTCTTTTGCTGCCTGAAACCTAAGCATCATAAAAGTGAAAGTAAACATGGGCTGAAAGCACCAACATATGTCCAAAAAGTGATGCCATGATCCAAAGTCATATCACTTGCCTCCACCAACCTATCTGTCTTCTTACATCCAGCGCTGCTTGTTTTTTTTGTGTGGAAACACTTTACTCATTATTTCAATTTAGCAAAACAGCACAACCACCATGAAATGAGATGAAGAAATGAGAAGCCTCCACCACTCTCAGCACTGGAGCCCCCCAGGGGTGTGTTCTGAGCCCCCTGCTGTACTCTTTGTACACATGTGACTGTGTGGCCACTACCAGCTCCACCACCATCATCAAGTTTGCTGACGACACCGTCGTGGTGGGCCTGATCTCTGGCAACAACGAGACGCCCTACCTGAAGGAGATTAGTAATCTGGAGAACTGGTGCCAGAGGAACAACCTCCTTCTAAACGTCAGTAAGAGAAAGGAGTTGATAGTGGACTTCAGCACTAAGCAGGAGAGGAACTACCAGACCCCCGTCATCAACGAGTGCCCAGTGGAGAGAGTGGACAGCTTCAAATACCTCGGAGTTCACATCACGCAGGACCTGTCATGGTCCTGTCACATCAACACCGTGGTGAAAAAGGCCTGACAGCGCCTCTACCAGCTCAGACGCTTGAGAGACTTCCAACTGCCCTCCAAGGTGCTCAGGAACTTTTACTCGTGCACCATAGAGAGCATCCTGACGGGAAACATCTTAACCTGGTTCGGGAACAGCACCATGCAGGACAGACGAGCTCTACAGAGGGTTGTGCGTTCAGCTGAGCGCACCATCCGCTCCGAGCTCCCTGACCTGCACTCAATCTACAGCAGGCGGTGCTGGACCAAGGCCAGGAAGATCGTGAAGGACCTCAGTCATCCCAACAACAGACTGTTCTCTCTGTTGAGGTCAGGAAAGCGATTCCGCTCCCTGAAGACCAACACAGAGAGACTGAGGAGGAGCTTCTTCCCGCAGGCGATACGGTCTCTCAATCACACCACCACACAGTACTGACCCACACATATAGTTCTTACACACACACTGGACATTCTGGACATTGTTTTCACTTTATCACTTAAATCACTTTAAGCATATTTGCACTGCACAAGACACTAAATAATGTGGATTGCACAACACTGGACATTATATTCCTCATTTCCAGTTAATACTTGTACAGCTGCTGTTATTGTGTATATATATATTTATATTTCTTCATACATTCTTATATATTTCTATACTGTGTATTGTGTATTTTGTTGTACAGTTATTTTATTTTCAACATTTTTTTTTATATTTTATCTTATTCCTTCCTAGTTAAATTTACCCTTTTTAATTTACATATTTATTTCCTATCTTATTCATAGCCTTTTCTTTTTTTCTTTAGGTCACGAGCAGTTGTCTAAGCATTTCACTGCATATCGTACTGTGTATGACTGTGTATGTGACAAATAAAATTTGAATTTGAATTTGAATTTTTGAATTTGAATTTGACACATCCATATTCAGCCTGATAATATTTGGAGGAGGATTTCTTCTGGTGATACTTGTGGGATCAACAGCTGTAGAGACATGTGCCCAGAAACAACAACAGAACAAATCTAGAGATCACCACAGTCATTTGTCTGGTGTGTGTTAGTGAATGACTGAGGCTTGAAATGACAGATGGGAAGCACTGATCATTCAGATTATCACATCGATGTCCCCAACCCCCGGGCCTCGGACCGGTACCGGTACGTGAGTCGTTTGGTACCGGGCCGCGAGAGTTGAGGCTCAGGTGTGAAATGTATGGCTTTCAGGGTTTTTATCGTTTTTCAGCTTTATTTTGTTATCGTTTTTATCGTTAACTCTGTTTTCCTGGGTCTTTTCACGTGTGTTATGAATAAATTTTCTTTTTTTCGGTACCGGTACTAGTTTTATTTTGTTGTATTTATCCGCGACACCTTAAAGGCCGGTCCGTGAAAATATTGTCGGGCATAAACCGGTCCGTGGCGCAAAAAAGGTTGGGGACCGCTGCTTTAAACTGAGAGTGACACACATTTTGTGGACATAAACCTTCCTTTCTGCCCCAAATTTCAACTTTGATTTTACTAAATCACATGGAAGATCTGTCATAAGAAAATCGCTGTTTGGAGGACAACTTATATATTAGGAATGCATTTTAATATTGAAGAAGTCTTGAAGAATGTCCTGTCCTGAAGTCTTGAGTTTACCTTAAATACAAAGGATCTGCACCAAAAAGCCTTTTTACTCTGTGGCTCTTATGTTCTAGCATTGTACATCTCATGATGCTTGAATGAGCTTGAGACTTATTTGATAAAACTCTATAAGCAGCTAAATAAACAGCGAATAAAAACTCCATCTAAACTGCAGCTGCAGAGACATCTGTGCTCTTTGCACAAGTAAACACAACAAGCATCTCACTTTATCCTTGGCTACCTTCTAAAAACCCTTTACATTCCAAGGTTGTTTCCCTGACTTTGGGGATAAACACACAGCCACTCATGTTATGGGAAAGTTAACCGCACTAAAGACCCTGTTTACTTTGGGCTTTGGTATTTCAGCAGGTGCTGTGAAAGAATGCAGCAGAGTTTAGTGGAGTTTTTCTATAATAATGATTATATAGAGTTTCAGGATGAAGGTGAAATGTCTCCTAAGGAGACTGGATTCAATATGACTGTTGTTCAATATATGTAGCATCAATATACAGCAAATAATAATTCTTATTCATTCTTTAATTCATTTCATTTCAATTGAATTGATTTGATTTTAAATCCTTATCCTTGACAATTAGACACTTAGGCCCCATCATATCTTAAAGATTTCATAGTGTCCTATAATCGAAGCAGAGCACTTCGCTCTCAGACTGCAGTCTCACTTCTGACTCTGAGTTCTGGGAGGCAGAGCCTTCAGCTTTCAGCCCCCTCTCCTGTGGAACCAGCTCCGACTTTGGATTCAGGAGACGGACACCCTCTCTACCTTTAAGATTAGACTCAAAGCATTCTGATAGAGCTTGTAGTTAGGGCTGGGTCAGATGACTCTGAACCCTCTATTACTTATGCTGCTACAGGCTCAAGCTGCTCATATTATACTCTACAACCCTTATGAGCTGCTGAGGTTGGCCCAGAAGTCAACAAAAATAAAAAATAAAAAATAAAAAATACAGGACAGCAGTAATCCAGGAGTTTCAGTTGTTAGCACTTTTGCCTGACATCAAGGAACTCTCGGTTTGAAACCTGAGTAGGACCCTTCGGTGTGGAGTGTGCCGTTGAAAACCACACTAGGTTAAGGCTGCCCCTGTCAGCCCAGGACATTCCTGTAAAACACATTTTTAATCTCAAGAGTTTTCTGGTTAATAAAAGTATTTAAAAAAAACAACAACAAAACATCACATTATCATTATATCAGAAGTGCAGTGCTGCAAATACCCAATTGTACAAAATATGCAAACACTTATTGGCGCTGCTGTCATAAAAAACGAAATTCTTTACATCAGATCCTAACAAGATAAAATTGAAAAGCATCTTCAGAACAGCTTGACGAAATAGACCATTCCTCCAGAACAGAAGTGTCTTCAAGGCCAAACAAATCAGACACGACTTCACCTACTGAGTATGCAACCGGCACAAACTGAACACTTCCGAGCAACGCTCCCCTCTGCACAACAAATTTATGCTTCCCCACCAGTATCGGCTTTTTGACAAGATCTCCAAAATGCAATCACTTCCTCCTTTTTATTGCTGTCAAAATCCTTTTTGTGCAAAGGAATTTCAAAAAAAAAAAAAAAAAAAAAAAAAAAAGATGGAGAGGACAGACCTCAAAGCTCAAACAAATTCTGCAAAGCCATTTGGAGGGCTAGGTGACCACAACCTCCTCTAGTCTATTCTCCAACTGTGTGGGCATTGCACAAAGCTGTGGGGGTGGAGCCAAAAATGCCCTTTTTATTATTGTAAGACAAGATGTTTCCCATCATCTGTATTGTTAGAACACAGTCATTTCAACGACGGCTTTACCTACATTTCAGTAATGATAACTGTTATTACAGTTTATTATTGCATTGTTTGCTGTTATTACCTGGATGTGAGCATTTTTTCTTAGTGTGATAATCAGCCTGCATGTTACAGAATAGTGTAATGGCATTTTGCTTATCTACGTGTGTGTTTGTGTGTGAATGCACGAACCACCCACCTTCCCCCCCCCCTCGCGGACAGGTTATCTGCCCTATGAAAGGAAGTCTGCTCTCTGACACCTCAGCGTGACTGCCATAACTCATAACTTACAACAGCCACAACACACACACGGGCACGCACACAACAGATACAGTGTGCAGATAACGATAAATGAATGTGCTCAGCTCAACACACATTTAAAAAACAGAGGCAGTCAAAGAGACACACACAACTCCACTAAATAAAGTCCAGACTGGCTGCCCTGAATGCCCTTCAGCTACATAATTTACGGTGAGTGTCTGCGAGTGTCTGACCTGTTTTTGATGATGGTGGTGGAAACTTGCAGAGCATTATTCATGTCTCTACAGAATCCTGACTCAGGGACACGCATTTTTTTATTCGAATGTAATACAATGTGCTTGACGGGAAAAGTTTATTTGGCTTTTTTTGACTTGGCGCTTCTAATGTGAAATGTGTTTGTCTAAGATAATTGCAACCACATTCTGCAGTGCGGGGAGTCAATCATGTGGTGTGATAAACCGAGCTCGAGGCCCAGCTGCTGATTCTCAGTTGCGGTGGTTAGTATTAACAACCAAGTTGTTTGATCAAACCTTGACATCGGCAATATAATTTAACGGCGCTTTAAGAAATGACAAGGCATGGCGTATGATTTATCTACCCCTGTGGTAATTTGCTGTCAAGATTCATCACCCTTCCATATTTTATTGAAAACTGTGATTATGGTGAACTTGATAAAACATGCAGACAGGATGTTTTTGTGCTGTACCTGTGATGTGCAAGACTTCATTCGCATCATAGCGTATCATTCAGATGTTTAATGCATACATGCACGAAGTAGCAACAGATTCACGGTGTGAGGGAAATCTTGTAAAAATGACAGATTTATACTTTAATGAGGCAACTTTGAACAGACTTCAGCTTCTGGACAGATACAGTTCTTAGCCATTAATTAAATCTCCCTTTAAAGCCATAATAAGAGAAATGTATTACCCCTAGATGTTGTACAGCATACTAAACCAAAATAAGGTCCGTCAACCACACTTTCTACTACTACTACTAGTATCTTGACCAAAAATGTCCAAAAGCATAAAGAGTTTCTTTAACCAGAACTTAAAGCCTGAGCTCAACATCTGAAACACACCAACCCCACACCCTAATCTCCCCTCCACCAAACTTTACACTTGGTACAGTGAAGTCAGACAAGTACTGTTCTCCCAGCAACCACCAAACCCAGACTAGTCCATTGGATTGCCAGACAGAGAAGTGTGATTCATCACTTCAGAGAACATATCTCCACTGCTCTAGAGTCCAGTGGTGGCGTGCCTTACACAACTGCATCTGCAGTTTGCATTGTGCTTGGTGATGTGGGGCTTGCATGCACCTGCTCAGACATGGAAACCCATTCCATGAAGTTCTCTACGCACTGTTCCTGAGTTAATCTGAAGGCCACATGAAGATTGATCTGCAGCAATCGACTCTGCAGAAAGTTCTAAACCACTGCCCATTATACACGTCAGCATTCACTGATCCTCCTCTATGATTTTACCTGGCCTACCACTTTGTGGCTGAATTGCTGTCATTCCCAATCGCTTCCACTTTGTTGCAATACCACTACCAGCTGACTGTGGAATATTTAGTAGTGGGTAAATTTATGCCTGGGCTCATTGCACAGGTGGCATCCTGTCACGGTACCACTATGGAACTCCTGAGAATGACCCATTCTTTCAAAAATATATGCAGAAGCAGTTTGCATGTTTAGTAGCTTAATTTTACTTTCCCGTGACCATGAAAGTGGTTGGAACACCTGCATTCAATGAGTTAGATAAATGAGTAAAAGCTTTTGGCAATATAGTGTAGATTTTCAAAGGGAGTGATCCCCTACTCAGATCACAATACTCCCAGAGGAGTGTGGCATTAATATACTGGTAAGGACACAGTTGTATTTTGCTAAAAGATCTGTAGTCACTTAGAAAAGTACATTACCCTTCTCTCTTTTTACTTTTACTTATACATATATTGTGCTTTTTACTCAATTTTGGCACTAGTAGTACTTTTCTTACAATGTGCATCATTCACCCCCTCACACAAGTGTTGTTTCCTATGCCTAAGCACTTTTTACCTAACATTTCACACTCCAATAAATCCATCACAGGCAACTCAGGTTTCAGTAACTTGCCCGAGGATACTTCAACATACAGGCTGGAATAGCCAGGGATCAAATCGTTGACCTTCCGCTCTACCTCCTGAGCCGCCTCCTATATCCAGTCAACCACTTGCTGTGACACTTTCGGAATTCCTTCCACCAAGAAGGTTCCGGTATATAAGCTAACTGCATGTTGTGTATGCTGGTACAGTGTGGATTGAGACGGTACGTAGGTGGGTTTTTATATTTCACATGCTGCTTTGTTACTATGTTTGTTTGTTAAAACATGTGAAAGTGACATGTTTGCAACTGTTGTGAGATGCTTTATGAATACAGAATTAAATCCTAATAAAACAACTTTCTTTTTTTTTAAAGCCAACATTGTATCTTTACAGAGCTCATAGCCGTAATCTTTACATGACTCAGTTGCCTTTCTTTTCAAACCAAATTTGAAATCAAGAAGATCCCTATTGTCTTTGAAGCACTGAGTAATATGCTTTCCTTTCTTAAGCTCTCAAGCTATGAGCTCTCTATAAGAGCTCTCTTGCACTCTTGTCGCCTTGTTTCGCCAAGGTCAGCTCATAGTTTGAAGTGTTTCTCCTATCTTTTTATCATGTTTATACCTTTCAACACCAATGATGCAATTCTACATGTGCAATCTGCAGATAGAAGAAGTGGCTGATATTACAAAATCCTACCAGTGACTCAACAAAGGTGGACTGCAGTATAGCACAGAGGCACTTGATGCATAATAGCAGGGTGCAAGATGCTAGCAGGCAGGGCATAAAAACTGAGCGCAGATCTTGTGGGACTTCCAGATACAGACAGACAAACTGGTGATGGCTAATCATACATAGTCATAGACATAGTAGCAGTGGACAAGCAGAGGAAGGTGGCTGCAGTGAAAGACTTAGCTACAACAAGTGAAGAAGGAGCATGCAAGGTCAAGCAATAGCAATGTCACGTTTTAGTTAATGGAGTCAGGCGCAGACCGGGAATCTTTGCAGAGTTAACAATCAGTTTATTTACACAATGACACCTGGTGATACTATTTACAACGTGCTGGAGGGAGGGGAGGGGGGTCCAGGGTTCCGGGGTATGTGAGGGGAAAGACAGGAATCAGACGCACTCCAAAGGCTCTCTCTCTTCACTCCCCACACTGGGGAAACACAAATCCACTCACTCGTCCACACGGAAACAGGCCAGCAGGGAAAGGTCCGGGGTAGATCTGCACACAGAGACGGGGGTTAATGACAAACAGACGGAAACAACTTTACGGAGTTTAACTCACTAATGGTTGAGAGACTGACGCTGATAGCTCAACGATCCAGCGACGAGTGACACAGTGCTGCCGTCTTAAATCGGCCTTGCGATCATCCCGATAGGCAGCAGGTGCGTGGGCCAGGGGCGGGAGCCCATAATGAGCAGGTGTGAGAGAGAGAGAGAGAAAACATGTTGCCTAATACAGGATCAGCTGGTGAGGCACAGGGACCATGACAAGCAAGGGCTGAGAGAGGAGCTAGGGAAGGTATGGAGACCGAAAGCAACAGCGGTCCCCATGGTAACTGGAACCATGGGGGCTTTGATCCCAAAACTGGTGGCTCCAGCAAATCTAGCTGATCCAGATCTAGAAGCTAGCGTAGCCTAATTCAAGCAAGTTCATTCACCCTGAGTTCAGCTCAAGCAAGTTCAGCTCAAACACCTTGTCTGAAATAAAGAGGTGGATACTGTCAATGGCTACAGGATTTATTAGGTCCAATACACAGACACACAAGTCATTTTTCAAAAGTCAGAAACAGGCTGAAAGGCAGTTTCCAGCACTTTGTGGAACCACTCAGGAACATCCTAAGTTTCTGACAAGGTCCTGAGAATTGTAATAGCAAAAAGCAAGACGGGAAAGGCAGAAATCTGACTTGTGTGCGTAGGACTGTTAAAAGCATTTCAGGGCCATTAACACCATTTTCTCTCCCTGCACAGTCTTTTAAAGGCAATACAGTCTGACACTCTTTCAGACTTGATGTGTGCTGTGACTGTGTATCTGTTTCTAACAAAAAGAGTGAGATTGTGTTGGATGACGATGAGTCAACTTCACACTCCTCCCTTAAAGAAGTTGTCATCTTCCTCAGCCTATCCCTCTTTTTCTTTCCATCTTCTCCATATTTGTCTAACTCTAGGCAGATGTGAACGCTCTCCCATTTCTTTCTTCCATTAGAGGAGCCCTATTCAGGCATATTATTTTTTTCTGACTCACAGCTTCCATCAATTTCTCTCTCTCCACATTGTCCTCCTGAAATTCTTTCTCCTTAGTGTTTTGCCCTCGTCTTCCATCATATTAATTCTTACTTTTCATCTTATCTTGTTATGCTCTTATTTCATCTTCTATCTGCACCGGTAATATTTTCCCATTTTCAATTTTATGCTAAGAAATGTGACAATGAAATGCTTAGCTGTCCTAAGACATTGACATTTAACCTTTTTTACTTTCTCCACACCTGATGGACTAAAAGCCTACCACGAGAAGGCTATTAACAAATACTTGCACATCTACTCAGTATTTGATATTGCTGAAATGTATTCAAAAGATGCCAAAATATAATCCAACCCTAAATTCACTGCATGTCTATGCTCACATTTCTCGGCTTTTATCTTTACTAATGAAGCATATTAGTGACAGAAATGCTGAGCTAATCTTTCCCTGGCTACAGCACTGAGCAGAATTGCAAAGACAACTGAAAAGACAGTTTCATGCTGGCTGTCTAAACTCTGTTGCATGATCTGATCTGAGTTATCTGAAGTTCAAATATTAGCATCCCAACAACATTCAGCAAACTGGCGAGAAGGATTTATGGTAATGATTTAAATATATCTTAATCACGAACAAAATATCAAAGTTTTCAAGGCATTTGGGGACAACTGCAACAATTTTGTGTTCCTCAAGACAGAGGATTGGGAAAAGATACTGTGGGACAAGTCTCAGTAACACTCTGCTGATGCAATCCTGACGATACAGACGAAAGTCAAAGATAGCAGTGTCTTACACTGAGATTCAGTGGAACATGCACACAAGAAAACAGTTATGAGCATCATTACTGACTCACAGTCTGACACAAAGCTACATAATTATTGTTTCATATACACAAATATATAATATATGTTAGCATGCACAGGAATTAGAATTTTGTCAGGAAATGGTTGACAACAGGCAGTGGAAAAGAAGCAAAATTCACAAAAGGGTTTGACGACAATAGCATTTTTTCAGCAATGGACAGACACCTTC
Source organism: Neolamprologus brichardi (assembly GCF_056152115.1). Classification (NCBI taxonomy): domain Eukaryota; kingdom Metazoa; phylum Chordata; class Actinopteri; order Cichliformes; family Cichlidae; genus Neolamprologus; species Neolamprologus brichardi. The sequence continues at coordinate 18,750,421 of NC_142117.1, read as the reverse complement.
CTCACGGTATTCATTGTTAAGTCAATCAAAAAAATGGACACGTCTTGAAAAAGAATGTGCATGATATCTGAGACTGAGAATGACTTGAGGGCGAACCTTTAAAGCATTTTGGGCATTTGGAATTCCCCAATCCTGTTTAAAGCTGGATTTCATTTAATAATCATTATTATTTTAACTTTAACCTCGTTTTCGATCAAGCTCGCCTCATAAATTAAAGGGCAACTCACCTGACATATTACAATCTAGTTATAAAACGCAATCCATTTTTTTTGTTCCTGGAAAAATAAAAGGGATAGAGAGACAGAGAGCCTGCTGTGTTTGTTTACAAAGTAATAGGCAAATTTATCAATCTTATTTTGATATATAGCGGGTAGAGCTTCCTGAAGTGCAGTGCTATGTTGCTTTAAGTCTAATAGCTCAGTCACAGTAAAGTGAAAATAGGATAGCAAACTTCCACCTCAGAAATCTTGACAACCACTTTGCAGTCGCAAGACAATTCCACAGGTACCTGATGGGAGGCAAATTTTCCAACTGCAGTCACACTCAGACAAATTCACTAAACTCTCAAAATTATTGCCTAATTTATTAACATAGATTGCCAACATGCTGTCGGGCTACACTGATGAACACTGATCTGTAATTCTCTTTAGAACAGGAGCCTTGGCTCAACCGCTTATCAGATGGATATATTCTGGTTATATTCCTATATAAACACAAGGTTACAGAGCACCTGCATGATTTCACTGTTAAACTACCATCCTGTGGCAATTACATCACTATCTGTGAAGGAAATTCTGAATTTCTGTATCAGATCTATGAAGTTCTGGCTGGACTCTAAATGCAAGTAGTTAACGTGCATTTCTGTTTGTAACACTGAACTAGGGATGCAACGATACCAATTTTTTCAAACCGATACGATACCGATACTTGGATCTGAGTACTTGCCGATACAGAGCACAAAAACCGATACTTCTACCACACACACACACAATGAATTGGAAGACAGGTTTTATTTTATTCTCTGCCGATAAAAAATTAAATCTTAATAAAAATGACCACAAAAAAATTTCAAGTGAAAAATAAGCACTTCTGTTAAATTATTGCAGAGTCGCCACATTGTAATTTAACAAAATATCACTGAACTATTGGCACTGTCTCGAGCAAACACTTCTGTTTGGAATCAAATAAATACAAATTAGGTTTGAGAATAAAATAAATGTTTAAATTATTGCAGAGTGTCCATATTGTAAACAAACAAACAAAATAACAAAAGTATTTGGCACTGACAAAAAATCTCCTCATCTGCCCGTGGATCATCAGTCCACTGTGCCGTTAAACCGAGGACTGACGTCACGCACACACTGCTTGTCTTTACCTCTTCAGAAAGTTTTGGCACCATTATCTCCCTGATGTATGGGCGGCTGGGAATTTCATATTGCAGCTCGAGTATGCTGAGAAGACGGTGCAATCCTATGCTTTCCACGGCATTGGCTGGTCATCCAGAGAAATAAAATGAGTCAGAGCCTCTGTTATTTTAACTGCCCGTGGATTTTCTCTTGACATTTTTCATCGCTTTTCCAAAACCTGAGTTAAAGTTGGCTGTTCCGGTCCACACTGCTGACATTTTGTTTAGTCTAGCTACAGCAGCCTCCAGTTTCTCTTTTTTATCTGAAGCCGCCAGTCTCTCTCGCCTCACCCTGTGCCTGTTTAGTGCGGATGTCCCCCTAGTGGCCAATCTAAAGAACTACAACAGAAATGACATGCCACCCTCTGATTAATGAAATAAGTTAGTATCGGTTCATGGTATTGGTTAACTTTTATGAGTTTGAGTACACACACATTTTACAGTATCGGCCCCGATACCAGTATCGGTATCGGTGCATCCCTACTGTGAACTGTTATCATACAAAAACCCACAGAGGCTTTGTGGTGTGAATAAGGCACGGCTGGTCCAGGGATCAGTGTTTTGAGCCATTTTATTGATCTAACATCACAACACAACCCCGCAACCCCTGAGTCCTCCTGTTTTTAACTTGGTGGACGTGATTAAGGATGCCGTGCAGGTTCGTCCGCCCTCCCTGCACGGCACCGCAGGCCACGCCCCACCACATACCCCCATCGCCCGACTGAGGCCGGGGAGCCATCCGGCCGAACCTACTCCTCCCACCGCGAGCGGGAGAGGGGATCAGCCCGGACCGTCGGCACCCCCAGGCCTTGGCCTAGCGAGAGGGAGGTGTCTGTTCTGGTGGCCGCCCACTCATCCAGCGGCGCCGGTGATGAGGTGGGTCCGGGGGTCGCCCACGTGTCCAATGGCAGCCCCGGAGCTAGACCGGAGGCCACCCATGTGGCACGCAGCGGCGCAGCCGGCTTGACATTGAGCTGGGGCTCATGGGCGGCTGGGCAGGCGTCCAGCACGCCGGACCACACCACACGCCGGCCTCTGGTGGAGGCGAGGCCGCTCTGCTCCGCCCGCCGACCTGGGGCTTCGGTGGCGCGGACTCCCCTAGCACGGGCACCTCCGACTTATCCCGCTGCTCCTCGGGGGCCGCCTCTCCCGGCTGGAGCGGCTCCTCGGGCGCCGCCTCCGCCGCTGCCTCTCCCGGCTGGAGCGGCTCTTGTGGTAACGCCTCTGCTGCCTCGCGCGGCTCCTCTCCCTTCAGCCGGCGCAGACCCTCGCCTGCCTCGTCCTCCGCCTCCGATTGGAGCGGCTCCTCCACCGCTCCCGGCAGGAGCAGCCCTTCACCCGGCTGTTCCTCCTCCTCCGGCAGGCTCGGACCCCCGCGTGACTCGTCCACCACCTCCGGCTGCCGAGGTGCCCCACACAGCTCCTCCACCGCTTTACCATCGTCAGTATACCCCGGTGGGGGTGGCGGCGTCGAGGTCGCCCAGGCCTGGAGCAGCGCTGCCAGCTCCGCCATCTTCCTCAGGTGGCGTTCGCTCTCCTTCCGCAGCTGTTCCTGTTGGCGACGCACCTCCGCCGCCAGCTCCCGCTGGGTGGCCGCTATTTCGGCCACAATCTGGGTCAGCTCCTCCCTTCCCTGGCTCCGGTAAGGACCCGCCATGCCGCCTCCTGGGTTTCGGCACCAGTGTGGTGTGAATAAGGCACGGCGGGTCCAGGGATCAGTGTTTTGAGCCATTTTATTGATCTAACATCACAACACAACCCCGCAACCCCTGAGTCCTCCTGTTTTTAACTTGGCGGACGTGATTAAGGATGCCGTGCAGGTGCGTCCGCCCTCCCTGCACGGCACCGCAGGCCACGCCCCACCACACGCTTAGATTAACTAGATTAAAGTAAAATATTTGCAAAGTTTTATGTTATTTCTCCTTAACACCACAAATCCCCTAGCTTCTAAAAATCTACCTATTAGCCTGAGCAATAAAAGAAGCAAATTGTGCACAATAAACATATTTATTTAACCAACATAAGCAACACAAATAATTGAGTTTCTGGTGTTCGTTTGAGGCATTAATTTATGCAACTTTCCCATCGATTAAACAAAACAAAAACAAACTTCCCTTGGCAAAAAGGGTAACCAAAAAAGCTTTAAAAATCACGGGTATGGTGCTTGCATATTGGTAAAACCTGCAAAAAACATATTCAGCGCTGATAAGACAGTTAAGTAGAAGCTATTACTAGTTTTACAAATACATTTACATTTCTGTGAAAAAGTAAAACATCCAGTAAACACAAATAAACTCATTGCAGGCCTGAGTATGATGTACTGCATGTAAGCGAGCACACCATCCTTGTTCACTTGCAGTGCTATAACAGGGTTTCTCACCCTAGGCAATCAATGCTCCTTTATACTGTAGTTACTAAGAGTCCAACAATCCACAGTGGCAGTGAAGAAAAAACACAGCCAAACTCTGCATCCATGAAAAAGCAACTTTGGTCTGCCCAAGAGCAAGAGCCAAACTATGTTTCACTACTTCCCACTCTGTCTCTCTCAATTCATCCCACCATACCAACCAATCAGAGATTGTTTGGGTAAACACTGGATTATACTGCCCCTCTTCTAAATGTATCAATGTCCCAACCAGTCACTTCTTTTTCACTCTGAGGTCTAACAGGTCATCTTCTCTCTCTCGTTGCCATTTGCGGTTGGGACAGCGAACTGTGAAACACTAGAAAGATGAAGGCGCACCAGGGAATACATCTGCTGTAACCTTGGTGATGCATACTCTCATCCCTCTGTGAATAATCACAGGAGGCTTTTCTCTGCTGGTTCCTGGTAACTGAGACAAATCACTGGGCTTACAGCTCGTTTAGCAACAGGAATACCCTTAGCATCCTCCCCATCGCTGGACATTCGGATAGCTCCCACGTCGAGTCCTCTGACAGTTGTGTAATACCATCAATTCCCCCTCACGCAGATAAATCAAGGTCACACATCCTTCCATCGCTGCACAAAGTACCTTGGGTTATTACTTCCCTCCCCACAGACTGTATCAGGCTTAGCCTCAGCCTGGTTCAGTGGACGATAGAAGGGGTCTAAACTGGCTATTCACAATTATTACTGAATTCCTCTGCAAGAACAGAGAAGATCCTACTTCTCGCTCTGGGAAACATAGTCCTTTTTGCTCATCAGTTACTTGTTCCCCAGTGTTTTTTCTCTTTTATAAGCTGGGCAAATTGAAGCTCTGGTGGATGGCCTCTGAAGTGCACACTTCTCGTCTTGCGTTTCCTGAATCCTCACCAAGAACCCTCTTTCCCCCTTCAGGCCTCACTTGGTAGACAGTTAGGAACTTAACTTAACTTGTGTCTTCCAGGAATGCCAAGAGCTTAGTCTGATATTGTGCCTCCTTTTTGCAGGAGTAGACTCTAACCTGGTGTCGTAGCCTGGCTTGTTTTTCTGATTCTTGTGTGAAGCTTCAGATACTAGAGGCAGACATGATGTAACTCCTTTCTCAACTTATCCACATACTGGTACTCTTGTTTCACCATACTTGGACATGCTGAGCTGCTAGCTGCTATAGTCTCATGTCTCCCTTGGCTAGTCCCACTAGAGTAACCAATCAGAGTTTGAAAAATGTGGAGTCACTCCACATTGACAAATCTTTGACAAACACACAGAAACACTTTACATGTAACTGCATCTACATTTACACCAACTATGAAAATGTGAAAATCTCAAAGTATCATAGCGGTTATGTCAACAACAGTTTTTCCATGTATTTGAACATTTCACCATTGGGGGGTGTACCCCACAGTTACAGCATGCTGACTGTCTTATTGCCATTTTATCGCTGTGTTGATACACTTTGAAGATAGCAGTTGCAAGTTTGTTGCACACAGTTGCAATCAAAACTGATGTTTTGAGCCAACTTTAAAAGAGGAAAGTTCAATACATGATTAAGAGAAGTTAATTTGAGCCAGAGTTGTTGCTTTATTTTAACTGGTAGGGCTAAGTTGTGGTTGAGCTGAAGGCTGAGCTCTAATAGTCATGGTTTACATGTGTCAACAGCACAGCAATCCTTTACTGAGTAAGAAACTGAGTTTACTCTAATGTGGGAAGTGCAAAATCATCACGCCTCACCTTAAATAAATGTGAGAGAACATGTTCTAGTAGAATTGGAGCAGAAACAAGACATTTGATGCTATTAAAATGTAAAAGAAGAAATTCAAGAATATCAGGAAAAAGATATTTCTAAGGAAAGCAGACTGTATCGTGGTGAGTACTGACAGTTCAAGGTGATAATGTCAATAATTCACCGAACAAAGGCACTCTTTTACTTCTCTTCTTCTTTCAGAAATTCATGAGTCAAATTGGCCAATGTCAGCCCATAGCAGGCATTCACTGCTTGATTGTTACTGACACAGAACTTCCCCAACTGTGACTCCTCTCTGACATAACAGGAGCCAAGGTCATTTTGCGTCATAGAAAAACCAACAAACAAAGAAACAAAATGGGCACAGGTGAGGAAAAAAAGGTGATGACAACGCTTTGGTGGTGCAAACTCTCCCACTGCGCCATGCTCTGTTACAAAGTTAGATCCCCTTTGAGCTGGCAATTTCTGATACTTTTATCGCAAAAGAAAAAAATGATTGAGTTCCACAGTTTGCCACAAAAAATACAGAGAGAAATCATGGTTTCTGGATGTGGAAATAACAAAATAAATTGCTAAATCCTGCGAGAAGTGGGTCTGATATTGCACCTTAAAGTCTCTACTGCTACACAAGCCAGCAATGACAAACCTCAGATTCAAATAACTGCATGCTCTCAACTTTTAAGTCACTTTTTTTGTGTGATTTAGTATTTATCCAAAGAATTTCATCAACTCTAATACCGCAATGCTTCTCTGACACATGCAGATTGGATCTCTTTGCATGTGATGGTTGGTCACACGCGAACACAACAAAGGCCTTTTATGCTGTCTGAGCATGTGTATCGTCTCCACTGTAAGACGTGACCGTGTGCGCTTGTTCCAGTGATCCACGGTTTGTCTAAGGGCTGATAGACAGGCCGCGGTCATAAATATGCCCAGCCGTAACCACGGTGATTTGCAGGTTTGGAGAAGCCATAAACACGGCCACTGAGCGGCCCGCTGTTCCTAGAGGAGGCTGAATTAAGTGGTGAGTGTGTGGCTCTGTGTGTGCTTGTGTCTATCCATACTGGAATGTGTGCCTGTGAGCTTCCTCAAGGGTATTCTTCATTGGAGATGGGAGCAGTTTGGTCACTGGGTGAGGGTTTGAGGAGTGGTGGGGGAGGGTCATTAATCTATGCTGGTCCATTGGCTGTAACGGCGGAGGGGAGGGGTTAGTGCAGCTGGTCAGTTAACTGCTGTCAGCTTTCTAATATGGAACATTCTTCAATATTAGATGGCGAGTGCATGATCACTGGGGCCCAACCAGATCCACTAAAACACTACATCTTCTCTGTCCTGCATCTTTTAACCTCTCACATTTTTTTTGTTGTTTATTATGCAGCACGGTCTCCGGGTAGGTTGAAGATGGAAGATCATACTTGCTCTGCATTTCAATAATGCAGCAAGAACAAACTCGTTTGAACTGGTTAGCAGAATTATTGCAGACTGTATTGCAATACAGTTTGGCTACACAACCTGAGATGCAGAGGATTAGGCTAGTGTGATCCACATGCCTCAAATATAGAACTCTATGTGAACTCTTCTCAGGTTTGACATGTCTTTATTGTGTTTTTTTTTTTTTTTTTTACCATTTATTTAACCAAAATGTCAAATTCTTGATATTATACCCAGCACCGGAGCTTTCAAAGAAAATCCACACAAGCAAGTGAAGGATATGCTCCATCAGGAATGTTTCAAACGTACAACAATCTTGCTGTAAGCCAAGAGTACTAACCCCTGAGCCAGTGTGCTTCTTACAATTAATTTGAGCACAGAAAAGCTATTCAATGTTCCAGTGATACATGCAGTACAGTATGGACAGATGCCAATTGTGGTCACAAGATGATTTCTGATTGATTCCGACTGAAGACCGTATGTAAAATCAATGCAGAAAACAGCTTTTAGATGGTGTGTGTGGCCTGTGATGGTGGGATCGATCATAGATGGGAAAAACACAGCAAATAGTTTGCCCGAAAGTTCAATATCTGTGATGAAAGTCTCCATCGCCTTCAAATGGATTTCTAAACAGTGTCAGATCTTAGAAAAAGAACAACCAAGTCCAGAGAAACAGTTTGCTAGAAAAAAAAAACATTTAGAGGATGTGACTTCACACTCCTCTGAGAGATTATTACACCATTATATACCCTAATGGACTCCATCTCTATTATGCTGGCAACAGCACTTAAGCTAAAAGTTCTCAGCGAGTTTGTTTCATGTGATATACATCAAACACATTTACACTGAAAATGCAGCTTGTGATTAGCATGCCTTTATTTCATATCAATTCTATACAACGCATAAAGAGAATTTATAGCAGGAAGTCGTGCTGGCGTCCATTAACTTTTGTTGTTTTGAATAGGTACAAAATAATACCCTGGTGCTAAGTGCTCTTAGCAACAGCCTGGGTCATCTATTGAGTACATGCATTTCATAAAAATGTCTTTACAACCACAATAATTTTGGCCATAATGACCACTACATAGCCCACTGTAGCTGACTTTAGACGGATGCTGGGCAAAGTGCAAAAACCTCCAACCCATATTTTTAAGCTCCTGTGCAAATAGCCGTCAGAACAAAAGATAGTTGGACATTTGCTCTGAAAGCTATTTGGAAAACGAATGTGACTTTTTTCTATTTTGTAAGAGGAACTGGCTCAGGCAACATTTTAAAACACTGATCGAAGGAAACCACAAGATACTTTAAAAAAAAAATTGATAAAGGATTTTCTGGGTAAGGTAAAGTAATTTATCTTTGCGGGCTTCCTTAGATAAGACCAAACTAAGCTATGACTTATACGTATATAAGTAAGCTAAGTCTGATATAGAAGCTAAGCTTTTAAAGGACTGTCAAATAGAGCCAATACCTTATAGAAAAAATTTTATTTCTGGAGCAGAACGCCCCTCGAACTATCCTTATTTTAAATTGTTTGGATCACAGTAATATACTGCACAGTGGTGTGGTTGTTACCAGTGTTGCTAACCAAAAGGTTTTGGTTTTGAATCCTGGGTGGAGTTTGCATGTTCTGCCTGCACCTGTGTGTAATCTGGCTTCTCACCACAGTGGCTAGGTAAGTAAGAAAGTAAGGTTTATTTTTAAAGTACCTTTTACAAAAAGTGGTCAAAAAGCGTTGTACACAAAATGGAGTGAAACTAAATAAGAAAACATTAAATAACATAAAAACAATTATGATTCAGAACAAATTCAATTAGAAAAAGAAACAACCAAAAAACTCTGCTGTCTCTGTGCTGGCCCTGCTACAGACTGACTACACCCCACCCCACGCCCCAGGACCTCTGGGATAGGCTCCAGCCCCTTAATTGGTGACCCTCAATTGAATTAGTAGGGAAAAAATTGGGTGGATGGATGCATCAGAGTGCATCAGAGTTAAAATGTGCCATAGACACCTTGGGGGTGAGGTTGGGTGAGGGCTGAGCTACCACTGCCAGAGTTTCTGAAAGTTTTCTGTGCTGCCTAGAAATCAGGATGCAGTCCCCAGTGCTGCTTACTGATCACACAGCGATACTTCCCAAAATCAAATCATTTAAGTTTAAATCCCTTGAGTTATTCACAGAGAGTAAAACGAACCAAAGAGGTGGGCCTCTGAAATTTCCCCCTGTATTAACAGAGGGCAGAAATCATTCATGGGTCCAAACTGCAGTCAGTGTGTGAGACATTACATTGTTTACACTGAAGCCAAGAGCAGAGTAAATGTTTTTCATGTCATTCTTTTTATTTTTTCACAAGTATTGAGTATTTTCTATGTACATTTTATGACAGAGCAGACTCAAAATGATGATTTTCTTCCTGAACAGTTAATCAATAATCTATGCTGCTCACATTGTTAATACGAACCACAGAGTGATTGCAGGTCGCTTCTTGGTTCCCGTCCCCTCTGTGGACTTGTGCATGTAGCTCAAAACCTTTGATCATATGGATTGTCTGCAATGCACAAACTGTACAACTGAGAAAGCAATTTTTCCTCATGTTATTTTTTCTAGCATACATGCATATATGTGCACTTCATATGTATAAAAATTAGCAACCTGACTGGTCTGAGTTCAAGTCCACAGCTGTCAGTATTTTTACATGAGCTGGCTTTTAGTTTTGGCAAGATCTCACATAAAACATCAGAGGACAGTAGTTCATTTATGATTTACAGTTACACAAACTCATATCTCAATATCTCATTTTTTCAAGCTAGTTTACAACACTAAATTTTAACCTCCCTGGCACAGGTAACAAAGTCTCATACAAAACATGACCTAAAAAAAAAAAGAAATCTTTTGATCTGAGCCAGTTCAACCAGACAGTAGGTCTCAAATATTGTATCAGAGATTGCATGAGGTCTTCAAAGGAACCTAGTTAATACAATAATCTCATTAGTTTGCACAGAGGTCATTAATTCGAGTGAGAAAGGGGCAGCGACGTAAGAAGGGAGTGCAAAATTAGAAGTTGTAAAGAAAAAAAACTCAGAAGGTGAGGCAAAAAAAGGGAAAAGGTGATACCGCAGAGGGGAGAATAAGAGGTGTGAAGGAGGAAAAGATAAGTGCAAATGACAAGAGAACAAAGGAAAGTTGAGACTGAAGGCAGCAGAAGAGGAGAGGAGCAAGGAATAGAAGCGATTCAAAGCAAAAAGAGGGGAAAAAAAAGGGGAATGAAATCCCTCTTATGGGTGTTTGTGCCTCCTGAGAGGGTCACAGATTGAGGAGATGAGTGACCTTGTGGTCATCTGTCAGCCCCTCTGACTCTGCTGGAGGCAGGATATCTCTCCAGGGAAAGGACGCACTAAAACACACACACATGCACACACTTGAACTCATAAACCATTGTACAGTATACTGAGGAGAACATATGCATACTCCCACATTCTTACTCACACGTTTGCACAGGAACAAAACAAAAAGGATGAAATCATTTGGAGCACAACACAAAATACGTGTTGTGAGGCAACTGAAGGGAGACTGCACTCTTTGCAATGAACAAACAAGATCGCTTCATGTCACATCCTGAAGGCTTTCACTGTAAAAAACTGCTGCTGTCAACTTTTCTGTACTAGGCTGTCTCATACTGGTTCCCAGAGGTTTGTACACAGGCACAGTTTTACATATGTGACACTCACATGAGAGGAAAACATGTTTTCCTATAGATATTTTAAATGTAATATCGTGCACAGGCCAACAGACTACTTTTAAAAGACTTCAGACAGGGACAGGGATATCTGGCAGTAGTTAAAACTGCATCTCGTGCCCTTCAACAGCATGTAATCATGAAAACCATCAGCCTGCGGTCACCACTCAAAATGTATGTAGAAAACTGAACAGTGAACAATTTTCATTACTATTTTATACACATAAAAAAAACAAATGTAAAAAGGAAAATGTCTCTTTGAAAACGTCTGTTTCATGTTCTGTGCAGTCGCTCCAAAAATCAAATGGTTCTGCAGATTATCAAAGGAAATTACATTAGCTACAATACTGAACTTTTTTTTCCCTGCTATGATTACACCGTATTTGTTCTCAAGGCACGAGGCCAGAGCTTCTTTTACACATATATATATATATATATAGGATATATAAGATATATTTAAGATCACTTGGGCCTTAAACCTTTTCGCAGTGGGTCCCTTGCAATTATTTTAATGGGTTCTGGGGATCCTATGTTGTTATTAGGAGAGGAATGAAATGATCATCTTGGCTAAAGCAGCAGCTGACCACTAATACATTGTCTCATTATATCTTGTACTCTCATCTTGGATGGCAGCGCTGTGACAAGGAAAGGCCCATTACAAGAGGAAGCTAGCATGAGGTAAGTAGTGCTCTTCATAATGTGTGGGACAAAGACACAACCTTTGTAGTTTAGCCTCTGTAACACCACCATAGTGGATTGTAAATCAAACAATCAATATGTTACTAAAGGGCAGACTTTCCGCTTTAATTCAAAGGGTTTTAGAAGATTGTTTGCTTTGGGGTTTTTTTTATTTTTTGCACGAACTGTTGAAGAATTACAGACATTTGAATCTGCAGTCCCCCTTTTTTAGAAGTTCAAAATGAATGGGACAATGGACCAACAAGCTGTTTCTTGACCAGTTAATGTCAGATAGGTTTGATAATTTTAAAGGTCTGCAGAAGGGCAGGTCTGAACACCCAACAGATGCTCAAGAAAACTTGACCTTTGACCTTCACTGAGATTCTAACTGGTCCAAGATGTTTAGCAGATGAATCCATGGTATCAATTTCAAAATCCTAATCGCCTCGTTCTCGAGTTACCACTTCCACAAACTTGACTGTCCACCCCGTCTGCCCGCCCGCCGGCATGGTGACAACACCCCAGTCGGCATGTTTATGCTGAGGGATAAAAAAGGAAGTATCAAGCTCTCCAGGGCCAAAATAATAAAATACAACCTGACACACTATTTAATAACAAAAACTCAATATCCTACATAATCAATCAAAAACCACTATCTTTGGCTCCTCAGTCGGTAACACTGGAATTGAACAGATAACGGACAATTAACAGGTAACAACTGGCAGTATTTGTGATGAGGGGTGTGGCAGACCCAGTCTGAAACCAGTGGATCTGACACTATGATAAAATAGTACAAAGCATTAAATATGACAGTATTAAGGGATGTCTTTTCATATCACCAGGAATTTTAATATTGCATAAAGATACACAGACACAATATGTACAGCTGCAGAGCGTATAATATTTTTCAGCTGCTGTTGCCTTTGGGTCAATCGAACTTGCTCACTGCCAGGTAGATCCCATTTTTCCTCTCTTGCCTCCTTGCCAGTAGTGTTCGCATCTCTCTCCACACCTCCTCCATTTTGCTCTCCTGCAGTGTATTTTCTGCATGTTTCCATCCTGCTTGACTGTGTTGGCTTCTTCCTCTCACTTCCCACCCCTGAAGAAAACTCTCTGTTGAGTTTGGACACACTGAAGCGTTTCTGTTGTTGTTGTTTATTGGGAAAACAGCGCAGTGAGACTTCTGAATCAAATTGTGAAGCCCATGAAGGTTCCAGCCCCGTACTGCTTATTAAAATATGGCAAGTGCCCAATAAGGGAGTGTCCCTAACATTTTAAAATCTGGGAAGCAGATATTTTATCAACCTTGTTTTATGGCGAGCCAACACATGTTGGCCTGGTTAGCATGCTGAATGCTAAAAGTTAAAATACCATTCGACACACCGTGAAAGGAAGACTAAACGTAGACCAAACCCGACTCCAATCTGAGGAGGCCTGATTGTATATTTTACAGTATAGGAAAACAAATGACAAGGTCCTGTTCATTCCTGTTTATTTCCTCATGTTTATTTGGACGAAAAAGCCCCCCACAAGTGTTAGAGACATTATCAGACAGAAAACAAAATGTTTATGTCTCACATATGCACGGTTTACATAAGCATTATTGTATTGTTGCTTGAACAACACAGAAATTCCCCAAACACTTGTGGACGTCATGGAGGAAGCTCGGGAAGAATGGAGGGCAGGTCAAGACAAAGGCAAAGAAAAGGCCAAGATTTTTTTATTATTATTGAAAAGTGGGAGTTTTTTTAATGCTATGCGTGCACTAAACGTGGCAGTTTAGAAACGGATTACAATGCTTTGCTGAGGTAAATCAGAGGAATCTGCAGCGTGCCGCGTTTACATCATTGCTCTGACGTTTCACCGGATTACTCATGTAGTGTGGGTTTGTGATCAGAACTCCAAACAAACAACCTGCAAAGGCAGCTGCTGAACACCATCGCAGCAGGAGTTTTATCACAATAGTTTCTCAAACCTGGAATGCTAATTTGAGATAAAGACAAAACTCTGTAAACACATTACCTTGGAAACAAGCCCTTGGCAAAAGCCTTTTTTTTCTCCCCCCTCTGCTGCAATGCTGATGTTAATTTTCCACCGCTTCCTACAGGATTAGAAGTCATCAAAACGCGAGGAAGAGTTGTGAAACAGCGCTCACTGTTTTGAATCCAATTTCAACAATGTCTCATTTTTGAGCAGAGAGAAAATAATCAGCCTTTAGATTCCTGTTTTGACTTGTTACAGTGCAATCTAATGAAAACATTAAAGATCTTTATGCTGTTAAGGAAATACAGGACAAACTGGCAGAGTGTCCAGTACCGTAGCAGGTATAAACCTTTCTATAAGCTCCCTGTGTTTCACTCTCTCCCTCCCCTGTTGATTCCCCATAACTCACTCACTACTTGTCCTCACTCGCTCCATCCATCTTTCCCTTTAACCTGTCCTCCCAAACCCTGTCACCTTTGCCACACTCATTTTCCTGTTTCTCTTCAATTTTCTCGCCCAAGTTTTACGGCCCTTTTCTCGCTCTTTCCCGTCTCTGCATCATCACCTCCCTCTCTCCTCCTCTGCCTCCATCCTTCTGTCTGTCTCTCGCTCGCTCTCCCTCTCTGACCCAGAGGGCCATGTTTCGCTGAAATCCAATCCTCTCTCTTTTTTAAACCTGCTGTTCCATTTCACTCCCATTTTGTCACACTGCAGTGCACACACAATACCCGCTCCTCCCTAATTTCAACTCTCCTCTCCGTCTCCTCACACACACACACACAGATGTGATCACACTTTCATACACTCACATTAACAGACATTTGCGCAAAGGCATGAGAAAAATTGAAAAATTGAATGGTGGAGGGGGGGAAAAATTGTAATTAAGCCATCAATCAAGCTTGATGCTTATGATTGGATTCATACACAAGCGCCCATACACACCTTCCAAATCGCACGCCCACACTTGCAGCTCAGTGGCCATCCATCACAGCTTCACTGACTCCGTTCAACCTCAACTCAGAACCAATCACACAGAGGTTAGGGACTAACTTGTGCATGTGTGTGTATTTGCGTTACAGAAAGAGAACTGACACTGAAGTGCATCATGTCTGTAAAGCCCCTTTCAGCAGAGCTGTGGGAGAGGCAGAACACAGTGAACTGAGATCTGTACAGTTCACTGTCAAACAGTTCTGACTACTAATAGTATGTGACGGAGGGTCAGCGCCATGCTGAAACACCATGCACAAACACACACATCTCTTTTAGTACTTTAGCAATGTTATTCTATTAAAGGCAGGAAAGATGGTTTTTATTTTACCTTTATTTTGAATAAATACGTCCAAAAGTACAGCAGGGAATACAATGCCTATGCAAAAAACATTTTTTAACATGTAATAAACACAATTTTTTTGTGAGACTGGAAGCAGCAAGACTTACTGACAGTTTTAGTGTAGTAGTGTTTCTTGGGATCCAAATAATAATGCATGTATAGTTTATTAACAGTATCACCGCTGTTTGTCTTTTAGCTTTTTATTCAGTTTTAGTGTCGTAGCACAACCCGAGAAAGCATCAGTTATTCTTTCGTCCTGTTTTCCTTCACTCTGGTCCTTTCCCTTGTACTCTGTTATACAAATGATATGAAATAAAGTGTGTGTGTTTTAAAAGGTTTGGTCTATGAGCTAATGCGCTTCACTGAAAAATTACCCTGACATATCAGAGTGCTAACAATCCATCCGGTCAGATACTGAGCACAGAAAATCCCTTTTCTCTCTGTGAGTCCCGCCACAACCAGATCCCGTCCTCTTACTGCTGTTTGAGAAAAAGAGCCGCTCCACACTGTATCCACTGGTTGGGGTTTGCTCCACAGGGCAGAGAGATGTGCGTGACCACCTTCACCCTCTCAGAGCTGGTATAGAGAGGCAGACAGATACTCTCCTCTGCTGCAGTGCAGGCAGCAACAGAGTTCTAGGATGAAGTAGAAATTTAGTGTAGGAGCGTAAGTATGCACAAATAATAGTTACAGAGTTTCATGCTAAATGATTAAAAATGGACACATCTCACAAACGTGATAACAAATAAATGACAACTTTCTGCCACTGCAATGTAACCGATTAGATAGAACATATAAAACTTCAGTCACTGGTCAGTGAAGACCTGGTAAACTCTGGTCGCTAGGGAAAATGTGAATTCCTAGACCAGTTGGCGAGTGGTTGCTGGAACTTGCTGGCTGCCTCTAGGTTAAATCAGTCGCAAAGAGAGATCAAAGCAATCGCATTTCAGTGTAGCCTCTTTGCAACCAATCTCACAGCAACTACTCACCAACTAGTCGAAAGGTCTCAAGACCAGCCTGTAGAGCCCAGTCAACCTCTTAAGTCTGACATCATTAGCCATTTCTTAGCCCAGCAAAGATGGAGGATGAGGATTAACTTTTTTCCCCTCAATAAAAGTTCATGTGCAGGTCCCCCGATAGAGACAAATGCAATCACATGGTAAGAAGAAGACGCCAAAAACAGACCCAACTTCAGCAAGAGAAGACCTGAGACGATCCATCCACAACATGAGGTTAGACATTAATATGCTGCTGCATGGTTTGGATGACTTGCTATGAACAATTCCTAAACCTAAGCTTGACGTCCACACTGAAATTTTAGTCAGAGTGATTCTTTTCTGGAGCACTCATGGAGTCTGTGGGCTGTAGTTACGTGGAAGGGTTTTAAAAACTGACCATAAAGACATGATGCACATGAATAGTGCTAATAAAAAGCCAGAGAGGCCGACAATGACCACTAATTATTTTTAGGGACTGACAGAAAATTTTTAAGACCAATACTGATATTCGGTCTTTTACAAATATGGCAAACAGTCAAATGTTTTTTCCTTTTAGACACATAAAGCTTACACAAATTTCCCTGTTAATATTTGTCACATGTAGTTATTTATGAATTGTTACTAAAATAATTAACAATCCAAGTTAAAAAATAAACATGTCTCAATGCCAACACTGAAGCTGTATAGCGCCCTCTGTTGGACAAACTATGCAACATCAACACTGAAAAATGTTCTAATGCAGTTGAAAGACGATCCTCTCGTCTCTTCATTACTTTTTAAATGAGTATTTATCAGTTGTTACATGTTAGCAAATATCAGCCATATCAGTCAGATATTTGGCTGGGCTCTACCTGTGTGACTGAAGCCTAAACAGCAAAAAACTCACATTTGCACAAATCCCCAGAGCGTCCTTCAGACTTTGTGTAATTTTGATAAAAATTCATATTTCCACCATAATGCAACATCCCAGGTCAAAGAACAAGTACTTCATTAACTGAGTAGTCAACTGACATGAGAGCACCTGGCAACTGTTTAAAAAATGATCTAGTCATTTGTGTCACTTTTCAAATAAAATTGCAAACAATTGCTGCCAAAACCCTAAAATGTAAACAAAAAGAATTCTGTTTTATACAATTTATTAGCTTAAACTGTACATGTTTGGGTTTTGAAAGACGACATTGCTGTGGGCTTTGGAACAAAACATTTAAGATGATTACTGTCAGGTGCTGCACAGTGTGGTTTTCTCTTTTAAGAACACGTGCATACCTGTGGAACCCAGGCCATGTAGCACGTTGGGACAGCTGACACGCTGGTAGAATCATGCTGGTTCTCACAAAGATGGACACCATCAAAACTGCAACCCTCCAACTGGAGACCTCCAATCTACAAAGAAAATGCAAATGATAAGATGAACAAGAGAAACAGACACGCGAAAATGGAACAACAGCTACTCTGTGACTTAAACGCTGAACACTGGTGGGAGCCCTTCCCAGATTAACTAGCATGCTACATACTACATGAAAGAGACATCAAGTGAAGTCAGTCCAGTGACTCAGGGATTTTCCACAGTAGGACAGACAATAAAGGGAACTCTGGCATCAAATCAGACACACACATACAAGTACTAAATCACCATAATCTGGGAAAGAAAAACCCAGAGAGTGAGAGCAAGACACAAATCCAGAAAATGTTTTTACATATTGTGTGTGTGTGTGTGTGTGTGTGTGTGTGTGTGTGTGTGTGTGTGTGAGAGAGAGAGAGCTCATTGCTTCACAACAATTATATCCTTTCACTTTCTCTGTCAGACGTCTGAGTGTTTTCCCCTTCCCTCCCTGCAGCTGCAGCCTCTTTGTCAGCACCAACACCCTTTCCTTCTCTCTTTGTGTATTTTAACTAAGCGCATGTCAAACTGTGCCAATTTTTATTGGCATGAAAGTAATAGAAGTATTGCCTCAAAGTATTATATTAAAGACAGTCATATCACCCTTAAATCAGAACATAAAATGAATAACTGATGGCTGAGAGGAGTGCTGCACAGTTCTGTTTGGTCAGAAAGGACTAGAATTACACAATATATCCAAAACGCACCAGAGACCTGAGCTGGCTGCTGTCAGCAGCGGCCTTGTCCTTAATAAAGGCTTTACTCACACCAGGGGGATCTTTGCTGTGCCCGAGCACATTTCCAAAAGTGCAGTTTGGGTTAGCTGAGTGATCCCCATGTACCAAGATCAGGCATAATTCTGGGTAACATACCCTTCTTAAAGAGTTGAGTTCTGGCACAATGGCTAATTCTTTGCTTTTCTTTTACCCCCAGTTTCTCCTTTTTCTTCAGTCGTGTAACTCCTGCCTCCTTATCTGCATCTGTATCTATTCTTGCTGTTTTCTCCTCCAATAATTATCACTCAGCCAGTGTACTTTGGTTATAACACTTGTATTCTTCTGTAGATGGAGGTGAGGATCTGATGTTTGCATGCATGAGCAGTAGATGACTGGCTTTACCTTTACTTGTAGTTTTGCTTGTGCAATTGGACTCCTCCATGACGAAACAAACACCAAACTATCCATAGAACAGGACATGGTCCTTAAAAAAAGCAAAGTGAATATACGTATTTTTAACATTGATATATACACTTATTCAATCCCCTATGAAGGTGTCCAGTGTGTGTGTGTGTTACCTGGCAGTTTCCTGTCTCAAAGCATTAAGAAAGGTATCAGGGTGAAATAGCTCAGATAGATCTAGGATGTCTGACAGGAGTGCCTGTCTATTTGCACGTTCCACCCAGCTCTGTATGAAAAGAAAGACAGACAAACAGAAACAGAGAGACGTGTAGATGCAAAGATTAATGAGCCAAATACTTTGCAAATTACAAATAAAGACTCAAAGCCAACACATAATGCAGGCATAAAATCTGTTACACAAAGGCGTCACACAGTTTTATGTCACATGGAAATATGACACAGATTTGAATTCTAAAAACGTGTTTACGTTCCATGCTTGTGTTGAGCTTCTCATAAAATAAAACATACAGTTAGATCCATGTGCTTTTGGGGTTTTTTTTGTGTGTGTACCAGAGCTTATTCTAGTTTCAGTTAAATTATGACTATTGGCTTAAAGTGTAGCACAGCTTTAATTGGAGGGGTTGAACAAAAAAAACAACAAACACAAACAAAAAGTGCATGAACCACAGCAGGTGTCTTTATCAACAGAGGCTCAGATGTAATTGGATACATAATTATAAAGCTGATTTATGGCCAAGTGTGGGCTACATTTTTTCATAAATTAGGTAGGTCAGAGGTCCGGATATAAGCTGAAGAGTGGAAGCTGTTTGGGTTAATCCAAAATATGCTGTCAAAGGAGCACTCACTGCAGGAGGAACAGGCCGTCCTCAGGCTACATAAACTAAACAAATCCAACAGAGAGGTAGCAGGGACTATAGGAGTGGTCAGATCAAGAATTGAGTGCATTTGGGACACACCGGTGAGCACCGCAACATAAAAAGGTTTAGACATCCACTGAAGATAACAGTGCCAGATGACCACAGGGTCCTTTCCTATGAAAAAAACCCTTTAGAACATTCAGCCGAGTGGAAGGACAGTCTCCAGGAGGGGACATATCATTATCCAGGTCTACCATAAAGAGAAGCATATTCATTCCAAGATGCAAACCAGTCACCAACCTCAAAAACAGAAAGAAGGAACCCAGAGCTCACTGATGAAAGAAAAAGGCACAGAGATGGGTCTGAACAGCTTAGCTACACCACATCACGGTAACACAGCGTAGGACTTTATTTATTTAAAAACTGCATTTTATATTTGTTTGAGTCGTCTTTCTCTAATATTAAAGCTTGTTGTGATGATCTGTAACAGGTGAATGTGACAAATATGAAAAAAATAAACAAAGCGAAAGAAAACGAAGAAATCAGGAAGGAGGCAAATAGTTGTTTTCATGGCAATGCACAGATGGATCCAAAACATACTGTAAAAACAATCCATCAGGTTTTGAAAAGTAAATTAGCGGAATATTCTGCAGAGTTAATCACCTGGTCTGAGTCGATCAACAACAACTGAATGGAGCAGCAGTAATGGCCAAAAACACACACACACACAGCAGGAAAACCATTATTTGGGGAGGGCCACGAGTGCCACACTTCAGGGGATCATTTTAAAGAAAAGGATTTTTACAAAGTATTTATTAATATGTTGATTTGTCCAATTACATATTGAACCCCTAAAAACACCGAACTGTTCAGAAAAACATTTCAGCTAATATTTTTATTCAAACCTTTAAATAAAAGGTGAAAGGTTGAGATTCAAACTCATATTCATCATGTAACTGTAACTTGACCACATTTTGGTGAACAGCTACAATAATAAGTAACGTCACAGTCCAAAAACACATGGACCCAGCATGTATCTTTCAGTGGAATGGTTCCTAAATTGGACAGAGTAATTTTTGTCTCAGTTATTGTGTATTTGTAAATTGAAGCCCAAAGGGTTACAAAGGGAGAGAATAAAATGCACAGCCTAATGTGGCTAATAGACCATTTAATGCCTCACCTTTTTATCACCGCATCAACAAGCTGATAAAACTGGAACACCAATTATGCACTAATGGGAACATAATACACATACAGACGCACGCCCACAAACCTTACAAAGCCCAACGCCATTTTATGAGCGCGTGGACAGTGTTAGTGGTGTGCATTTACTGAAGCACTATTCTGAGGTACAGTTTTAATGTACTTGATTAAGGTACTTCTATGTAATGCCATTTCTATTTCTATCCTTCTCTTTTAAGTAATGAGTATGTGTTTCAGCACTTTGTAAGAGAGTAATTAAATACAAAACAACGTGCAGTGCTGCTTTTCCCAAACTATATCTGTACAAGGTCTGCGCATGAGACCAAAAACCATGCAGAATATTTTCTACAGCAATTTCTTAACTGTATTTATAATCAAGTATTAAGATTTAAAAATAATCTTTAAAAATAATCCTGGAAACACTCCCAGATTCTTGGGTTTTGTGCAAAAACAGTAAAATAAAATAAATGCTTAACCCAGACAAACAGTGATGTTAAACATAATTCTTTGTGTAACTCTGCACAGATGGACTTGGAGCTTTGTTAGCCCCGTCCAATATGTTGATGCAGTCTGCTATATTCAGCAACATCTGCTTTGATTAGATGTCGGCCATCTATTGTGTCACAACAAAAAGGGATAAAAAAAAAAATATATAATTAAATTGTGTGGCAAGCAAAAATACTTTACTTTATTACTGGTAAATGCTGCAGAGCACAACTGTGCTTTTAAACTTTATAAATACAAACAATTATTTAAGCCTGATTGGCTTCAGCTCTAAGATTTAATGTCAACTGAAGAAAAATGCTGACAAATGGAGGCAGAATGAGCAAACATTTTATCTCTCCAATAGAGATCCAATCTCTTTTATTAATAGATTCACTTTTACCACAGAATCAGTCTGCACTGGCTTTAGAGATAAACTGAGATGAGCTTTATGTCAAGAAGAAATGTGCATAAATCCTAGCTTCACATACACACAAGTACACACTTGCAACCGGGCGCATGTGGGCACACATAATCAAAGCGAGGCATGCACCAAGAAAGATTTGGCGGCATTAATAATAAAGCGAACTGAGTTGTGCTGATGTTGCTCATGCTATTTGTGCGTATATACTGTATGTGTGCAAGCATTTGAGTGCTGTCAAGGTCGTCCTGTTCGTCTGGGTGCACTGCTGTGCTGTTGGCTTTTTATTCTTCAGCAGCTCCACACAGCTGCAGCTCTGGAAGAGTCCGCCTTTATAGCGCTGATTAGCTAATAGAATACAGACATGCTGCAAACAGAGATATCACTCAGTGCTGATGGGCAGAAACAGACAGTTAAGGACAGCGCAGCCTCTAGACAGACACATACTAAGACAGATGGAGTGCAGGTAGACAGGGAGGCAGACAGGGCAAAAAAAAGAGAAAAAACAAAAATTGAGTATCAGGCAGACATACACGCAAACAGATGGGTAGACAGGCAGGCCAGCAGACAGACAGAGGCAGGGAGGCTCGCCCACGCAGATAATGAAATGCATCCACACAGAAATAATTTCTGAACGTGAGGGTGTATGTGTGCATTCTAGTCTGCCAGAACATATTGAAGTACAGTCAGACACAGTTGAGCGGAGATAGAGAGGAATTTCCGCCAGAACCCTTATTTCCTGGCACCAACCTAAGGCTGACACTTCCCAGAACCTCCTGCTTTTATAGAATAATGCCCTTTTATTTATGTACCCCTATTGAAAACAACAAGAAATTTTCTGGCAGCATTTTAATAAACATTGCCTAGACCACCCTATATGTCATAACGTAAAATACCGCAAATTCAGCTTAAATGCCTCTTGTTGTTTTGAGATCCGTTTATAAAAAGTGGAATTCCACTTCATATTTTATGATCTCTGAAATGCGAGGTTCTCTTTAAATCCTTTGGAATTAAATTTTTTTAAAAAGAAATCTGTTAATATTCATCACTGCTGAATGACAAAGCTCTGGGTAGGATAAATGCATGATGAATTTAAATGGATCCCTCAAAGGCTGTTTAGAAAACTCTTATACTTCTTAAGTCTCCTTCCGTTGAGAGCAGCACTACAGAGGATTCTCAAGGCCATCTCAATTTTTAACTTAGGCAATCAGAAAATACCATGTTTTGTTGAGGACAAAGGTGCTCTTATAGTAGTGGGCTCTTGTGAATTTCAGCCCTTGAAGAAATAATTAAAACTAAATGATAACAACTGTTACACACTACGGTGCAAAGACTTTTTCTTTTGCTTCTATGGAGCCACAATTTCTTTTAATTTTTCAAAGTGATCTCAAGCAATAGTTCTTCACATTTTTTTGAAGGTCTTTCAGTGGTTTTCTTTGGACATTGGCTGCTTTTACGCTCAGTTTCACTCCAGTCCTTGTGCCTGACCATTTTCAGGGAAATGTTTGGGTTTCTTTTTGGTTGTCAAGCCACTTAAAACACTGAACTATTATTCATTCATGTGTAGAAAATTACACCTAACTTTAAGAGATAAACCTGTGCAATGAACCAACACATTATTTACAAAAGTGGAAAAGACAACACATATATTTGCACGAACAAGGTGATTCCAAAAGAACAATTAGCCAAAAACATGCCATATCTCGGAACGGTGTATAGAGTTTCGTTAAAAAGCCTGAGCAAACTGGGTAAGTAGAGTACAGGACTGTCACAGTCCTCTATTTCATCTGACCCTTCAGTTGATCCATCTACTGAAGCTTCATCAGAATTGTTCTCTGTGGAAGGGTAGCTATCAAGGAGCCATTCTTGAGGAAGGGAAACAGGGAGAAAATGCTGAGGTATGCTAAATTACTGGACTGAAAATCGGTGCCAATAGGTCTTTTGGAGTAATGGATCCAAATTTGAAATTTGGACAACAGAGAGTGTATATAGCCATTCATAATACATGATTGAAGCTCTGACATGGCTGTGGCTGTGGCGGGATCTTGCCAAAATTTAAAGTAATTATCAACACTGCAAACCACCATGCAATACTATCTGGAAAGCGTCTGATTGGCAACAGTTTCATTTTCGAGCATGATAATGATCCCAAACACACTGCCAGTGTAGTAAAAACATACCTGGAGAGTAGAAACACACAGTAGAACACTATCAGTCATGGACTGGCATTCCCAGAATACAGACTTCAACATTATTGAAGCAGTGTGGAATAATCTTTATAGAGAAGAGAACAAAAGGAAGCCAACATCCAAAGAAGAGCTTTGAATGTCCTTCAAGAAGCCTGGAGACCTATTCCAGAAGACTACTTAAAGAAATTACAAGAAAGCCTGCCTAAAGGTGTTCAGGCTGTGTTACAGGATAAAGGTGGCCATAACAAATACTGAGCTTTGTGCAAACTCTTTTTTTTTTGCCTTATGTACTGATTTTCCATATATTTTGGCACCCATTTCCCATTGTGGCATTAAGCCTCAAAACATTTGCACTTTTCCATCCATCCATTCTCTTCCTTTTATCCTTTTCAGGGTTGTGGGGGTGCTGGAGGCTATCCCAGCTGTCTTAGGGCGAGGGGCAGGGTACACCCAGTACAGGTCGTCAGTCTGTCACAGGGCTAACATATAGACACACACAACTATTCGCACTCACATTCACACGGGGCAATTTAGGGTTTTCAATTATACTAACTCCATGTCTTTGGACTGTGGGAGGAAACCACAGTATCTGGAGAGAACCCACGCACGAAGAATGCACTATATTTGTCATGTATTGCATAGCATGTTAATAGATGTTTGTCTACTTTTTATAAATATTCTTTTTGTGACTGTGGTGAAAAGCAGGTTCCTAAAGAAAGACAGCAGATTATGTCTTTTTGCTATACCATCCATCACATGTTACCTGTATGGCGAGGGCCCGTGTTACTACAGCTCTGAGGTACTGCATTGGCTCCTCTGGTCCCTCCCATTTATTCTGCCATGTTAAAGGACACTGAGACAAGAGGAAACAAGCACAGAGAACAAAGGTCAATGCAAGCAATAATAAAAGCAAAAATCACAAAAATGAGTATAAGCAAAAGAGTGATGTAAACCATGTTTTTTAAAAAACAAACAAAAAAAAATCCAAAACAAAACAGGAGTACTCTGCAGGTTTACTCTGCCACTATGTGAACCTGCCTCTATTTCCTTCTCCTAACCATGCTGGCAGCCAAGCCACAGTTAATCTGCAGGAGGACTGCAGCAACATCAGCCCCTGTCGAGTTGCCTTGACACGATTCAAAATACAAATTTAACAATATGTGTAAGTCACTGAAGGGCACGCTGCGCCCAGCTACATCCTCACTGTGGTCCAGCTAAAATGCAATCTATATTTAAGTTTCTGTGATGTCACTGGTGACATGTCCTCCTCAATTTCTGTCATGACATGCAAAAAAGTTAAAGCTGGGTGATACTGAGATAAATCTCAGGCACTATTTTGTATAGTGCCTGAGAATTCTGCTTCCTGAGAATAAATTCAGTAAAAATACTGAATATATTTGTGACTTGTCACAATGCTAAATCAAACTTCACAATTGAAAAATACTCTCGTGTACATAAACAGTGCTGTCTGTCTGTCTGTCTCCTGACGTAAGTAACTGTTGCAGATCCACAGACAGTCTTGTCCGTGCAGCAATATCTGTAATGTCTTAATTTGGAAGTCACAGACAAATGTAAAATGTTTGCAGGGTTGGGAAAGGAAAGCTTTCCTCAGGAGAAGAATGTTAACTCCTGAACACGTTAGGCCGTGTATGTTACCGTTAAACAGAGATCAAAGATTTGACTCACACACACATGCACAAACATGCACAGCAGGAGGCTGAGAATTGAGAATTTGGTGGTATTTAGGCATGAAAGCCATAATGGAAATAAAAGAGACTTTGCATGTCTCTCAGCTGCAGGTCAACCATTCACTCACTCTCCTGCTGCAGGGATGGGTGTGTGTATGTATGTGTGTGTGTTGCACTGAAGTGTCTCAGGAGGAAAAACATGCTGGTTTAAGTTAAGTCACTGCCATTTGTAGGGTACAAATAAGTGTAAAATGCTGTTTTAATTATTATTTTTTAACAAGATAAGGGTGGCAGAAAACAGAGACACAAACCAAATGTATACAGGAGCGCAATCAATATACACCGATCAGACATAACATCATAACCACCTACCTAATATTGTATTGGCACCCATTTTACTCAATTGAATCCTGGATGCTCAATTGATTGAAATCTGGGGAATTTAGAGGCCAAGTGTGCACCTCATACTTGTTGTTGCTGTGCTCTTCAAACCATTCCTGATCCATTTTTGCTTTGTGGCATGCCACATTATCCTGCTGAAAGAGGCCACAGCCATCAGGGATTACCTGATATGTTAATGAAAGTGTGTACAAGGTCTGCAACAATGCTTAGGTAGGTGGCAGGAGCCAAGGTTTCCTACCAGAACATTGCCCAAAGCAGCAAACTGCCTCTGCTGGCTTTCCTTTTTTCTGCATCCTGGTGCCAGGTGTTCCCCAAGCGAGCAGTGAACACACACCTGGGTCATGCACATGATATGCATCAGACCAGGCCAACTTCTTCCGTTTCTCCATGGTCTAGTTCTGATACTTATGTGCCATTGCTGGTGCTTTCAGCAGTGGATATGGGTCAGCATAAGCACCCCGACTGATACTGATACCACACACTAACAGAGCTAATGAAGAGAAAATCTGTCTTAATCACGTCACCTGTAAGTGGTCTTAACGTTATGCCTGATCAATGTATGTGTTGATAATATGTTGAATAACTACTTTTTGGTTACAAACCCAAGCTACTATGATGATGATTAGTATTGACCTGAGAATTACTACAAGTGGTACTGAAAATCTAACTGATACCAGAGATTACTTCACCTTTAATCAAAAAGCCATTTCCTCATCGGTCACCATGTCCTGATAATCATGCTCTTTCTATCAAATGAAGGTAGTGGTAACACTTTTTCTGTCTTGCAGCACTGCTTATGATTCTCATACAACCCAAGCCCCCCATCAGAAAGTAGGTAGTTTGGGTTCTTTCCAATCATGTAATTATTTTTTACTGCACAGCTGAGAGAAAGGGCAGCAGAGCTGATCCCCTCAGAACTGCGCCTGCTACACTTTTACATTATCAGAACCATAAATGGAACATTTTTCAAATGCATAAATCGCATCATCAGCTCATTCTAACCTTCTCTGATTTAAATGGGGTTAATTAGTAACAGTCGGTTATAATAGAAGCCCAAATGCAAAATGGCATTAATCCATGCGATCTGCTCATTGTATGCAACAGTATTTCCTGTAAAGACTTCAATTTATTTTATATTCTGTTTTGTTATAAAAGACACTAAATGCTCACTTAACTGTATCTGTTGTATGTAATTAGGATTTTTTCCAGTAATATTTAAAAAATTAATGTGTAATACAAATTCAAGGCCTTACCTTAAGAAGCACACGCTTTTATTTTACCAGTGCTATATCTGATCTCATATTTTAATTTTCTGCTTGTGTAAAAATGCTTCTGTTTGGTTCAATTTTCAGTGACATTTGTAGTAGTAGTAGTGCCCAGTTGCAACATAAGAACTTTAACAAAAAGAAAAGAAAAGAAAAACACAAAACACAGTGATTTTCTCAGCACCAAACCTGGCCACAGTGAGACAGAAAAACTCCTCAGTCAGGCTCATGGAGGACAGCCAACTGCCTTGAACTTTAGGTGTGAGGGAGGAATATCATTGTCTGTTTAGTTTGCCCCCCTGGAAACCTTGACTTTATATAGTCATAAATAACTGAAGCTGTACATACGTAATTACTTACTGCTTGGACAGTGATAAAGTTTCTTTAAATTACTGAGGTTTAAAATAATGTTAGAACCAAATATTATAGTCATGTACTGTAGCATTGCAGGGAGAATCACATTTAGGCCAATTCACTCAGGGGCTTCTTGTCAGTGATGTAAAAATACTGACAGCTAGGGTCACAGAAGTCATCAGGTGTTTGTTAAAAATTTAGCTGCCAGTAAATTCGATATATGCCGAGAATTTTGTGTTTCTGCAAAAGGTGCAGCAGGAAACATAACAGCTGCTGCTTTTTCTATGGTTCAACAACCTTTTTATACTCTAGGCAATATCTTTTCTGGCAAAACTCTGATTTAGTTGTCAAGAAATGCTCCCTCTCTGGGAGAAGCTTCACATCAGAGAGCTTCAAACAATATTGTGGGTCAAAATTAATGATCTTTTTTTAATATAAAAAAAGAAAAAAAGCTATGATAAAAAGCTATGATATTGAAAAAATTCTCCTGATCTATACAGCTAACAAAATGCATTTTTGTCTTTATCAAACAAGTAAAACACAGTATCTTGATTATGCATATTACAGAGAGAAAATCTTTAGACAGACCATAAAGGAAAAAGCTCAGAATAGGCTGAACAGAACTCTTATAAAACTTGTATAAAAACTGTGACTGCATCTGTTTCATATACAGCACTGAGGAGTTACATAGGTCAGTTAAAATGGACAACAAGGTATGTTCTTTTAGGAAAACAATGTACATAATGTTAAAGGTTAAACACTTAAAAGTGGAAATCAGACTTTTTTTTTTTTTTAAAAATAAAGTTTTTATTTAGACCATAGTGTGCTAAAAGCTGATGGACAGTGTTTTGGGGTTTTTTGTGATACAGAATTATAATTGAGATATAAATTAGATGTATTAGAGAATAAATTATAAAACAAATGGCTTTGTTTTGTTTTATACATTATATGTACAGTTCCCATTGATAACTGACTTAATTGTAATTACATATATTTTTAAACCACTAACATATTTTATTATTTGGAAATTCGGAATAGATTTTAAATATCAGAACATGATAAAAAGTCCAGTCTTTAGTAAGTCTTATAATAAGGTACACATAACCTGAGATGAACTACAAAGCATTACCCATTACACAGTGACATTTATTAAAACAAACAAACTACCCAAAATGTATAAGACGTGTGGAAAACGAAGTAGACCCTTCTTGTTTCAATAGCAATTAAGAGGGTAAGTACCAGCAAGGTGGTGATAAACCAATGCAGAGTGGTCATCAGCAAGTACGAACACCTCTATAAAAGCAAAGGTTCTGGCAGTTTGCTGGTCTGGAGCATGTTAAAAGAAACGTTTGTTGTTGCCCATCAATCTAGGAAGAGTTATAAGGCAATTCAAAAGAATTTAAAGTCTATCTATTGATAAAGATTATTCACAAGTGGAAAACATTCAAAATTGCTGCCAATCTTCCCATCAGTGAACATCTCAGCAACTTCCCCCAAAAATCAGACCGTGCA
This sequence comes from Neolamprologus brichardi, assembly GCF_056152115.1. Classification (NCBI taxonomy): domain Eukaryota; kingdom Metazoa; phylum Chordata; class Actinopteri; order Cichliformes; family Cichlidae; genus Neolamprologus; species Neolamprologus brichardi. The sequence goes on along the minus strand of NC_142117.1, from coordinate 18,721,822 downwards.
ATGCTCAGGGAAACTGCAAAAGGGTTGGATCATAGATTCTATAGGTTTCAGAATATTATATGTAGTTCTTTGAATAGATGAGACCAAAGTGGAGATGTTTGGCCATAATTTTGTTTGGAGAAAATCATACACAATATATCGGCACAAACACTAACTGTCAAGAATTGTCACAGAAGGGCGATAATTTTAGCTTGTTCTGAAGCCACAGAACCTGTGCATATTGAAGTCATTGAGTTGACAGTCAAATCCTTTGTATACGAGTCAAATATGATGCCGTCTGTCTGACAGCTTAAGCTTGGCCAAATTGAGTCCTGAAACAGGTCAGTGATCCCAACCACAGCAGCAAACAGCAGCAGTTCCAGTCAAACTCCAAACCACAACAGGAAAGAAACACGTAAATCCCCGCAAATGTCAATGAACTGAAGCAACATCATAAAGAAGCATGTGCCAAAATTCCTCCACAATGATGTGAAATACTGATAACGCCAGAAGAAACAGAAACAGAAAAAGTTACTATTGCAGCTAAAAGTGGTTCTTTGGGCTACTGGATCACTGGGTGTTCCTTGTCTTACACACACCATTTCTAATTTTTGGCATAATTTTTGTTAAACAAGCAATGACACAATGAAATATGTTGCGAGCTGTTGTTTATCTGAAGTTGCATTTTCCTAATTTGCCTGGTAAGAACCACATGATCTTTTATTATGTCCTGATAATATAAAAACCTTAGAATAGACAGAGGGTGCACTTTACTTTTACCATAACTGCATATTAAAAGAAAAAGCTAGCAAGATAGAGAAAATGTAAGGAAATCAAAGATTGGAAAATGTGACAGATAAAGACTGGAGCTGGTCGAGAGGGCAACTGGGATAAGACTAAAAAAACCTGCTGATTAATACAAAAAGAGAGAGAAGGGAAGCAGTGAAACAGGAATTATGCCCAAGGCTTCTCTCTGGAGATTACACACAGAAGGAGTGAAAGGTTGGCTGTGTCTCTTCTTCTCTACCTCATAATATCCCCTTTGTCCCCAACTCAGCCTGAGGACATACAAGGATACATATTGTGTTTGCTACATGTCTACATGTCAGCTCTGTATACTGTGTATGGGCCTGTCCCTGTGGCCTTCATTTCACCACAGAATAAAAAGAATTGCAGTCCCCCTCAAAAACAATATGGTAAAAAGAAAGCTTTACTTTACATTGTCACTGTCACTGAAGACAGAGCTAACTGTGTATTTTATGGTAAGAGCTAGAAACCTTCAGCAGCATTGTAGAAAGATTTAAATTAAATGTGAGTTAAAAGATGCATTGCATACAGCATTTGGGACTCTGTGTGCATTTGTAATACTATCAGGGTAAGGCCTTCCATTTTATTTTCAGTTGTATTCCACATTTATTGCCATTTTACCATTTACCATTTATTGCACTAAGCCCCATTCAATAAATCATCATGAGAAACATTAAAACACTCTAGATAACACATGTACTCAAAAGCATAAAATAGCACATAGAGTGTTAGGGCTGAGTTTCTCTGTCTTTTGCCTGTCTTACCTCTTGATTTAGTAGGGCAGTGGCCAGTTTCTGGACTTCTGGAGTTAACAGTTGAGTCCCTCGGATAACCTTGCTCAGTGCAGCCAGGGACTGGTGTATACTCTGTGATGACACTTACAGTTTACATACAGTACATACTGTGCAAAAAAATAAATATAATAATAAATAAAATCATTAAAGTCATCAAAGTCATTAAAGGTATATGCTGTACACTCAAGCTCCAAATTACCATGACATTCATTCACATGATCCTGACCACAACTGTATGTTTCATAATGACGCAAATGGCTATTGGATGCAGGTAGTGATCAAGCCCCCCCTCAACAAACAGATAACTGTGAGTGTCTAGAAATGAATAAAACTATTCCATGAGATAAGTAACATACTTAAACAATCAAGCAAAGCAAGCTTTATTTACATACAAGTCTCAGTCTTTTACTCCATGTTGAATTTACACACGGTGAGTATCACTAAAAAAAAACTATTCGGATACTGTAAATATGTGGTAGCCCATTTTGAATGTAGCTATCATTTCTAACCCACCTGGACCAAGCGGATGGCATTGAACTGTTCCAGAGAAATGAATGAAAGGACTGGTGATTTCTGACTCTCTGTAGGTGGGTCCACCTTCTGGTGGATTAGTGTAGAGCCCTGATAGATGAGAGACATGAGAGAAACTATGAGAGAGCTATAGCTATTTGAGTCTACTTGTTCCAATACAGAAATGATCACTGTACATCAATGTGAAGTTGTTCAATGTGATCACCTTCATCCTATGAAAAAATATTTCTTTCTGACGAGTGCTCTCTTTCAAGATTACAATGCTCTCATCTGTAGTTAACTGTTTACAAATTGCACTGACGTGAAATGACAGTGCTCTGTACCATGATCATCGAAACAGAATGAGGTGATGGTTCCACCCAGTAGAGTTCATAAGACTTTCTGAGGGGTTTTTAATGTGTTCAAGTTCAGTGTATGGCACGTAATGTTGACTTCTCATTTCATTTGCAACATGTATTGTCTACATAATACTCAGAGTAAGATGTATGTTCACTTTAGGAACTCCTGCTACATTAGCATGCTATCTTTTTTCCCTCCTTATACAGTACAATGGTAAATATTATCTATGGATTTCCATATGGATCTATGTATATATGGATATGCTAAATTCCTACAGTAACATCATATTACTAAACAGATTTTCAACAGGGGTGGAGGTTGAGCACTTGTTTACATTAGATAAACACTTTGTGTTCTGTATACAAAGTATACCATACAGTATACAAATAAGTTACAAAAAATATACAACTAAAAAATAGAAATGCTTGGATTTTGTTGTAATCTATTAGAACCATCACACTCTATACCTGGATTCTATTTTGCTTTCCTTTCAACAACTCAGTTAGAGAAAGAGGCAAAAAAAGAGGAAGAGAAGGATAGCAGAACCAAGGGATGAAGACAGACAATGAAGAAAAAAGCTTGTTGGATGGGATTCAGATTGACTAGAGCTCAGCTATTGTTTCCATTTAAAAATGTAACTAAAAAGCCAAATAAACAGTCTCTGCTGTATCATGCTCTGCCCATGTCTTTCCAGACTACATAATGATTTGCCAAAAATAAATGTGTCTGTACATTTCCACACACACACACCTCTCACACATTTTCCACAAACCATAAACATTTGCACACACAACCAAGGCACACGTGCAAGTACGTGCATTTAAATGGCACACTGGGAAGTTCAGATCCACTGAGGGTCAAACAACAAGGTTGGCTGATGACAAAGGGATAGTTAATTGAAAGCAGCCAGAGGTTGATTGTGATCTATGGAAAGCTTGCTGGTGACACAATGGCAACAATTAACACAGTTAACCATTTTCCTTTCAGTAAGTACAAAACAACTCCATCTACAAGAGACTGAAAGAGCAAGAAGAGAGACAGAAAGAGAGGAGACATAAGTGTAAATGAGAGAGAAGGAGACAGTAAGCATGTGTGCTTGACAGCATGAGAGGCAGAGAGACGAGATTGATACATGGTGACTAAATTGTTAAAGGTGGAGGCAGATGTCCTTTTAATTTGAAAACGTGCCAGTCTCCAAGCAACTGCACACAGCAGTACTTCTTGGCCAAGCAAGCCAGGGGCTAACACACTGTGTGTGACAGCCTTTGACTGCACTAGTGATATCCGATTACTTCCCACAACTTTTAATTAGGTGTCACGAACCTTGTTGTCTGTTGGTTTTGTTAAGTCCCTTTGTGTTCCTAGTTTTTCCATTACCCCCCTGCCTTCTGTATTCCCTGTCCTCTGTCTTCATGTTTAATGTTAGTCTTCATGCTTCAGTTATTTTAATCGTCTTTGTGGTAATGCTGTTTTACTTGGAAGGTTAGTTGTCTCACCGTGGCTTTACTTCCTGCTTTTGGGTCTTTCCCTCTGCTGTGACCCTCATGTTGACCTGTGTTTGATTGTATTCAAATGTGAACAGTCTGCCCTGTCTGTGCATATAGCCTTGCCTCTCCCCTTCTCCATTTGCTTCCTGTATATCTACGTATTGTTCTTTTTTGTTGCCAACTGGACTGTGTGTTTCTCCAATTTTTGATCATTCAGAAGTTTTCCTTTTTTATTTAATTTGCCTCAGAGTCATGCACTTTGGACCTCCACCCATTTCTGATATTACAACTAGTTGTTGTTGATGTGCAGTGACAGTAAAAATGCTGCAGTATTAGTATGGAAATGCTTTTCACGGTTTGAATGATGAGGCTTTGACTTTTTAAAGTTACCTAAAATCAAGGCAAATCAAGTCCTTTAAAGCTACAGATGCAGCTTTCCAATTTGGTTTGCAGGAAAAGGGCAACAAAAAGTAATGGGTCAATAAAAAGTCAATATGAAATGGTAAAGACAGCTAACCTGGTTGAGTTTCTTCCATAAGTTCAGGATAGGTGACAGTCCATTTGACCAGAGCTCCCTGTCAAACTTTGAACCTGTTGCGACTGAGCGACTCAGGATGCGCAGTTGAGAAATTACCTGTAAACAATTAAAACACAAATAGTCAGTGGTATGCTGCATGTGCTCCTATAAGAATAAACGGCCTATTTTTTTAAAACACCACTCATATAATTTGAAGTAGGCACATGAATTTTGACTCCCATATGTAAATCCCAAAACACTGTTTCAGGCCCTGTAATGTTGAAAAAAAAAGAAGAAGAAAAGAGAACCATAAACACGCCTCCTTACATACCTAATCAGCCAAGCTTAGCTTCAGGATTAGAATCTTGGACAGTACTTTTATCTAGACTCAGTGTGTGTGTGTGTGTGTGTGTGTGTGTTTTGTGATAGTCACTTATGTCTGCGTTACAAGTAAAGCAGCTTGTCTGATAAATGACTTTCATTTGGTCCAGGAGAACTCTTTACTAACATTTGTTTTATCTTCTCTGCTCAGGAGGGAAACGGCATTTGCACCCATGTCTGTTCGAGTACATCAAAGAGGGAGATGAAGGTAGGATTAAAAAAATCCTAATCTAAAATTGAATTGACAGCAATATGAAGGAGGTTGATATCAAATATAAGGTGATTCAAATAGTAATTTAAATATATTAAGATAACCAAGATTTTAATGAGCTGAAATTTCTGCCATAATTGTCTGGGGATAAAAAGTTACTGGACATTATACAACTTTATTGTATGCAGTCAATTTACTCAGTTTTTCACATTATTTCAGTATAACAGTATTCTAGTTTAGGGTTGTTAATAAGTCAAGCTGATTGATAAATTGAGCATAACAGAGTGAAAATCACAAATGCCACAGAAGGCACAGATGTCATTATATCTAAATATATAATCAGAAATGAACAGAAGCAGTATATGAGAGAGCTTCTATGTGTATATGCAAGATTTGGAGAAAAAAATCTCTCTGCATTTAATGTCTTTTTTTTCTGTTATTGTAGTTGTAATGGCACAATGATACATTTTCACATGCTAGTTTTATCCAAAGTGCTTATCTTTGACATTGTGCATAAAAACTATGAATGCAGGAAATCATACCTCAAGCCTTTTGTAAAGACATTTCAAACCTGTGTCAGGTAATTGGTAAGATTAGACATTTATATTTAATGGTTTCCACAAAATCTGCAGACTTTTCCCCAGGACCTCTTCAGTGTATGTGGTTAACAGCAGAACTCAAATACAGTGAGAGTAAAGAAGGGACACATTTTGGGGAAAAGGGAGAGAAAAAGAGAGAAGATGAAAGTGACAGTGACAAATGACACCAGGATGGGAGACAATGACATATGGGGGAGATAGGTAGAGAAAGAGACACAGTAACAGACTCACATAAGTGGTCTTGTGGGAGTCGTATGAATTAAACTAGGTTGGTGGTTCCAGTGATCAGCAGACCACACTATGAGTGAATTTAATTGTATTAAAACCCACATGGGGATTGTCCTTACAATCTGTAAAGGTTGCGTGTGGTTGAACTGAGGATAATTACAATCAGAAGACACAAAAAAAAGAAGCAGCAGCTACTTTCAGCTGTTCACTTATTCACAAGATTTCGCCACAGTGGGAAGTTCCACATGTTTGATTTGACAGTTGTTTTTTTTTTTTCTTTTAAATGCTGGATGTCCTTACTCATCCAAGTCCAGAAGGATTTGGGTCATCTCCTGGAATGAATGGATCTTTTGCTTGTAAACTTCGACAGTGTGGAATCACTTAAAATCACAAGATATGCAAAGTGTAAAAATCTTCTGAGAAATCAGTATCTGTATCAGTAGAGATCTTGCAGCAAATCTCTCCTAGTGACAGCCAGCAACCAGTCGCCAACTGGTCAGGGAATAGACATTTGTCCCTAATGCAATGCTGACGATCTCCAGACCTGTGTGACTGAGACTCTACCCGATGTAAATGTGGCCAATCTCACATTGAAGGTCATCATCTCAGACACTGACCTAAAATCTTCAGTATTTTCAGTGGACTGTAAGGGGCACAAGATAAGATCATCTGAATGTTCTCCTTCAGACTCCTCAGGATGATACAGTAGATCTTTACACTGACAGTCTCATCCTGGGGGTCAACTGAATGCTGCCTTTGAGCTTGGAAACTGCAAAATCTTCAACAGAAAACCGCTTGGTCACAGTCAGTGACAATCCTTCACATGAAATTTGAGTCCGTTTTAACAAGAAGATGATGCTAGCTCTAAGTTTGAGGCCAGTGGTAAAATCACAGAGGGCATAAAACAGGAAGTGGCAGGAGCAATCTAAAAATAGCTGAAAGCTCTCTGGATATATCCCAGAAGATGATCTTGAATGTGAGATCAGCAAGACTTTAAAAAGATCATACCTTGTACAAACAGAAAAACGCAGCAAAATGAGCTCATTGTAATGTCATCGCAATGTCACGTATTCCATTTTCATTTCATTCTTGCTTTGGTTCTATCAGCATGTTTCTTACGAAAACAATGATTTGGTTCTTTAAAATAAATGAACCCTTATATGTGCTCATGTTTTGGTTACTCATCCAATTTACACTAAAGCATCTTTATTTTCAAAAATGAATTCTCAACAATGATACCAGGCTTGAATGGAAAACAATGGAAACACATATACATGTTATTTTCTGCACAAACGACAATGATAACAAACATGCTATTGTAAAAAAACAAAACAAAAACTCTTTCTCTAGTGCATGCAAAAAGCAAGGTTTAATTGTGTTGTGTGTGGCACATTTATACTATTTCATCTTTCCTTTAGGGTTAAAAAGATCTTGGATTTTGTTTCCTCTTATAGATTTTGTAGCATCTGGCCAAAGTCCAGGCCAGTTCCTCAAAGACAACTGGCTCTTATGCAGCTTCCTTCACATGTATTATAGGTCAACCTTTCTACCATTTCGACATTTGCACAATATCACAAGTGGCAGAATCAAATCAAAACATACTTTTCTGCTTCACAGAAAATTTGTAAAAGAATAAAAATCAATAAGTGTCAGCCTGAAAAAATAATTACCTGAATGTGTAAAGTAAACACCAAAGACAGGTCCTATCCAAACACTACACACAGATTCATATATTACAATGCAGCCATGCAACCTTCAATCTATATCCTGCTTCTGTCTTTTAAGATTTTCATCTCCCTCAAACTCACACTAACACCACACACACACACACACGCAAAATGATAACACTGAAATAAAACATATTGTGTGTTTATGTGAGACTGTGTTGCACTGTATTACATCAGAATCTGCAGTGACCATAAACCATTAAACACATTCACACATACACACCAGGGTTTTCCATCCTCTATAAAGGAAGAAAGTACTTGGCAGATTCAACTTACTATGCAGATTTTGCTCAAAGCTCCATAGGCTGAAAAACACCAACATCCATTTTAATCAGCTACAATCATCTATACAAACTGTCAGACTCAATATCTGTGAAGTAGTGGTAAATGTATTTATGGCTGAAATGTTATTAGAAACCCTCAAGTTGCTTCGGTTTATTGTTGTAAATGAACAAAAGAGTGCAGCTTTTGCAGAGTTTGCTTATATAGCTCAACGCAACAGCTAACACAGATACACATCAATCTTATCTGATGCAAAATATATGAAATATTGCCATACACTTGTTTGGATGATAAACGTCAACTTTCTGATGTTATCAAATGTGCCTTAAAATGATAACTACATGAAAAATCATCATATTGTGAAAAATGTTATTTTGAGATTTTAAGGTTTTGGTTTTAATTTGCATGAGACGTGATATTGCATATGTCTTATAACTGTCTTAAAAATAGTGCAGTTTTAAAATAATAATTTTTCATGTCATTAATGGTTTCTCGACTCATTTGTTTTTATGTTACACTTATATCTTTAAGTATTTTGGCAAATGTAGCAATTAGATTATTTCAAATAAATCGATAACACTTTATAATGATTAAATTTAATGCATGTTAAATTGTTAGTAAAACTTATTGTACTGTTAATGTAACAATGAAATTATGATTTACATGTTATTATTTATGCAATTAGTTTATGTAAGAAAAATATTTTATTAATTATAAGTCATATTAATATGGTATCAAAACTAAACAGATGGTTCACAGTTGATTTTATCACTGCCATACCACCAACAAACTCATACATTCTTTAAACTGAATTATAAAGTATCATAAATACAAGTTTCAACTTTATAATATCCAGGGTTCATTTATTTTAATGTTTAATAAATACTGTGTAATGAATGTATAAACAGTTTTATAAATGTCAGCTGCAACTTATAATGACATCCTGATAGTGTTTACAAACTAACTATTAATCAAATATTAAACATTTTTAATTGTCAATGACTTGTTCCCTTGACGAGAACAAATGTTTTTGTATTTACTGTCAATGTGAAAGTTACCGCCGTACTACATTGAGTCTCAAATACCCAGATCCCTCGTCTCCTGGGCCAAAAGCAGACTATGCTGGATATGTTTCAACTGAGACATCTGCGTAATTCTACATGCAACAAACTTTCCACAACCACAGATAAATGAGTACTTACAGCTTGCAGGTAGTTACATTACGTGCGAGTACTGTATGTGCTTAAGTGTACTGGGCATTTTTTATGAGCATGCAGTACTTTTGAGTCTTTTCTGGAGAATATTCTCATTCGTTGTCATTGTTTTGGAATGTTGCAATAATAATAAACATACATGTGAATAAAGCGAGCATATTTGTCCACCCGAATACTGGTAAAATTCTGTTAAAATACATGTAGAATAGATTAAAACATCTGCTATAATTCACCAGGGCGAACGGGCAATCATATGATTCATGGTGATAAAATATTTAAATCAACTAAAAGCCCTAGCCAGTGGGCAAAGGCGGTATTTGTCATTGGATGATTGGAAAACAGACATGAAACAAATGCCCAACAGTTAGCAGTAAGAGAAGGGGTATCTTTAACCAGACTGGCCTGGACTCTATTTTTCCAAACTGTGTTACACCTTCTGCTTAGCTTCTCTGTGGAGAAGGATATATACTGCAGCAGAATAAAGACCCTAACCTCAAAGCTTTGCACCTTCTGCTTGAAGATCAAAGAGGAGGACTGACTTCAATGATTGTGACTTTTTGACAGTCACCTGACCTCAACTGTACATCTGTGGCGGCACTTGAAAAAGTGGAAAAAGCCAAGTATTCCTGACATCACAAGGAGCTCTTTGGAACACTGTCAAATCACGCTGAGATAACATGGCTTATCATGTGGAGTCTACGCCAGCACTGCCAGAATTGCTGCTCCATCCCTCCAGTGGAGTTCCACTGACTTATGGGATCAGTGCCAAGGCGCACTGAAGCTGCTCTAGTGACACATGTTGACCCAACACCTCGCTAAGACAATTTGAGTTGATTTTCTTTTCATTTTTCATCTGTATACATGCAAGACTGCTGTGAGCTGCAGGCAATGTGAGCACATGTGCTTGTGTGAATAGGCAGACTGCTGTGTGTGGGTGCACCTGGGAGCTGACGATTCTCTGGGAGGATCTCGCTATGTTGGCAGGCAGACCAAAGAATGCTGGCCTGTCATCCTCTGGGAGATTCTCTATTACTCTGCGGTAGTCCTGGGAAGACACGCAGACCCATACAGGTCACACATTGACACACACCCATATAAAGAGAGAAAATTAAAGCATTCTGCCAATTTATATAATGGCTTTAAGACAAAAGACATTTTTCCATTTCTAAGCAACACGTTATTAAATTGAAAAGTAAAATCTTGTGGCATGCTTGTTAGATTTCTGTGTGGGTGTATAGGATTAATAATGCAATACTGAGCTTACTGGGGTGTGTTGTTTGTAACAGTTTGATGCAGGTTTTTTAACAACAAATATTTGCCTTGAATAGGGCTTTAAAAGCCTAAATTACTAAACTGATCTCCCTCATCACTCACTGCTAAATGCTGAATTCTAGCAAAAGACTGTCAATTCAAATGATAGATTTCTACATTGATTGTTTTTTTAAACAAATGACCTCTCAGTGATTCTGAGGAATGAACTAACATCTGGAAAAGAAAATATAAACAGAAAGCAGAGCAGCAGAAAAACAGAACCACATAACCACTTACTTGAGAGTTATTGCTGACATTTATTTGTAGTGGCTCCTTTATAAACCAAGTGAAAATGAAGCTAACACCAGACAGAAGTTAAACACAATCCCCAGCTAGTGAATCTAATCAACCGTTTTTGCTTCTTTGTCACTGGACGTGGGCTCATGAAGATGTAAACAAACTATATAGACTTTCACCTTGAGCTTAAAGATACATATATTTCTAATGCACATATATTTCTTATTAATAAGTATATGTACAACTAGGTGTTACATGGTGAGTGTTCCCAAAAACCTACCAATATGGCACAAGAGTTTGGGAGGCTGATCTGAGGTGGAAAGAATCCTCCTCTACTTTTTCTCTGTCCAGCAGAGAGGGAGGATGAAAGGAGACGTGCGGAAAAGAACTGCTCAAGGTAGGAGCGCAAGATGCGGAGGTCAGACGGGTTGTCAATACGTCCCCCATAGATAGCATTCTCCAACAGACCGTGGACAAACTCCCACTGAAATTGTTTACCACCTTAGAGATATCAAGACATATAAATACACAAATAAAAAGCGGGGTCCACACAGAAGGTAAGTAACACAGAGATGCGAATGCTGAATTGCCCAGGGTATGCTCTTTCATAATTGGTCGTCAAAGAAACACTGTCATAAAAGGCAATCAAAGAAACAAGAGATTACCATGTGCAGACAAAAATGCAGAGCTTTCTGCTGAATTTACACATTTCATCAGCGTCCTACCTTCAAAAAGCCTGTCGATAATCTCAAAGCCAGCACGAAGGTCTGACAAGGAAAACTCATAGAACTTTGTCCAGCCCTGCAGATAAATCAGAGATAAGCGTACAAGTCAGTACAGAAATGACAAATGAAAAGTGACAAAAAACCTCTGGACTTTATTTACATCCAAAATTCCATCGAAATTTAAAATCCAGATGGAATTGAAAGTACAAAGTTTAATAAGTTGATAAAACACACATTTTCACAGCACTGACCATTTCTGTAAAAACAAAAACAAACAAAAAAAAAAGAAAAAACGTTTTTATTTTTTTATTTGATTACATCACTTCACTTAATCACCTGTTGTAAACTGCCCACTGTAGGTGGTTGAGGTGAGAGGTGGAGGAACACTGTGTGGGCATCTTTCAGTGATTAAGTGTATGTTGTTTGCCCAGCAATTGTGTGCCTGAATGTGCGTTCAAAGACTTTGGTGGGACACGTTTCGCAGGGCCTAATAAATTCGCTTACAGTATAAGTGTTAACACTCACAAGTTTGTGGGCTTTTGTATTAAGCAAATGCTGCTTATTGAGCCACTGTTTAATTTAATGTATGGGTTATATTTGTGCTCACTGACTGTAAGCACTTCAGATGGTGTGCTATAAAATCTGTAATTTACCAGACATAGCTAACCAGTCAGCTTGTTGTCCTTTGGCCAAATGTTAATCATTCATACACACACGCACACAGACGCAACTTTACAGATTCCCTTTCATTAGGAATATACACAACCTTGGAAATAGAAGCCTGTCCGCTTTGCTTCATTTTAATTCTACTGCCTTTGTCTTTTGAAAAGAAATATTTTTTGCAGTGGCATGTAAAGAGGATAAAAACAAGAGAATAAATGAGATGGGGAAGAAGAACAGTAGATGAAGCAAGAAGAAAATGAGTGATGGTGAAGTGGACAAGAGGCGCTGTGACTGTTTCAGTAATTAGGTGATCATGTTCTTGGATGAGAAACAACATTACCATCTCAAATGAAAACACTTACCAGAGATTCAGTGACTGAGCAAGAAAGAGAATGAGAGAGATAAAAACAGCAAAAGAGAGACAAGAAAACTGCAGACAGGCTAAAACAAATATCGGGGGGCCGGAAAGGAAAATGGAATTTAAATAAAGGGGAATGCTGACAGACGAGGTATTCTATGATTGTTTCCTAAATTTGAGAAATGCATCAAGTACCATATATTGACACATTGTCTCTTTTTATCTTTATATTTCATTAGAATGCACTCAGATTGCTTAATGTCAAACAAACCAGCACTTCTAAAGTTAAGAAGCTTTTTTTTAGTTGATTGGTTCATAAGGACACACGAGGAAACATGGAAAGGTAAGAATCAGCCAAGACTGATTTTCAGTGAATCTCGTCTCGTTAGGATTTGAAAGGAACAAGCATAATAATACACACCTTCGTTTTTTTTTTTCTTTTATAATGTTGTACTCAGCTGTACACGTCAAAAGGGTACAAAAGTCACAATGCTGCATTAAGAAAAGAGCAAGAACATGCTTACTTTCTCTCCCCCGCACACCAGAAGCTGTGTGAGGTAGCAGTGAATGTCAGACTGTCACTTAGAGAAAGCTACTTTTATGGGTTATTTCTGAATTCATGCAGACATTTTAAACCTTCAACTCTGATTTAATACATGAAATATAAAAACAAGAATTAAATACATTTTTGGAGTTGTTGATTAAAAAATTGTTATTGGTGTTTTTACACACGTTTTAAAGCTGTTTTGGGGGCATTTTAAAATTTTAATATCAAAAAAAACTCCTTGAGCTAGGTCCTTCAAATATTTTAGGGCACGTGATTGTATGAATATGGACTCTCAGGAGTGTCTCAGGTTAACATATAAAGATGGATGCTTTAAGTCTACAGAATATTCCCATATCCAGTCTCTGACAGCAGATTTGAAGGCCTGTGGAAACCTGATTGTTGTGGGTAGGCTGGGTGGGCAGAACTTACAGCTTCTCATATACAAGGTGCATAACATTAAAAAAAACACAGTCAACATCAGGTAAATTATTTAACAGATATTAAAGCTTGATTATGAGATAAAACATTCTTCCATCCATCTTCAGTGTGACATTCCCAGAATGTTTTTACAAAATGCAAGTTTCTATTAATATTACATCCAAAATTTGGCATGGCATTCTCTCTCATTTTCCTATTTTTGGCCTGAGGCTCTGAAATTTTGTATAATTATCATTAATAAGTGTATCTTTCCTTAAGACGTTTTCAGGCAAATCAAAGATCGTCATTTGGAGGGATTTGATGAAGTGATATGGAATGACCTCAATACATCAATGCCCGAAACTGAGAAAATAAACAGCCAGATTTTATCTATAGAAATGGTGATTACAGAAATTAAACAATAAAATACTGATAAATACCTCTAAGCACTTGCTTTTAAATAACATATCAGATGCCTTTATTTTCATGCCATGGTCATTTTTAACCTAAAAATCTCAAGTTTGAGCTTTCCAGCCTTTATCTGGATTTCTTTTGGGAGCCTGGATGACTTTTAAGCTTGTATGTATCCATTCCCAAGAGCACCTCAAAGGACTCAAATCCAGCACGTGTTCCTACTTCAATACTGCTTAAATGCTTTTATATACGTTACACATTCTGAACTCGCAGGGACTAAAAAAGCTCTACTTCCACTATGTGCCATGAGTCAAGACACAGTTGAGACAATTTAATTTCCTTTAGACTGGCCACCAACATCAAAAGTATTCCATATTTCACTGTCTTTTATATTAGAAATAGTGCACACATTGCTCTATAAGCAGTATGCATGACAAGCATCAGGTGCCTCACCAGTGTGGGGTTTATTGACCAAACTCAGTGTGTTGGCCAGCAGACTGGGTTACTACAAAGGCTTATATTGGCTGGATGTAAACATTTACACATGCATGGGTACATGCACACAGCCATGCACACACCCACACACACACACAGAGACTCAGTTTGTGTGTTTGCCCAACATAGCTGTCATGCTTTTTTTCTGTATATTTCTTTTGTTTTTTGTAGGTTTTTATTTCACATTAATTTCAGGTTTACAATTTTTAAATGTTCATTCATGTTCAAACCTACATATTCAGCAGGGAATCAGGTAGTTATTTCTCCCACTGTATACTCTTCAATACTACAAACCCACTGAACATGCATTTTGGAATCTAATGTAAAATCCTTGTCCCACAGATGGCATCTCTGTATGTTTTACAATTGATTTAAAGATTTTACTGATTTATTGTGCCTAAAAACTACACAGCAATGATGCTGATTCAATATAAGCTGGTTTGGAGCCTTGGACCCTCAGGTGGGTACCTTTTGGCTGTCCCAAAATCAAGGATTTAATCTAAAGGTGACCCTTCATCTTTGGAACCACCTGCCTGCAGAGATAAAGCTTGCAGAGTCAGTGACTTGCTTTAAATCCCTTCTTGAAAAACATTTCTACATAAAAATGTGTTCAAAGATTCTTTTTATTGCTATGTTGCATTTCTTTTTTTCTCTTTTATAATTTGTAATTGATCTGTTCATGTTTTTTATTATTGCTTTGATAGGTATTAATTATATTAACATATTTCGTATTTCTTGCTGTTTGAAGTCTGTCTTAAATTAACCATCATTTCATGGCTTCCTTGAATACTGGGCTTAATCCTAAACCACTATTTGAAAAAGGTATTTTCCAGATACTGATAGGTCTGGGAATGAATTTTGGTCATCCTAAATTTTAGAAACTCATAGCAGCAACCTTTCACCACCCCTCTAATGTGACATCCTTTATCAATCATTAATCCGGCTACAGGCCCATCTATCAGGTTAATTATATTTTATATAGTTTGGAACCATGTTGACTATTCACAACAAATATTTTTAATTGTCCAGTGTCTGAGTAGGTTCTCAAGTCATCCAGGTAATGGTAGTCCTTAAAAGCTTGAAAGAAAAGAAGGTAACTCAACTTTTTCGAGCTTGTTTAGATGTTTCAGTTCTCATTCAGTTCTGAACAGAAGAGCTTCTTTAAAGTTGCCTAATCATTTTGTACGCCTTGATTAAATGGGTTAGACACCCTCTCTCATCAGAGGGACAAATCATTTTCAAATGATTTGGAATTTGAAAATGTGCTGTGTGCGTAGTAACAATGACAAGGTTGGAGTACTCACTCACATGATGATTAAGCACTAAGAACTATGATTACGTTATTTGTTTAAGTATTTTACCTGTGGGATGTAGTTTCGTCTCTCTTGACAGACGGCATGGAACCAACCCAGACAGAAAAGAGACTGGGCTCTGGCCAGAATACCTCCTGCACACAATCAGTCACGACGTCACAACACAGAAGCTGTGATTCTGGTTCACATGACAAGCTGCTAAAGCTAATAGGCAGTGATATCACAAACAGTAATTATACTAGTGCAAGAACACTTATATTATAATCAAAGAAAGTGAACTGTCATCTTACAAGACAGATTATTTATAATATAAGCATCAGCTCTACTTGTCAGCTATCTCAAAAGGCTGACACATGATGAGTTCAGAGATGTATATTCTACTCTGAGGTATCAATTCCAGAGATGAGAGACAACCTTTACTGATCTGCTCTGGAGTCCAGGACTCATATGTCCTCAGCAAATTCTTCTTTAATCCAGGAGGATCCTGGAATTGTAAAAGAAAGATGTTGGAGGAGGAAAAGTGAAAGTGTGAAAGGTGTTAATCCTGCACATTATTCACATGTAAATTCAAAGCTAAAATTGCAAACATAAAAAAAAAACATCCTAAGCTCCAAACACATAAATATTTTGAACAAATGCATTTATACAAAAAATACTTATGACCGTAGCAAAAATCTGGCAAAGTATGACAACTGCGAGACACTGAAAAAGAATCATAGCAGGAAGGCTGAAAATCCTTTCTGCACTGATTAACTGTAAGGTAAGTTATTTGTAGCCCATCAACTGACTTAATAAAAAAAGGAAGAGCTAAATTAAATATAAAAATAATTCTTTAGTTCGACAGTATTGAACATATAATTAACCACAGGAAGGACTGGGACAGAAGCTTCTTGACACAGAGTACTTTGGTACTCTTGCAAGAACAGACTAGACTATACACAGAACTACTACATGTGCACATAACTACTGAATATATAAATGTTTTGGTATAATTTAGCTGAAGCATCTGCCACATGATCCAACATTTCATTTCTCTGCCAACAATATGGCCCATTTGAGTTAAAACCAATCAGTATACATCGACTTTGTTCAAACATAAAAAGCTTAGCTGAAGATCTTGTACACCATCTGGGGGGTTTCACAATGCACACTGCCAGTAAGGCGTACACAAAATTTGCCAAAGTTGATCAATGTACTGGATAACTTACCAAATCAGTAGATTAGATATATTTGTTTAGGTGTAGCACAAATCAACCAGTTCTCCTCTGCACATACCCATTTAAATAAATATTACATACATATATTAGTTTATAGCTTCAGATATTAATGTTAACACTTATCCTGGAGCTGAGACATTTTGTATTGCAGTAAGTCAGACTGTGTTATAATGTGTATAAACACATGTAAACTAACAGATTTTTCCAAGTGTTTGTGAAGAAAAAGAAAAGATGAAAATAGGGAAACAGACAGGAAGTTCATGCAGCATGCTTGGCTGCTGAAGCAGCTAACCCCATGAGCACAACTCGAATCAGAAACACACAGAGCACTAAAGCAGCGTCACTAACACACAAACTGCAGGCTTCTGTATCTCCTGGCGTATTATATGGAGTAGGGGAGATACATATAGATAAATTCTGTTTACAGACACCCACATCCAAGGATGATTTGAGATACTGTATAAAAAGTGGTAGTTAAGTATAAGGATATGTAAGCATGTGTACAGAATGCCTGCAAAAATGTGTTGGAACAGCTCTAATTTGTGCAGTGAGTTAAAACACCAAACTTATGGTACTGGATGTGTATTTGTGTGCGTGTGTGTGTGTATACCTCATAAGTGATCTTAAGGCTGGACTGCAGCAGAATGGGGGGAAATCTGGGATGAACTTCTGCTGTCAGCCAAAGACGGAAGCCTGCTTTGGGCCGTAGCACATTTAGCTCCTATAGAGGAAAAAGAGTGTGCACATTAAATAGATTAATATATATACCAATAAATCAAAGCTGAAACCTGAGTTTTATGACATGCATCCAGCACCACTGCTTCCCAACTCACATATGTGTGCAAATCTTAAATATTTCAAACTATAAACCTTACTCAGTGGTTGACATGATGAAACAAGTGCAAGAGTCTAAAAAAGGCACCTAACTCAAGAAATGCACCAGTGTTGTGTCTATGCAAAAAATATTTTAGCACAGAACCAATGTTAAATTGTATCTTTAGGCACAAAACATTGTTGAAAAAACTCATTACTTTCAATTTCTTTGGCTGAATATTTGAAAAGTGCCTAAAACACAGTTTGACAGGCATAAAATTGTATTTTTGTATAAACACTGTGATTCCAAAAGAGCTATTAGCTGAAAACTTGGCATATACCAGCCTGGTGTGCCGTGTGTCATTAAACAGTTTGGTATGGTGTGCCAAGATTAATAAATAAATAAAAAGAGAGGAGTAGAGGACCAGAGAAGTGATGGTTTGCCTAAAAGATCTACATCTACAGCACACAGATAGGATCTGAAAGTTATATCCTCAAGAAATATGAAAAAAATAAGCAAAGATCTGACACAGGAGCTTGGAGATGCATCGTAGCTGGATAGAAAAACACACACTGGTACATTATCACACACGGATTGGCCTCCCAAGAGTTCAGAATTTAAGATTATTGAAGCAGTATGGAATGATCTTGACAGAGCGGAACAACAGGCAGCCAACATCCAAAGAAGAGCTTTGAATGTCCTTCAAGAAGCCTGGAGAACTATTCCTGAAGACTACTTAGAGAAATTACAAGAAAGCCTGCCTAAAATAGTTCAGGTTGTGTTACAGAATGAAGGTGGTCATACCAAATACTGACCTTTTATATTGTATGTTTGCAAATTTTAATAAATCACTGCACTTATTTTCCTAGCAAACTATAAAGAAATGAGAGGTGCCTCAAGACTTTTGCAAGATGCTGCATGTAGGGAAATTATACTAATTAAACTAGCCTTATGAGCAGTATACTTTGAGTAAATACATTTCATCCTTTCATGTTTTCCGTCTGTCTTTTTATGTAATTGTTTCTCTTTTAAAATCATTGCACTGTGATAAATTCTCCACAATGACAAATCCATTCACTTCACTTCACATTCACTTTTCTTTTTCTTCTTTCAGCATCTTTTTTTCTCCTGACTCCATTACTCTCTCAATTTCTAGCTTTCTTTCTTTCACGTCTCCGCTTTACATTCCTTCCCCATCTCTTTCTATTTTTCTCAAAGACTCATGGTTAAAAATAGCCTGCTGGCACCTGAGGGTCTTGTGTCATCTGATCTCATACAAGCACAGACAGACACACACACACACAGTCAAACTGTAATCAATGTGTTTCTGCATCATTTAGAGCTCAAGTCATCCTCATGGCAGCTCACATGATCCCCAAAAAATCAAAGACCACAAGAACTGATGTCCCTTGCAGAAATACTTGATGTCTCCCATTGTATGTGGGTGTGTATTGCGTAAGTGTGTCTACGCGTATGTCTGTCTGAAGCGTCGTCAATCAGAATTCCACTGGAACAAATTATAGCGTTGCAGGATGGTGTACGACCAAGAAGAAAACGAGGAAAAGAAAATGTGTAGATGTGTAGATAGAAAGCAGGAGCAGGAAGACGCCAGAGAGAGCATAAATCTATTTTAGTATTCACAAATCAAAATCTCTCTTTGTTGGAATATATCCACACTGTCCAGAGTGTGAAAGCCAAACCACCCATGCACAAATAGATAAACTAAATAGGCTCTGAATCAGCACACCAGTGATAAGAATTATCCTTGTAAAGACACAGATATCATATTTCGATCAGTTACTAATTACATCACAGCAGATATTCTGAAACACATCACTGGCAGTATCTGATTTATCATAAAAAGTGTGGATCAAATTTAGCCATTGTTTCCTCATACTAGAATAATACAGACAGAAGCAAATTGATTGCAAGAGTGAGGGAAGGATCCATAAGTAGACAGATGGAGTGAGTGATGTAAAAAATGAGACAGAAAATAGCACAAGTGGAAGAATATGAGTAGACAGCAATGAGAGGACATCTGTCCTGCCAACTCAGATTATGAACACTGACCACTCTTCTCTGCAGTCTCTCCACCTCTATTTCCATCTCTTTAAATGGCCAACTGCTTCAGTGAAGAAAGGAAACACCAGAGAGACAGATGGGCAAAAAAAAGAAGCTGGAAAACATAGAGCGGGAGAAACGGTAAGCAAAAGGACGAAGCTACAGAAACTGAAGCGTATACTAAAACACACCCCCTCTCTTGTTAGAATGTTGCGGTTCAGTTCATTTTCCCTGTTTTTTTCTATTTTCATCCTAAGTTTCTCCATTCTTTCCTACGCTCCTTGCCTCCCTCGTTCCTCACGTTGCGTCAGCTTTTCATTTCAAGCTTGAGTGCTGAGGCCCCAACTACATCGGTAGCTGCGCAAAGAGGGAAACAATGAAACAGCGAGAGAAATGGAGAGACGGAAAGAAAGAGTTATACTTGTAAAATTTAGGGAGGGGTGTGAAAATCTGGTGAGAAGATGGCTGGGGTATAGAGTTGGAAACAAATACAGAAAAGAGGAAGAGGAGAAGAAGTAGAGGAGAGCTGTAATAAGCCATGGTTTAAGTCACACTCAGGAGGGGGTCGCAGAGCTGACACGTGGGATCTCTTGGCTATCTCCAAGGTACGCACACAGGCACACATATACAGGTGAGAGCTATGCACAAACAAACACAGACAAGGGGGGTAATCACAGCATAAAGTGGTTCCTCTCAATATGGTACCGTTATCATCCTGCACTGTCCCCGTTGGGTTAGGCAGGAGGAGACTCGGATTCCCACTCTTCGGTTTGGTCACCTGTTGCTCGACACTGTCATCAACAAGCACTACTTAAGGACAGGCTCCAGCACTCAGAGTCCACCAGGTTGTCTGGCTCTTCAGAGTGGTAATCAGGCTTTTTTATGGCTCTCCTGCATTCACGCAGATTTTCTAGTGTAATATTCTTGTTTTCCTGCTTTTCACTACTTCCCGCGTGGCCAAAGAGTGGCTCCCCGCTCAGTGCAACTTGCCTGTTTCCATCGAGCGGGTCTGTTCAACTTCACTGAAGAAGTCCATGTCTCAACTCACCTGCCTGCCTGCCCAACCTCCTATAACTAAAACTAATCATTCCCAGATTTAGAAATTACTCCTCTCCCAGTGACTAACCTGCTCAGTCTTTTGGATCTCTCCGCAATGACATCTTCTCTCCTTGAGTCAATAAACCAGCTAAACTTTGAAACTGTCTGCTTTGGGTTTTGCTTCCCATTATTGCCTTTTTTTTGGCATCTGACAGATGCGGCCTACTACAGCAACAAAAAAATGAAACTGAACTCCGGGAAAAAATAAAATAAAGAAACAACCAAAAATTTGCAAGACACAAAAGAATCCTATTTATTGTAACATAAAAGCCCATCTTCCCTGAAATTAAAATATACAAGACGTCACAACATGATAATCCACACATACTTAATGCAAGATCCAAACACACATAGACACACACACGTAAATGTCCAGAGAGACAAATGTAGAAACACAGCGGCATAAACAACACCAAAGAGTCTATTGTGGGCAGGCAGGATACAAAATGTGTATGTGTAGACAAAGGACAGAAGGTAATTTTAGATATGGAAATTTGGGCAACCAGCAGAATGTGTTCTTGGCTTTGTTTTTGTATGTAGCAGTTTTGTAACATTACAGATAAACACTTACAAGCTGAAGTGAATGCCCCCCCCCCCCCCCCCACACACACACACACACGTTGATGTAATGTAATATCATTTTACATTAATGCAGAGCTAGTTAATAAAGTCCAGCTGTTGACTGACACAAGTTCATATCCATGAATAAATAATCTATTCAGACTAACTAACCGACCCCTTTTCAGGTTCTATTGTTCAACCATTATTAACCCAAAAAATTGTTCAAAATACAAAAAAAAAACTCACTCAGACACATGAACACAGATAAAAGCTAACGACTGATCCTCTGGCACTAACACAGACAAAAACTCACTGAGACAGAGTACTCACTTTTTCCAGGAGGGGAAGCCATGCGGTGACAAGGTGAAGGTTTTTCAGGCAAAGCCAGTCTCCATTTCGGGAGCATTCTCTGAGTGTAGCTAAGGCTACATCAGCCTGCCCCTGACCCATGGAGATCTACACAGAGGGGGAGAGCAGGAGAAGTGGGGGGAGAGATGGAGGGGTGAGAGAGAAACAGAGAAATTGGTATGAAACTTGATTACTACACTGTAATAACTCACAAGTTAGGCACATATCTGATTCAAGTGAGATTATCACTGAGTTTCAGCTTTTAAATTGTGATAATAACCACATTGTATTCCTTCAGCTGTGTAAGAGCATCTTTTCTCAGACTTATATGCCAAATAAACATATGTCAACAACTATTTAGCAACAGGACATTTTGTAGCACCTTCTGTTTTCCCCTTTAAGGTGTGTAGTATATTACTAGATTCTAGGCTAGACTAAATTGAATGGGCTAGATTCTATAGTTGTGATCTTGCTGTTATGTTAAGAAAAAAATCCACCTGCACTTGTTAATCTGCTGCGACTTCTACTATTTTATGCTGTTATTCGCTACCTCATGATAATTGTCCCTGCCAACAGTTTCGGCTGCTAGTTCTGCGAGCTCCTGGGAAGGGTCTGCCCCTGGAGAGATGATGATCAACACTGGCTCCCATTCCATTGTCTCGGTGTAGAGACGCCGCAGATTCAGAGGAGGGGGTGAGAGCTCTTTCATAGCTGCACAGAGGAGGAAAAAGGGAGTAGGAAGATGACAAAAAGAGTCAGAAAAAGGATCTGTAAAATGTGTGTCAACATTACGTTCAAATTTGATACGGTACTCAGAGTCAGAGTAAGTGGATATATTGTGCAGGGAGGATAGTAGCAATGCATAGAGCAAGGGCTGAACACAGCAGGAAAGAAGAAATAGAGGGAAATGCTAGTACATAGCAGCAAAGCGGTATTTTGTGAGGGCAGATGGGTTAGAAGGAGACATAGAGGAGATAGACAGGGAGACAGAGACAAGGAGGGGAAGACAGCACCTAAAGCGGTGGTGATGTGAAGAGAAGTCTGGGGTAAAGAGGAAAAAAGGGAAGGATGAGGGAAAGTGGAAAGAAGGAGGTAATGGAGAAAGGGAGATGGGGAATAAGAGGAAGACACTATGAAAGACAGAGAGAGAAAGTTTAGGAGGGTGATGTGCTATGCATATTGAGTACTAGGTATGCAGCAGAATTCACCACACAGAGAAGAACATCTTGTCAGCCCCCTGGTGTTGAGAAGCCAAGCTCTTACTATATCAGTGTGTGTGTGTGTGTGGTGTGCAACCCCTTATTGAGAATACTTAAGCTCTAATCCCGCTGTAATATATTGAATCCCATATCAGATATGGGTTAATAATGACACACATGCAACGATCCAGGCACGCAGAGCACGAGTGGCTGTGTTAGAAATTCCTCTGTGACGTTTTTTTTGTGCAAGTATCAGCAGATATTGCTTTCAGACACGAGCGTGCGCACACAAACAGACACACACACGCACAGTGCTGTCTTCTCTGGTTGGCGCAGCTGCCCCATCCTGAACATTCTTTTGGTGTCTGCTGCCAAATGCAATCTGGTGCACTGAAGTACACATGCATGCACATACACAAGGTCTTAGTGGAGAACATCGCCGAGTGACCTTTTGCCACATTGCTATGGCAACACTAAGAAAAACAGTTCTCCGACCACATGGCTTGTGATGTCTCTCTGCAAAGTAAGGGAGAATTGGCAGAACGTGGGCCTGCACAATTACATACACAACTACCTTTGACGTGTGCAGGTAATCAGTATTCATGCAGCAGACCAGCATCCTCCGTCTGAATAGCAAAGTTCACCTTGGCCTTTACAACATGCTATCAAAAAACAGTGCTAAGATGAGCCTGGAAAAGGACAGTACTGGTCTCTCTGTGGTTTCAAACAGTGCTGTTGAGGAAACACTGAGTGACTGTGAAAGAACAGCGCTCACATACAATCCTTGGCATTATGAGCATTCAAGTCTTTCTATAAAAATTTCATTATCTTTCTGTCAAAGTCACTATTTTTGTGAAAGAGGTTTTGTGTGTTTTGAGAAGTTGTATGAGCAAGCACCGAGTCTCTATGTGTGTGTGTCTGTTGTATTCACTCAGGCATGCCTGGGTGTGTGAGAGCAGTGCCCAGGCCTGGACTGGAGGGATTGAGTGAGATTAGCTGTAAGAGGATTACAGACCATGCCTCATTAGCATACTGATTTACTGCCAAAAACACATACACATAGACACAAAATCTTCTTCTCTTCTGTTTCTTTTTCATCTGTCTGTCGCTCAAGCTCTTTCAAATATACATGCACTATTATCCACCTCATCCATTGTACACGCAGTACACTGTTATCAGTGGGTTACTGCGCATGTAAGGATTGTGCAGAGGATCTCTGTATAGTGTTTTTTTTAAAGTCTACCTATGTATAAAAATAGATACAAAGATGTGATACTTGTGTTTGAGAAATAAGCTCAGTCCACAACAGAAAATAACACCACTAAGACAGAGAGATGGAAAATACATACACTCACCGGACTGTTTATTAGGTACACGTTGCAAGTATTGCCTTCAGAACTGCTTTAATTATTAATGGCAAAGATTTAACAACATTCTTTTGAGAATTTGGTCACATAGTTGCTGCAGATTTGCCAGCTGCTCATCCATGATGGGAATCTGCCGTTCCACTACATTTCAAAGAAAGCAGTTTGAGATTATTTGAGCTGTTGAAAGAAACCATCAGAAGATGGGAACAATGTGGTCATAAAGGGATGGCTGTGGTCAGCAACAATACTCAATTAGTCAATTAGTAAGAGGCCCAAAGTTTGCCAAGAAAATATTTCCCACACCATTACACCACCAGCATGCCGATTCAAGGAAGGATGCATCCATGCTTTCATGTTCATTACTGGTCCTACCATCCGAATAACGCAGCAGAAATTGAATCTGCTCAGACCAGCAGGGTTTTCCAATCTTCTGCTGTCCAATTTAAGGGATCCTGTGCAAATTGCAGCCTCAGTTTGCTGTTCTTAGCTGACAGGAGTGGTACGCAGTGTGATCTTCTGTTATTCTAGTCCGTCTGCATCAAGGACTGATGTGTTATGCATTCAGTGATGTTCTACTGCATAACCTGGTTGAAGCAAGTGGTCATCTGAATTACTGTTGGTTTCCTTTAGCTTGTAGCAGTCTTGGCATTCAGGTCTGACCTCTACCTTCAAGGCCTGGATCTCACAATTTTGATGACCAGTTTAAACTTCAGCAGGTCGTCGTGATCATACAGCAATTTGCCTAAATGCAAATTGCTGCCATATGATTGACTGATTAGATATTTGTGTTAATGAGCAGCTTAATACGTGTACCTAACAAAGTGGCAAATGAGTATACATTTCAGTTAGGAAATTATTTTGGAAATGTTTAACATTCACTGCATTCTGATCATATGGAACTGACAACAAAATTAAATGAATTCAAATGATTTTATTGTCAGTGTAAAATTTTTATCTGCAACTAACAACAATGCCAGAAAATGGAAAACCCTCAGGGGTCCACATCCATTCCTTGTTGGTTTAATGAATCGGTGCAAAGGTGACTTGGAAATATTTGCACAACCAGGCAGCCATTCTGTTATGATAGATATGTGATTAAGAAAGCAAACTACAGGGACGAGTGCTTGAGACTTGACATGGGGGTCATCGATGGAAACTTTGACAGATGAGCGCAAGGACAGTGCATAACTCTGACCTTAAATTCAACAATCTAGTAAATTCCTCAAAGAGTGAGCAAAGCTGTACCCAGAGATCACACTGCTTAAGTGCAACATTTTCACTGCGTGGTTTCACAGGTCAAACAGAGAATTCAAGTATAGTTTTGGTTGTTTTGGCTGACTCTTTGGTCTGAAACTAAGGTATTGGTTATCCTCGTGTTAGAAAACATGGCGCAAAACAAGAGCTAAAGTTATTTTGGATGCGTCTGTGTCAGTAGGAGAGAGAGAGATGAAAAAAGAGCACAGACAGAGATTTGTGTGCATGTGTGCGTGTGTGTGGCATTTACTTAAGGACAGTGACATTCTTGCAATGATGAAAGACAAATAAAGAGAAGATGCGAAGGACTATTGTGAAAAAATATAAAAATCACACCATTGATGACAAGTGGGAAAATACGGCTTAGAAGTCCTGAATAAAAGCCTTGTCTGAGAATATTTTGCTTGAGTAGAGTGTGAAAGCAGAAGGTGCACTTGAAAAACAAAGCACCTTTCTATATAGTGGAATGAAAGCAGAAAAATACTTTACTGAAAGGAATAAAAGAGGACATCTTCATATGTTTATATCTCATTATTCACAGCAATCGCAATAAATTTCAATTTGCTTCAGTTTATCATTTCAGTCACATTTTGGTTTGTTTACTTTCAACATCTGCATTATATTTTGCATAAGAAGACAATAAAGAGTGTTGGTGTATTTATTTTAATGATCTTGGTCTGACTAATTAGGGCAAAAAAGAAATCTTGTAAGCATCACTAAAGATGAAAGACACTGTGAATTTGTTGTTTTTAACTGGGAATCTATTTTTTATGTATATTCAGGTGCACAGCAAATATGAAAAGAACACACGGTAGTAATATGAAACACTTACCCAGGGTTTGAGAGGCAAAACAAGTCATGGCACTCTGCAGCCGGTCTGGTCTGACAGCCTGAACCAATAACAGCTGGAAAAAAAACAAAAAATCCCCAAAACCCATAAAACAAAAACCTTATGTCAAAGCAGTATGCGACATATTCCAAAGAGTCAGGTATTAAGAAGTAATCCCTAAATTATTCATAGATCCACAGTCTGACTCACAGGGTGAGGATTTGAGATCTTCTTTTTAATATATTTTAGAATGAAATATATATGCAAACGAGTACGTCACTTGCATGTAATGCATGTATTTGACTTTACAGAGTGGCTTCCAGTGTCTTTCTTTGTCTTGAGAATGGGTAATTTTTTATTCAGTCTGGAACCAGGTGTGGAATGGTTTTCCTTTCTATTTGACCATGGATTAAAAAAAGAAAGATTAAAGAATTTTTTTATTATACTAAAAGAAATTAGAGGGCGAGGTCCTCATCTGAAGCTGCCCAATCACTTTGGCTACAGTCACACAGGCCCAGAGAGGGTTGGCAACCTGCTGGCAGCCACTGGTTGCAAGGAGTAATTTGTAGTCCCCAACTGGTTGGTGAGCGGTTGTCTGAGGTTTTGGGTAGTTGCAAAGGGAAATTGGTCATAAAAAGGTATAAAGGTGCTGCACTGAACATCTCCCTGTGATTGGTGCTGGAAGTTGCCTGTAGTTTGCGTGCAAGATCGCAACTTCTGCAAGTGCTCAGCAACTATATTCAAGTAACAGTTAAATTGTGAAAAGTGTGTCACAAGCTTGAAATGGAAACTATTTGCCTCCACAGTAATAGCTGCATCTGTTAAAACATGTTGGTTTTAGCAGTGAATCACACCTTTTACTTTGAAGTTCCCACTGGCCTTTTTTAGTTTTCTGGTGATCAACTGGCATTTGGCAAGTGTTTACAGACAATCAGCATTTTTCATGCAAACTATGGGAGAGCTCGGCAATCTGCTAGTGACCAAAGCAATCAGAAGGCAGCTTTTGGTGTAGCAATCACTTTGTGACATTTGTTGACAGTCAGCAACCTTCAGTAAAAACCTGCCAACCGAATACACATTTTTCTGGGGTCCTAGGTTTATGTAACCTAGATCTTAAATGTACTGTATGTATAATATGTGTTAAGCAAAAATCGATTACACGAACAATTACATCTATAGCCAAGTTAATATACATATACATAACTTCTGTACCGTAATATTATGTATTTGTACATATTATCCTTTTAAGTAATTATGATAATAACTATCAAAATAAGAAGAATTAGATAAAATTTATATCTGGAGGGTAAATAAAAATGTTTAAAATAGCAGGCTGCCTGTTATTGTAACAGCAATCAGTTTCTAAGCAGAAACAGGAGTGACCTATGCTGAAAGGTTCATCTTGAACCAACAAATGCGGGTGTTCAATGTTTCTATGGCTCACAGCTAAAGAAGTTGATTGAAAGCTGACCTGTTGGAAGGGAGTAATCTTCTTGGCAATGGAAGATGGGATTTCTTGTTCACAGTGTGAGCTCTGCAAGAAGGACAGCCAAAGGTCTGAGTCGCTTAAACAGAGGGTCTGGTAGAGAGCCGGGAACGTAGCCTGCAAAAGAGAGGGGGCAAAAGTTAAAAGGGTGAGAGATGTAAGATGAATAGATCCAATCTTTAGCTTGGTAAGGACTGGTTCACTGGCAATCTATTTAAACACCTTTAAAAATGCATTTTTCATGTCAGGAGACAGTATTCTACTGTTATGCCTGTGCTGCATATTGCGGCAGATGGTAGATGATGTTAACGTGGAACTTTTAAAAGAAAATCCATTTCTATCCGAGCTGAGCATGTATGCTTTGTTTGTTATTTTCTATATCAGTGTATTTACTTTTAAAATGGCCACTGCTCCGTGCCTCTCCTTATCAATCCAAGAAGGGAACTCCTACCAAGACAGGGGAGATGTTAGAGAGACAGAAAAGACAAAGTATGGTGTCTTCTTGTTGTTACAAGAAAAAGTTGAATTCTTACCTCTTTCTTAAACATTTCTCCTACGATGGACCCAGTAAAGACATCCCATTCCTACAACAAGCAGAAGAGTTCACATTAACACAAGCATAGCGATCGATTGTCATTGGAATAGGTAATAAAATCCTAAAAATGAACAAACAAAATGACTCACGTTCTCGAGGAAGAGTTCGGGGTACATGCCTTTCACAAAGTGTATAGCAAACATCAACTGGTCAGCCTGCCACAGATGTAATGAAAGGAAGTGATAGAAAAGGAGAGAAAGAGAGAGAGAGAAAGAGTGGGACAAAGGGCTTATTTATCACTAGTGATAAAAGTTGAGTTCTGACATGTACAGGGCTATACTTTCTGCTCAGATTCAGCCAAATGCTTCAAAACCGACGCAATGAGCCGGTACAAATGGTTATTTTTCAGGTTTCAAGTTTCAAGTTCCCCCTTGTGTTATTTTTGTCTAATATTTAAATTTTAAATATGAAATCAGGAAGGGGGCGAATGCTTTTTCATGCCACTGTACACACTAGATGAAGGATGCACAATCACCTTCTTTTAATTTTTTAACAAGTTTAAAACTCCCTATGATAAAAGTGAAAAAATAACACTGAAATATATTCTGTACGTACGTAAAGGCAAATAGTACAAATACATGTAAAATAAAAAAATAAACCACTTTGAAACAAAGTAATTATAGTAACTTAGTTGCAGCAGTAACTCTCAAGAAGTTCTTTCATTTCGAACATGCTTGATGTAAGACTTCAATGAGTCACGACTTTCTAATATAGCTCACATCTTACGTCTGTGGTGGTATAAATGGCCCATAACTGGCATTATATAAATCTATTGATTCTACTGAATTCTCATCATTTGCATGTAACAGTAGCACAGTACTCAATAAACAAACACACAATGCACCTAATAACATTGACAGTGGAATACACCCACATTGCTTCTGTGACCGCCACGCATATTTATGTTAATCTAATTTCATGCACTTAACAGCTGGCAAGGGCAACCACATTAGAATTAGCATGCTTGTCCGTAATAAGTCTCAATGCTCTATAAAGTGGGCAAAAAGAGGTTAAATGTGTTAATCAATTCAGCCGGGCTATTCATACAAGCTGATGTCACTGCTATCAGGTGCAGAGATTGTAGTCTGTCAGAGAACAGCTATTCATCATTTGGGTGTCTTTATTGGATGATTATCTAACGCATGGTAGCAAAAGAGGAGGTGCACACAGGGCTCAAGAATCTATTTATAAATTAATTTGGGTGGATTTTTAACTAAGCACTACTGGCAACAGTTATAGTGAAGTTATTGTGAAGAAATGATAGTATGCAGCGCTTTGTTTCGTCAGTCCAAATGCAGTTATTTTTATTGTTATTTATTCATTTGTCACTTCCAAAGGGGCATCCACACAGGAACTGGCTGGCAGTGGCAACCAGAGACAGTAGAAATGCATTGTGACCTATGGACAGCACTGAGCAACACAAAGTAAACTTTTCTTAACTTTGAGGTGAGAGATTGAAGCGACTACCAGTAAGAGAGCAGCATGAAGGATAATCTTAGTTGATATTTGAAAGGTGGTAAATAAATTAGAATGTTACCTAGGTAACCAGAGCCTGGTATATCTGCTAGCTATTAACCATCAGCTACAAAGTGATGATGAGCAAATTGCTTCCTCTGTGTGTGTGTGTGTGTGTGTGTGTGTGTGTAGGTGTGTGTGTGTGTGTGTGTGTGTGTGTGTGCGCATCTGTGTACCATGTTTACATATCTTTGTGGGGACCAAAAATTGGAATGTTACTATTTTACTAAATATCAGTAAGTAAAAAAACTAAGCAAGTCATCACACAATATATATTTAATATTTGATGACCACCTGTTAGCTATCTATCCATCCATCCATCTTCTTTCAGCATATTTTGTAAAAACAACCATGAAAATATTAAATAGCTAAAGGAGGTCAAATGGCATATTCTCCAAGATTTAAAACAACAGCGGTAAGTATTTCCTGAAACCATTCGGTTTTCATGGAATTTAACACAGGAAAATATGGGCCTGTTAAAATGTGATATTCATGATGATGATTTCTCACATATTTTGTTTATCCTCTTTCTGTCCTGCTCATTATTAACATCCCCCCACCCCTCCCCTCTTCCCCTCAGAGTTATCTCTTTTTCAGCACACATGTTGACAGAAGGACAGATAAAGTAGACCAGTGTTTCCCCTTTGCTAATAACTAAGCTGCTAACGATATATGTACATGTTTGTGTGTAGCAGGTAAGAAGATAATGTATAGATGTGATCAGCAGAGAACAGTCAACCTGACTCTGCTTGAAATCTCTATTACTAAACTGAGAACACACACACACACAGAGTAAGAAAACTGCATTTATCACTCTAGGATCAATGCAACGATTGCTGTGTTGTTTAGTATTTGACGCTTCATTATTGCATTATAGTGATGGGATTTCCGGCTCTTTTTAGAGATCCGGCTCTTTCGGCTCGGCTCACTAAAAAGAGCCGGCTCTTTCGGCTCCGAACCGGCTCTTCAGGTTGTTTTGTTGCTTTAATTATTTAATCATTAACAATAATATAAAATTATGCAGAAAAGGAATTACTAATGTAAAAAAAGTGGTTTTATTTATATATGTTTATATATGGGCCCTAGAGACAAAGCACGTACAAACTCTAAAGCATATACAAACTCCAAAAAGCACGTACAAACTCCAAAACACATTTCTAGCGTTTACTGAACTTCCAAAACAGAGCTACCCAGATCACTTAAATTACACAATTGAAAACATGTGTGTATTGTTTGTGTATTTATAGACAAGCACTCATATTTATTCAAATAATTAAAAAAAAAAAAGTTCATTTACCTGTTACTACCACACACCAAATCCGGTTGTTGATACTTCCTGGCTT
Source organism: Neolamprologus brichardi (assembly GCF_056152115.1). Taxonomy (NCBI): domain Eukaryota; kingdom Metazoa; phylum Chordata; class Actinopteri; order Cichliformes; family Cichlidae; genus Neolamprologus; species Neolamprologus brichardi. The sequence goes on along the minus strand of NC_142117.1, from coordinate 18,690,559 downwards.
GTGTAGCCACTAGGAAACAAAAGCTCAACACTGCGCCCTAGAAACCTGGAGCACTTCTGTTGTCATTTGTACGTGTTTTGGAGTTTGTACGTGCTTCTGAGTTTTTACGTGTTTTGGAGTTTGTACGTGCTTCTGAGTTTTTACGTGTTTTGGAGTTTGCACGTGCTTCTGAGTTTTTACGTGTTTTGGAGTTTGTACGCGCTTCTGAGTTTTTACGTGTTTTGGAGTTTTTACGTGTTTTGGAGTTTGTACATGCTTAGAAGTTTGTACGTGTTTTGGAGTTTGTACGTGCTTTGTCTCTAAGGTCCACCACAAATATACTTTATTTATTCACTCCACATAAAATGTAATAAATAAATCATATAATACAAAAAACAACTATTTACATTTTAAACTTTTAACTATTTAAATTTTCAGCTTTTTCCTTTTAAACAAATTTAACGTGAAACGACACAAAACACTGCAAACCACAACACAATTAAATATAAATTAAAATATTAAAACAAAAAGAAGATGCACATTCTCTGTCATATGGGCCTGCATGATTTCTGAATCCTTTATCATCTGCAACTGAAAATAGCGGATGATTACTATACCTTTCTAATGTGACGTTGTTGTCCCTCACTCTCTTTCTCTTTCTCTCTGGCTCTGCTCCTGTGCTACTGCAAGTGTAACTAACGCCCCTCCCCCCTCTGCCCAGCGCAAAGTACAGCCCACGCATGCGGATTTTAGCGGAAAAAAGGGTGAGAGAGAGGGTGAGAGAAAGAAAAAAAAAAAAAAACAACAACTCACGGCTCCCAATAAGGAGCCGGCTCGCGTCGTTCACTTCAAAGAGCCGGCTCTAAGAGCCATTTCGTTCGCGAACGACCCATCACTATTGCATTAACTTCAGATTTTATAGACAAGCCTGTGTGCTCCTTTCTCCTTTCTATTCATCTGACAGTATGTTTCTGAATGCAAAACCTGGTCAACTTTCCACAAAAGTTGCAAAGTTAAAAATACAAATTTATACTTGGGAAGGCTAATGCATTACTTTCAACAAAGAATAATAATGAACAGGCAAGTAATGATCAGGAACACATGACTATATTTCCTGTAGTCTGCAAATATCTTATATATGTCTTCATAACAGGACCCACTAGCCAAGAATCAGAATGGGGAAGAAAGGTGATTAAAGAGTTTTTTGTTTTTATTTTTATAAATTTGGCATAGGAATTTGTGCCAAATAGTCTGATTGGAACCAGCTGACTTATTGGGATTTTCCCACACAATCATCTCTAGGCTTTAGGGTGAATGCTCTAAAAATATCCAGGAAGCATCAGTCCTCTGGGTAAAAATGTCTTGGTGATTTGAGAAATTAGAGAGACAGACTTCTTTGAGATGATAACAATGTAACAGTAATTCAAATAACGACACTACCAAAGTATGCAGAACAGCATCTCTGAAAGCAAAGAACATTGAACCTTGAAGCAAACAGGCTGCAGCAGCAGAAGACCACACTGGGGACCACTGCTCTCAGGTAAGAACAGGAAACTGAGGCTTTGATTTTCTTGCACTCACCAAAGTGGACAAAAGACAACTGGAAAAATGTTTAACATTCAGATGAGTCTTAATTCGAACGGTAAGTTCAAAACTGACTGCATATACAGTGGGGCAAAAAAGTATTTAGTCAGCCACCGATTGTGCAAGTTCCCCCACTTAAAATGATGACAGAGGTCAGTAATTTGCACCAGAGGTACACTTCAACTGTGAGAGACAGAATGTGAAAAAAAAATCCTTGAATTCACATGGTAGGATTTGTAAAGAATTTATTCGTAAATCAGGGTGGAAAATAAGTATTTGGTCACCTCAAACAAGGAAAATCCCTGGCTCTCACAGACCTGTAACGTCTTCTGTAAGAAGCTTTTCTGTCCCCCACTCCTTACCTGTATGAATGGCACCTGTTTGACCTCATCATCTGTATAAAAGACACCTGTCCACAGCCTCAACCAGTCAGACTCCAAACTCCGCCATGGCCAAGACCAAAGAGCTTTCGAAGGACACCAGGAAAAGAATTGTAGACCTGCACCAGACTGGGAAGAGTGAATCTACAATAGGCAAGCAGCTTGGTGTGAAAAAATCAACTGTGGGAGCAATCATCAGAAAATGGAAGACATACAAGACCACTGATAATCTCCCTCGATCTGGGGCTCCACGCAAGATCTCATCCCGTGGGGTCAAAATGATCATGAGAACGGTGAGCAAAGATCCCAGAACCACACGGGGGGACCTGGTGAATGACCTGCAGAGAGCTGGGACCAAAGTAACAAAGGTCACCATCAGTAACACACTACAACGGCAGGGAATCAAATCCCGCAGTGCCAGACGTGTTCCGCTGCTGAAGCCAGTGCATGTCCAGGCCCGTCTGAAGTTTGCCAGAGAGCACATGGATGATACAGCAGAGGATTGGGAGAATGTCATGTGGTCAGATGAAACCAAAGTAGAACTTTTTGGTATAAACTCAACTCGTCGTGTTTGGAGGAAGAAGAATACTGAGTTGCATCCCAAGAACACCATACCTACTGTGAAGCATGGGGGTGGAAACATCATGCTATGGGGCTGTTTTTCTGCCAAGGGGACAGGACGACTGATCCGTGTTAAGGACAGAATGAATGGGGCCAAGTATCGTGAGATTTTGAGCCAAAACCTCCTTCCATCAGTGAGAACTTTGAAGATGAAACGAGGCTGGGTCTTCCAACATGACAATGATCCAAAACACACCACCCGGGCAACAAAGGAGTGGCTCCGTAAGAAGCATTTGAAAGTCCTGGAGTGGCCTAGCCAGTCTCCAGACCTCAACCCCATAGAAAATCTGTGGCGGGAGTTGAAAGTCCGTGTTGCTCGGCGACAGCCCCAAAACATCACTGCTCTTGAGAAGATCTGCATGGAGGAATGGGCCAAAATACCAGCTACTGTGTGTGCAAACCTGGTAAAGACCTATAGTAAACATTTGACCTCTGTTATTGCCAACAAAGGTTATGTTACAAAGTATTGAGTTGTATTTTTGTTATTGACCAAATACTTATTTTCCACCCTGATTTACGAATAAATTCTTTACAAATCCTACCATGTGAATTCATGGATTTTTTTTTCACATTCTGTCTCTCACAGTTGAAGTGTACCTCTGGGGCAAATTACTGACCTCTGTCATCATTTTAAGTGGGGGAACTTGCACAATCGGTGGCTGACTAAATACTTTTTTGCCCCACTGTACAACATGAAAGCGTGGATCCATCCTGACTTTAGGCTGCTGGTATGGCATACATTGTCTTGGCATACTTTGGACACCTTAGTACCAACAGAGCATCCTTTAAATGCCACAGCCCACATGACCATGTCCATTTGTTTTATATATTACCCACTGATAACATACAAATCACCAAAATTACCCAAATAAATTATCCAAACAACGTTTGCTTTGTAGTTCTGTATAAATATGTGCTTTACCTTGAAAAGAGACCGACAGACATACTCATAAACCATATTCTTCAAGTTGGCTCCTAATGCCGCAATCCTGGCATCAGTATTCTCTTCTTCCTAAAATGTAAAACAAACAAACACACAGACATAAATGAGCTGAAGAAGAAGACACTGGACATTAAATAGGACAAATTCATGTTACAAAAGGATGTCGTGTCACAAAGTACGTTTTTATTAATACCAAGCAGGAAAAGTGTCTGTAACTGTATTTCATAATAAATAACTGTGTCCTAGATGTACTACCAAAAGTAGAATAATTGACAACAGCATTTTTATTTTAGTGTGTTCTTTTTTTCTGTCATATCAGAGGAACCCAATTGTCTCAAGGCTATTCTGGAGTGCATGCGCATCAATTACACCATGATAATAACACATATAGAGAAAGACACAAAAGAAACAAATGGAACTAGTACAAATAAATAAATAATTTTAAAAAAATCCAGATGGACTTATTGTCTGCCCCATCTGTTTTTCTTTCCATGTATGTGTCCTTCTGCCTCTCCTATCTGAATCTCTGCTGTTTTAAACCTTTGCAAAAGCTAATCTAGGCTTCGTAACCTGCTTCCATTCAAGGTGTGTGTGACGTTTTTTTTTTTCTGTTATATAGTTATATTTGAAAAAAACTCTTCTTTTTTCTTTTAAATAAACAACACAAGTCTCTTCTGTTTCTTTTCCACATGGGTATGCTTGTTAAAGTGTGAGTGTGTGAATCTATGTATGTAGGCAAACAGAGAAGTGTGTATGTCAGCCATGAGAGGGCAAAATTCTCTTGTTAGATTTCAGAAGCCATCTGCACTTTGTGGCAAATTAAACTTGCTTATTCAACACACAAACCAATGGATGCAAAGATAGAGAGTCCATGAATCAGTGCACTAGTCTGACTATACTGCTGACTGTAAGACAACATACACACTCATACGTAGAAACATGTAAGAGTAGTGACCAGCTGCTGCCTGGTGACATTCTTGGATGGCAACACTGGCTCTAACAACCCACACAGGATTTGGGAGAATTAGTGTTCAGTCTCTCAACCCACTCTGTGTGTGCCGGTGTGTATGTGTGTGCACATGCATGTGTGCACTCTGGTTATCAGACAGTGCTTAGGGCTCAGATGGGAAACAGCAGTGTGATACATGCACGATGTGCTCCAGCTGTACAGGTCAGACTGAAATACTCAGTTGCAGAAGAACACAAAAATGACTTTAAATGAAAAAAATAATCCTTCAAAAAATGTAACAAAGTAATTTAAGCTGAATTGATCAAAACTGAACTGAGCTAGACAAAATATTCTTAAACAACTACAGACACCATATATCTTTTGCAGTCTGCTTCAGTGTAAACATATTGTCTTGCACTCATGCTTGTACTGATGAGTAATAAATGTATTAAAAAAAATAAGCAGTAGCAAAACTGCTTTCCTCTGTACATACCAAAAACAGCAGTTTATATTATTGTGAATAAGTTTGCAAAGCAGTTTTTTTTTAATGTATGAAACACTGGGGGGTCTACCTATCAGATGAACAGTGGATGGCTCCCAGAGTCCTCCAGTCTGATTGGTGCCTTTGGGCAAATTACTGAACCCCAAGTTGCCGTCTGATTTATGTGAATACTACAAAGCGTAGATAAAAGCGCTGTATGAATGTGTGTGTGATTGGGTCAATGAGACTTGCAGTAAGAAAGTGCTTTGAGTGCTCAACTGCGTAGAAATGCATTACATAAGTACCACTTTTTTTTACCATCAACGTACAATGAGCTGTGATGGAAATTAAGAAAAATAGACTTTCCCGTATAGTCTCTTTCCCAATAACAGTTTGTAAATGAATTTCTATGTCACAGAACGAGCCTTTCCCAGAAGATCTGTAATGATGCGACGTTTTTTTTTTCATCTTTGAGGGTGCGTGCCTGATCAGAACAATCGAAGAGTTGCTCTGCTCTTAGTGGTCGTTACGTCATTAGACTTGCCCAACAACCACCTGGGCCACTTATGAGGCTGACAAGTCGAAAGGTACAAGGCCAACTGAAGAAAGAAGCAGAACTATCTGGTCAGAGCAGACAATGCACTGAGCAGAACTGTTATTATATATTGGAAAAAAGTGAACAAGCTTTTTTGAAATTTGCTTCTACGTTTTTTCCCAGGCCACTTTGCTAATTTAGAGGTTTAGGCTATCGCTTGAACAGAGCAAGCATTGTGCATAGCTCTGCCCAATAGCTGTGTGCATATATATCTATTGTGTATGAGCAGTTGCCAGGCAACCACAGAGACCCTCTGTTAAAAAAACTTCTTAATTAGCAAGCAGTGTAGAGGGGGGTTTTTTGTTTGTTTTTTTTTTACTGCTGGACAGAGTCGGGCTAGGACAGTTTCCAGTCTCTATGTTAAGCTAAGCTGACAAGCTGTCGGTGATAGTTTCATATTTAGTTGACAGAAAAGAGGAGGTGTCAACTTTCTCACTCAACTCTTTGCCAGAAATTAAATAAATGCATTATCCAAAATGTCCAAAGCTATTCTTTGAAGCTGAACTTTTTCTATTTCATCCATACACACATGGTCCATCCACACTGAAACATCAACTACACTAAACTTACTAAGCATCAATTAGCTGGTATATTAATAAAAAGGCACGGATTGTCCATATATCCAATAATACACAATGCCACGACTGAAAACACATGAACACACACTGAAAACAGTCAACTGTTATTTTAAACAGTTTAATTTTACGCCCTGATTGTGAGACTATTTGGAAGTGTGCGTATTAACCTTTTTTTAATCCGTTGAACAAATTTTTGTTTATTCACAAGGGGATGTTTTGTTGATGCTGATTTCACCTCAAGAGTTTATTAAACACAATTATTAAAAGTGTCTTAAAACATGAGTGAGTACTGTAAGAGCTGTGAGGAATTTCTTGCTGCATTGTATACATTTTATTCTGTATACATCTTTTTTATTTGTTGTATTGTATGTATGTATTATTTATGTATGGTGATCTGCTTGCATTTCTTTTACCACCAGTGTGGGACAGTACTCCAATTCCATTGTACTATTGTACAAAGTATGACTGTGCAGTAACAATGAAGGGTTAAAGTTAGAGCTAAAAGTATTTAGTTACCTTCTTGGCCTGAAGAGCTCTTTGGAAGAGGCGCAGAAAAGAGGCGAGGCTGAAGCGGTACATGTTGTTGATCTTTGACAGGTCTGTGATAACAAAATACATCTTGCTAGCACTCTCTGCAAGAGGAAGGTAGGCATCCCGTTCCTAAAGTAAAAGCAAAGAAAAACAGAAAGAGAGAGAGAGAAAACAATGTCAAAAAGAAATAAGGGACAAAACAAGGAAACAGTGAAAGAAGGACCACATATGTTGTGGAGTTACAACAGATGGATGGATGAAGACAGAAAATTGGACTGATATGCAGAAAACAAAACATGCGCGAAAAAGCAATTACAAGTGTTTATTTCAATCAAAATGGAAGAATAGAGGGATAAATTAGGATGGACTCAATGACTTGTAATGAGAAAGGAGCTGTGAGAGAGAACAGAGGTGCATGGGACCCGGGGAGAAATAATAAAATACACACACACATAAAAAATAAAAAAAAGAGTAAAGTGCAAAATCAGTTCTGGTATAACACTGCACCCTAGAGGATGAGTATATAATGCATTTACAATGTGCCTACACTTTTACATATGTGCAGTCCGATGCCTGCAGCATTATATTGCACATTTTATTATATTTAATATACATTTGGTTTACTTGCTTAGGTACACATTCTGTGAAATTGACAGCATGTTACATCTACCTAAATATCTTGTTTTAATAATTAATTAGCAACTGTTTTACAGGGTCTCAAATCATTTATTGGAAAGTAGAACATACACTGTTGCTCTCAGGTAGCGAAGTTTTCAGGAGTCATCTGTCAAAGATTAGAAGTTACAGCCTTTTCGATTTTCACTTACAGCCTTTTGAACTATGAAGAGTCAGAGTTTGCCTGACAAACATCAAGGCATGACATCCATGTAGAAGGCCAACATAACTGATACTGTTGATTCCCAAAGTGTTACTCCTTTTAAAACTGAACCCCAAAAATGTATTTAGTATATAGCATTTTCATGGGTTGTGTGTGTGTGTGTGTGTGTGTGTGTGTGTGTGTGTGTGTGTGTGTGTGTGTGTGTGTGTGTGTGTGTGTGTGTGTGTGGTTGAAATACCTGGTCCAAGGAGGCCTGCAGCCTATGTGATTCCAGTAGTGACTCCTGGATTAGGGCGCTGCTTGCTTTGGTCTGGTTTAGGCTGTCTATTAGCTCCCTGTTCTCCAGAATATTCCCCTGAGCTGTAGCCAAGGTCTGACAACCAAAAAAGGACAAGTTGCAAAAGATCAGCAGGAAATAAGGAGAAATTTAAATTACGTAGAGAGAGCTCAATTGGATAAAATCTTTGATCTGATAAAAGTTGCAGGGAAAAAACAAGTTGTTTGCATCATGTGGGGTTTTTATTTATTTTGTTGTATTTAAGCATTCATTGGGTGCCAAGAGTCTTCCACTAAATCCTGTAGAATCTATTCTCTGAAACCAAGTGATAAAATGTATTCAAATAAATTCAAATACAATAGATGAGAAAGCAGCAGAGCATGGAAATGTCAAGTCAAATATGCTCCAATTCAAGAATAATTATATGTCTAGTGCCACTGAAGCACTGACATCTTGGTATCCGTGTGTGGGTGTGTGTGTGTGTGTGTGTGTGTGAACAGATTTCCCTTAGACAAAAAAAAAAGATCATTAGGGTGAATTCCACAATGTCCATCGCTGATGTGTGCACGTTTCTCTGACTGTGACTGTATACTGTATGCATGAAGCTTTCGTTCAGCTGTTGTATGAAAGTAAAGAAATGAAGGAATCTTCATTGGAATAAAGCACTTGGCCAGAAAGAATTTGATGTTTTGCTCTATATTGTCATTACAATATGTGTAAAATGACATGTCCACACAATGCTCACCCCTTCTTATGGCTACATCTTCTTAAACCAGCAGTCTTTATGGACACACATGGGACAGATTCAACAAGGTGCTGAAACCATTCATCTGAGATTTTGATCCATGTGATGTGACAGCATCAAACAGTTGCTGTAGATTTGATGGTTGCTCATTGAATCTCCTTTTCCACCACATCAACATGCTCTCTTGTAATGTGATCTGGTGACTGCGGAGGCCATTTCAGTACACTGTCATGTTCTAGAAACCAGGATTAGGTGATTTGAGCTTTGTGGTATCACCGTCTCTCTTTGGACCAAGAAAGTAAGTCAAATAGAAGCCTCTGATTTAAAATGAACTGTCTACTGTTTCAATGGAACCTTTCTCCAGAACTGCCATGTTTCCTGCCTCAGAACAAAAGCCTTCAGGGCATCTGTGACAAAGGTCATCTGCACCCCACTCCAAACCTGGAGGCTGAATTGAATTGAATTGGAAACTGTATCCTCTGCTGAGGGTGGTTTGCACCCAAGGGTCGAAGACCTCCCAGACGTTGAAGTGTTGTGGAAGAAACATCAGGCACCAAAACATTGGCAGTCAGGCAGTTACAATGCCATGGATTAATTGAAGGCATGCACCGCAAATTGGCAAACTGTTGCCTGACTTTGTTCACCTGTGCACTATGCTCTAGTCTGCTGAGCATAGTGGGTCTGCTGGGCTGCAGGGTTGAACATCGGACCCTGAATTACAGGCAACATCCTAAGCATTTTCCTATGAGCCACAGAGAAGATGTACTAAGTAAGCTACACGTGTTGCCATGCCAAAGTAAAGGTAGACATCAGTCTGCCAAGCTTTTTGGTTATGAAAACAAAAGCTTGAAGCAAAGGTCACTCAAGCTCTGTGTCAAGACATCAGCCACAGCAGCGTGGAGAGTCTGGGACAGAGCTGAAACCACATGGGAAGAAGAGTTCCCAATATGCCCCATGTAAGTCGCTATAGTATAACTCGTGGTAAGGAGATCATCTGGGATTCTAACTTGTGGCCATAAGTAATGCTTATTGGGACTGAGGGCTTCATCTCGAGATATTATCAGTAGCAGCATGGCCTTGAGCAAGCTTGTGGTGTTGAGTAGGTAAAGGGGAGCTCCATGCAGACACCCCTGAAAAAGGCAAGTTAGCCTCAGTAAAGTATTGTCAAACCAGGCCAGCCTTGTGGTCCTGTCAGTTAATGGCATACAGCTGGAGTTGATGCAAACATCATCTGTCAGAGCCTGCCTGAGATATTCAATGCCAACACACAGTGGACATCTGTCATGGCCATCCTCCTGGCTTAGAGGGACCAAACATGCCTGCAGGATAGAGTACCTGTGCCAATTTCAATAAATGGTGTAGCAGTGAGGCACAAATCTAACACAAGCAGCAGGTATAAGGCTGCCAAATTAGCAATGTTGAAGAAGAGCGATGAGCATTCAGCCTCTAGTTCAGATGTACCGGTAGTAGTTATTTGAGTTACTGCTGCTTTTATGTCAACTCAAAGCAGACTGCCCATTCTCCTCAATGGATATTTTCAGTTTTTTAAACTATGATGGGATGATGATGATGATGATGATGATGATGATGATGATAGAAGGCTTGTTTTCTGTTTTTAGTCTTTATGCAGTTCAAGTAGTTGGACAGAAGAAGGTTTGAATGGGCTTTGGCTGTAGCTATTTAAATTATCTGTGTTGAGAACAAAATGAACACACTGTGTTGTCAGTAATTGGTGTGTTCATATTTGTCTGCAATGACCAGAATACAGAATAACTGGCCCAGTTACTGATGATTAAGATATCACTAGTTACAGAGGCTAAATCATCAGAAAGCAGCCCCTCCAGTGGATACATTGTATCCAAAGTTTTCCATTTGGTCAGTCAGTTTTCACAGATTCATTGAACTAAACTTCAGTACTCAGCAATAACAGCTTCTGGTTATGATGAAGTGCTCCATCAGACATATGCGTCAGCGTTCAGGGGAGGGAAACTGATCGCGACAGCAGCAACTCCTCCTGCTCAGTCTGTACACACCGTTCTATTTTGTCTACCATACCCTCCTCAGGCTTAGTCTTCATCAGTGGGTGGGAGCAAAAACAAGATCTGCAGTGCAGAGAAAACTGAGCATTCACACTGGAAGAAAATGAGGTTTCACCAACATGAAATCATGATCTCCACATTCAGGTCAGCAGGTATTTGGGCTCTGACATAATTCCGAATTTGCTTCTGCACACCGCCAAAGCAGATTTGGTGCCAAGTATTCAACACATGATTTGAATGTAGACTTTTATCTTCTATTCAGGTGATTTTTTTTTTCAAATATTACTTCTTTTTTTAGGCAATATTAAATGGCCAAACTAAAATAAATTATAAATATCAGAACAGCTGGGAGGATGTTTTTGCCAACATCCAAATACTATGAACTCAACAATGTATAGCTTTGTACTCCATTATGTACAGGGTGGACCATTTATATGGATACACCGTAATAACATGGGAATGGTTGGTGATATTAAAGTCCTGTGTGTGGCACATTAGTTCATGTGAGGGGGCAAACTCCTCAAGATGGGTGGTGACCATGGTGGCCATTTAGAAGTCGGCCATCTTGGATACAACTTTTGTTTTTTCAATAGGAAGAGGGCCATGTGACACATCAAACTTATTGGTAATGTCACAAGAAAAACAATTGTGTGCTTGGTTTCACCGTAACTTTATTCTTTCATGAGTTATTGACAAGTTTCTCTTTGTTCACAGCCATTGACATGTTGACGAGGTTAAGACGTGAGGAGCGGATCAAAGCAAGAGCCCACAGCATGGCACTCGCCGCATGCCACTGGAGAGTGAAATTAGTTGAACCTTCGGCGGATATTAGCTACTCACAAATGGCACCCTTACAAACTCCAGCTACTGCAGCATCTCAACGAGGATGCAAAACAAAAATTGGAACAGGACCCTCAGTTCACGCAGAAGATTTTGTTCAGTGATGAGGCAAACTTTTATGTGAATGGTGAAGTTAACAAACAAAACCATCGCTATTGGTCTGACACTAACCCACATTGGATGGATCCCTCCAAGACTGTTGGAACAACAAAAGTGATGGTTTGGTGTGGTATATGGGGTACAACGATAGTGGGTCCATTCTTCATCAATGGAAACCTCAAGGCCACTGGGTATTTGAAATTGCTACATGATGATGTTTCCCTCTTTGTGCACTGAAGCTGGCACGTTCCCTGAGTTTTTCCAGCAAGATGGTGCACCACCACATTATGGGTGCCAGGTCTGAGCATTCCTAGATGAACAGTTTCCTGGAAAGTGGATTGGTCGTCGTGGGCCAGTTGAATGAGTCTCTTGGCGAAAAGGCAACACAGAGGTATCGAAACACGGGGGCAAAAATGCTCTGGCCACCATCACCGCTGTCGTGGACGCCAGGGGTACCGCCTCCGGCCACCTGGTCGTGCGTGAAACCCTGTGACTGCGGCAAGGGACCAACCAGGTCAACATGAACGTGATCGAAATGCCTATCAGGGACACGGAAAGGTTCGAGGGGTGCCTTTTTTCGAGGGATTTTGGATTTTCGAGCGTTGGCATGGGATACAAGCCGCCGCCCATTCTTTCACCGTTTTGCGAAGGTCCGGCCAAACAAACCTGGCACTGACCAGCTTGACCGAGGCCCGGACGCCGGGATGAGAGAGGGCATGCACCGAGTCAAAAACACGACGACGCCATGAAAGGGGAACCACCGGGCGGGGGCGACTGGTGGAAACGTCGCAAAGCAGGTGCGTACGCCGTCCCACACAGGGGTGTCCTCCAGCTCGAGGCCCATTTTTGTTGACGGAAGGGCAAGGACGTCCAGGTCAGCACGTTGCTCAGCAGCGTAGTCCACGCCGACATACACCGGAGAAACCAACACGCGTGAGAGACAGTCAGCGACGTGATTGGACTTACCAGCCACATGCTGAATGTCTGTGGTAAACTCTGAAATGGCCGCCAACTGCCGATGCTGGCGTGCGCTCCATGGGTCAAAGACCTTGGACATGGCAAACGTCAAAGGTTTGTGGTCAACGTATGCAGTAAAGTTGCGACCCTCGAGAAAAAAACGAAAATGTCATGTCGCGAGGTGCAGGGCCAGCAACTCCCCTGTTGAAATGCATGCGGTGCCCGAGGAAATCCAGAACAGGCAACCCAAACTGGCACTTGGAAGGGTTGATGATCAGGCCGTGCGCTGCCAAACGCTGGAAAACCTGGCACAGATGGGACTCGTGCTGGCTCGCTGAGCAGCTGGCCACCAATATATCATCCAGGTAAACAAAAACGAACGGCAGCCCGCGCAAAACGGAGTCCATCAGCCGCTGAAAGGTCTGGGCGGCACCTTTCAGGCCAAACAGCATGCGCAAAAACTCGAACAAGTCGAAGGGGGTAATGACAGCGGTTTTAGGAATGTCTTCGGCGCGCACGGGAACCTGGTGATACCCCTGCACCAAGTCAATTTTAGAAAAATTCCGGCAAGATTGGCCAAAAAATCCTGAATGTGGGGGATGAGATGAGAGATGAGATAGCCTTTATTTGTCAGTTGCAGGTCTTTTGCCCACAACCGAAATGACAGACCTTGCCGACCGTACATACAATACACAAACATCACATTGGGGAGACAGGTCAGGCTAGGTAGCGAGGAAAAAAAAAAACATTGAAATGTGTAACACAGAAGGATAATACAGGAATGCACAGATATCAACACACCATAGCACAATAAACACAGACAGCAACATGGGAAAGAGTTCCAGTGTGTACATCTGATCTGGGACCGCTGCAATCTTTCGACTTCGCCTCCAACTGACCCGATGTTCCAAAACGCTGATAGTAGAAACAGATGCTCTTTCCGTGGTGCCGGCGTGTAGCAATCCCTGCCGTCAGCAAGGGGGCGGATGCTCTGGGGGAGGTAGGTGGAGGCGTGGAAGGTGACTGAGCCTCCACGTGCACAAACCACGACGGGGGATTGTGGAGCCAAAAGTCCGGCAGTTTCAGCGCCACAGCTGCAACCGGAGGCGGAGGACCGGCGACCGCTGATGCATCCAAAGTGGAGTCTGTGTTATGTTCGGCCCGTAGCATGCTCGAGTCAGGGGTCACCAATGTGGAGGTAAGCATGGACGACACAGAGCTCTCAGTTCTCACTCCTTCTTTATTCCTCTCCAACATCAACTGAACACATCGTGCTACAAAACACAGCAACACACTTCCTCAACACTGGGTGTGAGTGGAGCCCTCTAGTGGTCCACCACAACATTACCAATAAGTTTGATGTGTCACATGGCCCTCTTCCTAGGTTGTATCTGCCACACCAAAAGTTTTATCTGCCACACCAGAGGAGACAAGACTTTAGACCATGTGTATTCCAACCTGGCTGGAGCCTACAAAGCCACACCCCTCCCCCACATTGGACAATCGGACCATCTCTCCCTGTTCCTCACACCTAGGTATTCACCACTCATCCAACGTGTGAAACCTGCTGTGAGGACAATTAAAGTGTGGCCAGAGGGGACAGACGCAGTGCTCCAGGACAGATTTAAAAACACAGACTGGAATATGTTCACCCACACAGACCTGGACCAGTACGCCTCATCTGTACTGGATGACATCTCCGAAACCACAGACAGTGTCACCACCCAGAAACGGATCACCATGTACCCCAACCAGAAGCCTTGGATGAACCGGGATGTTCGTCTCCTCCTGAAGGCCCGCAACACTGCCTTTAGGTCAGGAGATGCACACGCCTACAGTACAGCCAGGGCTAATCTAAAGAAGGGCATCAAAAAAGCCAAACACCATTACAAAAAGAAGGTAGAAGAACACTTCTCCAACTCCAACCCCCGACGCATGTGGCAAGGACTCCAGACCATTACAGACTACAGGACCACCAAACCCTCCCCCGCATCCTCTGATGTCTCCTTCCTCAACGAGCTCAACAACTTTTATGCTCGTTTTGAGCGAGGGAATCCAACAACCACAACCAAAACAGACATGATGCCAGACCACCAACCTCTGACTCTCTCCCCCACCGATGTAGGAGCGGTGCTGAGCAGGATCAATGTCCACAAGGCTGCAGGTCCTGATGGCATCCCCGGGCGTGTTCTCAGAGCGTGTTCTGGGGAGCTTGCAGGAGTGCTCACAGACATATTCAACCTGTCCTTGGCCCACGCTGTGGTACCGGCCTGCTTCAAATCCACCTCCATCGTCCCGATACCCAAAAACTCCAACCCATCAAGCCTCAACGACTACCGCCCAGTAGCACTCACCCCCATCATCACTAAGTGCTTAGAGCAGCTGGTCCTAGCACACTTCAAATCCTGTTTCCCCCCCCACCCTGGACCCCCACCAATTCGCATACCGCCAGAACAGGAGCACAGAGGATGCAGTCTCCATCGCACTGCACTCTGTCCTCTCACACCTGGACAACAACAACACATATGTCAGAATGCTGTTTATAGACTTCAGTTCAGCGTTCAATACAATCCACCCCTCACAACTCATCAGGAAACTGACAGACCTGGGCATCAGTTCCCTCATCTGCAAATGGTTACTGGACTTCCTGACCAACCGCCCCCAACATGTCCGGCTGGATAACCGCTGCTCATCTACAATTACAATGAACACCGGTGTACCACAAGGCTGTGTGATGAGCCCCTTCCTCTAATCCCTCTTCACCCACGACTGCCGGACCGGAAGGCGTTGCAGAGGGTCGTGAAAACTGCCCAGCGCATCGCCGGAGCACCACTTCCTGCCATAAAAGACATCTACAGGAAGCGGTGTCTGAAAAGGGCTGGGAAAATCATCAAAGACCCCAGTCACCCATCACATAGACTCTTCACCCTCCTGCCCTCTGGGAGGCGCTACAGGAGCCTCCGGACTAAGACCACCAGGTACCGGAACAGCTTCTTCCCCACAGCTGTCAGACTCCTGAACTCTGCCTCCTGACATCTGACCCACATTAAACTCATGGACTGGACATACACACACCCACAACCACCTACACACACAATGGACAACCGTACCCTCAAACACACAATACTAACATGGACTGAACCACCACTCACAACCACTAGCACTTTATATACCTCTGTAGAAATTATCCACATATCTCACTTATCTTAACTGCACTACTGTATAGCTCTGTGTAAATAATCATTCTGTACATACGATAATTTTTAATCCTACAACTGTTTATAACTTGCATAGTTCACATTTCTGTATAACTGTATATCTCAGATTTCTGTATAGTTTTTTTATTTCATATTTATATCCTGTTCATAGCCTGTACATAGCTTGTACTCACTACAGCCTGTACATACTTATAGTTATAGAATATTCATAACATACTTCATACTGTGTACATTATAACATACCATAATAGACCCATTTCTGTAACATATTTACATATCTATATTATTGCTAATATATATTGTAATATATCTATATCACTAAAGCACTTCTGGATGGATGCAAACTGCATTTCGTTGCCCTGTACCTGTGCACGTGCAATGACAATAAAGTTGAATTCTATTCTATTCTATTCTATTCTAAGATGGCCAATTTCTAAATGGCCACCATGGTCACCACCCATCTTGAGGAGTTTGCCCCCTCACATAATATGCCGCAAACAGGACTTTAATATCACCAACCATTCCCATGTTATTACGGTGTATCCATATAAATGGCCCATCCTGTAGAAGAATCCTTGTCAATATTTCCCTCACAGTATATGTTAGCATGAGTACCTCCAATAATGATTCTTCCAGCTGAGCCAGCTGTATCTTCTTGTCTTCCTCTTGTTGTAGTAGCCTTGTTTTCTCAGTCTCCAGCTCTGGCTTTTCTTGCTGGATGGTCAAGGCTAGCAACTAACATACAGACACACAAATAAAGAGCCAGTGGGCACACTGTGTGGCCACATCAAGTATATATCCCATGTATTTGTGTTATTAACTTTAAAGTTATTATTGCTCAATAGGTACATTTTAAATTACTGGCATTGTACATTTTATATGCATTTGTATTTGTGTGCTGGTTGAATGGGTTACCTGTCCCCGCAAGCCTGCCCTGGTTGTTGTGAAGTTGACCTCAGTAACCACTGAGACGGCATCAGGAGGGATGAAGGGACTGGGATTCCGTGTTGCCAGGAAGAGACGGAAGTCCTCATTGTAATCAATAACCTTGTCTCCTATCTGGACCACATATCTAGGACCTGCACATGTGCAAATGTGTCTCTTAACAAGGTACCTTGTATCACATCAACTTTTAACTTTATCCTACCTTCCGTCCTTTTATTTTTCTCCCTCTACTTTCTTCCCCTTCTGTCGTCTAGATGTCCGCAGTGCAGAACTGTCAATTTTTTGTCTCAGCACTTTTTTTCTTTCTTGTTCAATACTACTTTTAAGTGGATAACTTGCCCTTTCGCATACTGTCTCTGCCCCCGCTCTTTCCAATTCTGCTTCAAATAGCGAACCGCCTCTCCCTGGATGATTCAGAGCCTTATGAATCACACATCATTTTTACAGGTATGTTTTCAACCTCTGTTTTTTATATATGTGATTGGAATGCAATTACCTAAACTAAAGTATTACTGGCTATAGAAGACGCTTCAAAACCAGTCGTCTATAAATACACGCTGTATTTGGGGGCTTTTATTTGTCCAATTTTGTAAGACAATTTCAAAGAGTGTTCATCCATAAAATGGAATGACCAAAGGACTGCACTGCATGTTTTTTTCTATGGACAATTTTAATATCCAACAGCTGCAAAGTATTTGAGCTGTCTGAAATATTAAGTGGATAAAATAACTACCATTTTGAGATTTTGAGACTATTAATTGGTGATATTTTTACTACATAGAATTCGTTAGGCTTAAACTGAAGAAAATGGGTGGATGGATGGATTTTAATAACATATTATGTACATACAGGCTAGTCCTTGTGTAAAATAAGAGATATTTATGTCTAGTGCATGCATGTTTCTCATGTGTGAGATTTGCATAAACCTGTGGACACTAAATGAGACAACACCAGGGTTCTACAGCATCTTATTCTCATGCATACAGAAAAAACCCTCAAAACTGAAAAGTCTAATGTGCTCTTTCTCTTTGCTGTTTCTCTTGCCTTTCTAAAAAGGCAAGGAACAAAGACTAGGTAATTCAAGGAAAATCAACGAGTGAGCTCCTACTGAGAAACTACCACACTTTACCTGAAAGGTCCATTTCTGTGATTGTACAAATAATGAGAAGTGACACACGGAAAGCAATTACTTCTTATGTACCACAGTGTGATAATGCAGCAAACCTGTTTTCTTTTTTCACTTATTGTTATTTATCCACCGTCTCCTTCGTTCACACTTTTCTTTTTCATTTGTAATGCTCACCCACAGTATGTTCATTAATTCTTTCAAATATAACTAACACTCAAAATAATGGACATGGTACAAAGTTTCACAGGCGTTTGTTGAAAAAAAAAGTAAGTCAGGAGCAAGTTATTAATATGTTATTAATATCACTGACATTAAGACTCACTATCAAAATGTAAGGCTTGAGACACTAATTTGAATCTATTGGCTTTCAATCATTATCTACAGTTTGGTAAAAAAATAAAGTACACACTCTTTAAATTCTAAGGTTTTATGTATCGGGACATAGTAAAAACAATCTGATCCTTAGCAGGTTTTACAACTGGCAACATACAAATTTAAACAAACTACAACTGCTTCCACAGGAATTGAGAGCGTGAGTACCGACCACTTCAATCAAATTCCCTTGATTAGCTGATCATCAGCAAGTGTGAGCATCTCTATAAAAGCTGAAGCTCTGGCACTTTGCAGGTCTGGTGAATTCAGGTCTGTTAACACAATGGCAGGAGTAAATCTTCAGCAATGGTCTTAGAGAAGCAACAGCTGCTGTGCAATAATGTGGGAAGGGTTATTCTTGTGATTTCTTTAAGTTTTCAACATGATCCCACACTGCTTCAACAATGTTGAGGTTTGGGCCCTGGTGAAGCTAGTCCACGACTGGTAGTGATCCACTCTGTGTTTTTGTATCCAGGGGGATCAAGATCTGACGGTACTTTTCTATGTTTGTAAATCCATCAGCTTTGATAAGATCCACAACACCACTGGCTGAAATTCAGCCCCAAACCATGACAGAGCCTCCACCGTGTTTTATAGAGCTGTTACCACTGATTTCTGTCCAGCTCTTGAGTAATTCAGCATAGCTCATCCTTTTCTCCCCTTTTGCCTTCCTTGAGAATGGCTTCTTAATTGCCACCGTTCCAATGAGACCATTTCTGCTGATGCTTCAGTGAACAGTAGATGAATTGAGTGAAGGGCCAGATGCATCTCTGAGGTCCTGTGTCAGGTCTTTGCTGGATACTTTTTTCTATTTCTTGATGACATGACTTTATGATACTGCTCATCTGCTGTAGGCTGTTTTTTTAAAGCCACTTCATCTTTTGTGATCAGCTTTGTAGTTTCCTCAAATTGTTTAAGATATATACCAAGTTTTCAGCAAGTAGCTCTGCAATAATCACCTTTTTAGCAAAAAAATATTATTTTTTATGCCTGTAAAACTATTTTATCTTTTCCATTTTTCATAGATTAATTTCATAAAGACAGACATAGACATTTCATAAAGAAATGTAAACAAATTATGTGTTTTTGCATCAGGCTTCTAATTGGTTCTTTATCAAGTCATCTGTAAACGATTCACAGGTCAGTGTTAAGCAACCGAACAACAATGGTAAGATAGAAGGCCTAAAAATGAGTGGAAAAAAAAACATGTCCAAAACTAAAACACTGAAGACCAATTAAAACATATTAGAAGTCTGGCAACTTTGAAGTAAATTATAGAGAAATGAGCGGTGCTTCTGCATTTTGGCTGAGTTCTTTTAACTTTCCTTTTACTGTGACTGTATTATGGAAAGGTCTTGTCTGAATATAAAATAAAACATGAATAGTCAATGTTTAACCATTTGATTTACTTAATATTTTACAGAGTAAGGCTTTTGAGAGTGAGAAGAAGTACTGTGATGGCCCAATGCACTAGTCAGGATTGGTTAATTAAACTTTGAGGCAATATCCCTCAGAATGGGATTTCACTACGCTGCAGAAAAGTAGCCCCTGGATAGAGGTGAGTAGTCAGCAACCTGAGGTTGCTTAAGCCTCTGAATTATGCCCAAAAGAGTTCTTCAGCCCAACTTTGTATGAAATTGGTGTTTGTGCTTGTGAGAATGTGTGAGTACCCTGTGCTATTAGGTCTCTCCTCAGCAGCGGATAGAGCACAGGTTCAACTCCATCCATCTCTTGGATGATAAGGGTTTTTCCAAATCTGACTGCCAGCTCTAGGGATGTCATGAAGTTATTATCCTATAGAGAGAAGGCACACAGACACCCAGTACTAAGAGATTACATTAAATTCTAGAGGTGGATGGTAACACAGTTCTCTCCTGTATCTGGTGGATGGAAGAGTAATTATAGTTGTAGTACCATTGCGATTAAAAAAAGAAAAAAAAGAAAAAAATTTACAGTTGGAAGGTGAATAAATCTTATATTTTCTTTCTAAACAAAGCATTTACATCTAGAGCATCTAGAGAGTTTTAACAAGTTATTAAGCAAAAACCAAACAATTTAAATACATATACAAAAAAGAAATAATTACATGAGTGTTTTCAGTGTACCTGATGACACTAATGCAGTAATTAATATGTAACAGTTAAGTGATAAGCAATGGACACCACTGTTAATTAATGTAATCATCATAATTTCTTGCTAAAATCATTACCTGGACCAATCAAAGTATGGTTAAGGCTTGCTTCTAAATGATTAAGATATTCTAGTAGAGTAGAGAAACTTGGATTCATTAGACAAGAAGAAACTGATCAGTCAAGAATGTCTAACGGAAAACTTAGAAAAAGAAGAAAGAACGGGTTAGAATGAGGGTTAACTGATTTAAACAAAGCACAGGATGTGCACAGGATTTTGCAAAATCTAACAGATTAATGACCCTCCATTCCACGACACATGTTACTGATTGTGTGTTGTTACCTGCTGGTTGATAACCTCTAGTCTGTGCTGTTTGAGATGTGTACATAGCCACTCTGTAGCTCGGGACGATGGGTCGATCAGGAATGGACACGCAACACTCTGAGTCAGAAATGAGGAGAAAGCAGGACATTTCAGCTGAAGTTGTTTTAGGATAGTTTTACTTATAAAGCACACAACTCACCTAGAAGAATGATGTGCACTGCATGTGTGTATGCATATGGTTTAACCCCGTAACAGTGCTATCATACTTACCATTCAATACCACCTTCCTATATCAGGCACAGGAGTCTTTCTCTCGCCGTCTTTCTTACTCTCTCTCACATACACACCAATGATTACAGTTTGTTTATACAGTGAAAGCTGAAACCAGTGTTTTTGAAACCTCTAACAGGATAGGGTCCACTGTTCTTGTACCAGCTGAAGTGTGCAGCAATATAAAAAGATCTCTAATGCCTTTAGAAAAAAAATGGTTGTGAATGCTCATGAGCCTGACAAATCAGTTGTGAGGCAAATCATCTACAAGTCTTGTACATGGAACCACTGACAATTTGCCCACAAGTAGTTACGGCACATTCAGCGAGAGAGCAGACCATTTGATGTCTCCAAGAACCCCCAAAATTTAACATGATCTATGTCATTTTTGCGAGAGTGTATGCGTACACATACTCCCTAGACACTTTATTGGGTACACCTGTCCATCTGCTCCTTAATGCAAATTTCTAACCACATGGCACGAACTCAATGTGCCATGTCAGAAAGGTCAAATAATCTCAAACTGTCTCATTGTTATGTTTCTTGAACATAACAATGAGTTCACATGACTGAAATGGACTCCACAGTCACCATCCCAGTCCAATAGTGCATGTCTGGGATGTGCGAGATCTATGCCACTAAGAATTAAGACAGTTCTGAAGGCAAAAGGTGTCCAACCTGGTACTCTCTAGGTGTACCTAATAAAGTGACAGCACATCTCTTTCTCACTAGTTTCAAGGCAAACATAAAAGCAAAAGAGAAACAGAGAGACAAAGAAACACTAAATAAATAAACTAGCTATGTAGGAAACAGCTACGAGGATGAATGATGGACTTCTTACCTTCAAATTGAGTGCATTGATCTGGTGGTGGCGATGATAAAAACAACACACAAACACGATACAACCAAATGGAGCACAGACGTATGGCAACAAGGACACAACTTTCGGTACAGCTAGACTTGTTTTATCATGTTAATGCTGGGTCTGTATTGTACTTTGATGTCTTTTTAAATAAATATTTTATACAGTGATGTGAAATAAGCAAGCCAATGCATAAATAGTATTAATAACATCCTTCTATAAAGTAGGCAAAAAGAGACTGAAATTAGTGTTTACATTTAGTAAATCCCTGTGTCATGTTGTAGATGCAGATTTGATATATTAGTCTAACCTGCAGTATAACCAGTGCATTCTCCATTGAGAGATCATCTGATGGCAGCCCTTGACTCTTCCAGATCAACTGTTCACTCTCCGAGCACAGGAATGATCGCAAGTCAAACTCTGAAACAAGCAACAAAAAGGCTTGTGTCTTTATTTGTATTTATTGTCACCATACCTCAGTTTAAATATCACTGAGATAAAAATTAGTGCTTTTCGTGTACAATTTCAATACATGCATATTAACGTAAGAGGAGATCAGTTACTGGGGTATTGATTATTGATGTAGTATCATATCATTAAAAAACACAATTAAAGTTACAAAACAGGATTATCAAGTACTGTGATGCTTTCTGAGCCTGGGATTAAAACATAACATCATTATAAATTGCAAAATTACCATTTATTTAGTTAAATGGCAAACAAGCTCTTCGAGAAGACCCTGAAGCTGTAACGTCTGTATGTTCCATGTTGTAACAGTAGAGTCCGTTATGTTGTGTGTGGGCAGCGGTGTCTGAGTAGGCTGCTTGGGACAGGACTTGGCATATGCTGTTGCTAGTGTGGTAAAAGAACTAGTAATATATTTACTCTGTAGTCCAGAGTGAGCCATCCACGAGTCCAGACACTGTCGTCTACGGTCTTCAGAAGCTGCAGACAGGTAGGTGATGAAGGCTGCCGCAAGCAAGGCTCTAACAGGGAGCGTATCCAACTCATTCTTTATCTCTGACATCTAGGACAAAATACAGGTAGGTGAACAAAGTATAAAAACTAATCACATTAGATTGACGGGCAGTATCAGGAGAAAAGGCGTGGATGTGAGAAAAGAAGGTGGCGCAAAGAGAGAACTGAAGTTGGTACATTGCTCATATGATGCTAATATGGCCCAGTGCAAAACATGTTTGGTTTTTGTTTGTTTTTTTTTTCCTAATGACTCTTTAATACTAAACACAGACATAAATACCAACCCACAAGTGCAGGACCTGGAACACACTTGCTATTCTGCACCGATTTTACTGACACAGCTGTAAAGACTTCCAGGTTCATCAGGATTCCTTTGAGGTATTTTAATAGCATGTCAGGGGAACACGGGCACACCCGCACATCTCTGTAAAATACTTAAACATCAGGCTTAATTGCTAACCCTTTTCCCCACTTATATCCACATCTGAGGTTGCAAGTTTTCATGACCTTGAGATCTCTAGTCTACTGCATTAATACATCCTACTTAAAAACTTGCATCTGTTTCACTTACGCTGTAGCTCTGTACACCTGACTCATTGGTTTTCCCTTCCTGAGAAACACTAAAACAGCTTAGAAGTATTGATGTATAGTGACCTACAGCTACTGTACAGCGTTGAAGTGAGTGTATGTGTGTACACGTGAGAGTATATGGTAATACGTGAGTGGAGAGCAAACTGGCTCTCTGGTGTAGTCCTTGAGGGAGGCGGTGGGACTGAGGGTGTGTGTACGAGCGAGCGTGTCAGGAAGAGATTGAGTGTTTTAATTAAGGTGCAGACAGATGCTGTGGAGAGGAGTAAAAACAGCCAGAAGGGACCCAAGACAGCGGGATCCATCCCCCCTGTCATACACACACACACACCCACGAGCTCTTAGACACTCACGGCTCCTGTTGCTCTTACATTGTAAATGAGCCTCTTTTTGAGTAAATGTGTATAACCTCCCCCACCAATACATATATCATCACACCGATACATCAAACTACCTGTGCATTCCAGCGTGTGTGTTCTCCGTCCAGTTGTGATATAAGCTGCTGGGCAGCAGTGATCGTGTCCTGAGCTTTTGACACATCGGCCTCCAACTTAGCTGCCTCTGCAGTATGACACTGAAACCTGCAGAGAAAGTAAGGAGAAAGAAAAGCCAACCGAAAGCAGATGTAATGTAATATTTACCCAAGACGATAAGATGCATTGTAAATATAACAGGCGAGACTTTCTCTATGACAAGCAAGTAGATTCATATAGAAAATGAGTGTAGTGAAAGTAGGACATCTTTCAGTTATAAGATGATTGTATTGTATGATTGAACATGGATGAGGAGGAGGAAAACTGAAGACTAAAGAGGACAGAGCGCAGGGAGCTCAGTGACACTAATGTAAAGTGTGAAGTTCGACCCTTTGTTGTGCTCTGATGTCGTAAATACTGAGGCTGGTAAATTTCTGCGCATGTTTGTTGCTGTAGTTGTTAATTTTTAGGTGGCTCATCATCGCATCAACAAATCAACAGTTCAAGATTAAAAGAAACCACAACCCTAATCTCAATTTAAGACAACGGCACGCAAAAACCACAAGCAAAACACAAACTACACAGTATAGAAAGATTAGTTGGTGAAGGAAGGATGCATACTTCTCTTTCAACTCATTGACTTTGGCTCCAACAGTGCTGAGCTGGTCTTCTAGTTTATTCTTCCTACTCTCAGTCTTCCTCAGGTTTCTGGACACATACAACACACGCATTGATTTATTGACTTACTTTATGTATCATTTATTTCATGTGTAGCGTCGAGAAACTGAGCGTGAGTTAGAGTTGAGTAGAATTAGATGAAGTCAGTGATCACAAGTTTGTTTACAAGAATACAATCTAGATCAAAATTACTTCACAAAACTTAGCAACTTTTGAATTTTTTTAATCAAGAACTTCAACTTTGTTGGTTTTTGTTTTGTTTAAACATACAGCGTTTTACAGGTTGAAAGCATTTTCGGTCTTTTATAGAGTTGTGTTTGTGTGTTTTCCTACTCCAAAAGTCCAGCCTGTTCTCTTTCCAGTGGCTCTATCCTCTCTAGGACGCGGGAGTATTGGACATTGGCTTTGACCCAGGCAGCCAGAGGAGCAGCTGCTGCACTTGCACGCTTTGCATTCTGAATGAAACAACAGTAGCATAACAAATCAGTGAAACAGCCACAATAACTTCTTTAGAAGACAAACACACTAACAAACCAACAACAACAACAATCAAGCTGTAATAACAACCTCCAACAGTACATCTAATTCTGATTCTGCTACTATTGTAGGCAGACCTTAGGGTCAAACGAAGCCCTGTTCCTGTTGAGTAGCTCTTCCACACTCTGGCGAATCTCAGGAGTGATGTTCCTGGCTTCAAATGTAGCTATGTCCTCCCTCACACCACGTTTAGCTAGAAAGCTAGAGAAGAGAGGAGTTGTGTGAGTTCAACATTAAAGCCAAACACAGATGAAATCATCAGAAAGAGATAAAATTAACCCATAAAGCAGATAGTTTAATGTTAATTCAAGCCTAAAATATGGGCCTTTTTTTCCTTAATTAAGCATGAACAATTGCCCCCCCACCCCCAGCACCACCCCGCCCAAATATACGCACACAACCTACACTCGCTCATTAGCAGTGCAGAAAGGCTTTGTTTATCCTTCCCTTTTCTTCCTTGTTTCCCACCCATTCTCTAACACCTCATCACTTCCTAATGCCTCTTTTTGCTAACCCGAGAGGTGTCGAAGATCCTCATCAATTTAATTACTCCCAACAGGGTAACTCTTCATCTTCCTATCCATCCCTTTACACGTTCTTCCTATCTCTTTTCTCTCACCTCTTCATGCTGACCCAGGAGGTGTCAAAG
The DNA here is from genome assembly GCF_056152115.1 of Neolamprologus brichardi. Classification (NCBI taxonomy): domain Eukaryota; kingdom Metazoa; phylum Chordata; class Actinopteri; order Cichliformes; family Cichlidae; genus Neolamprologus; species Neolamprologus brichardi. The sequence continues at coordinate 18,664,970 of NC_142117.1, read as the reverse complement.
ATGCCCATCAGCCTCAGTACCCCCTCCAGGATGTCTCTGATGACATCGGGAGGCATGCGGAGGGAGCGGATCTCAGACAGCGCTTCAGGCTTGATGTTTCCAACTGCATGCTTTGCTTCATCTACCAAAGGCTAGAGGGCAGCAGGGGAAAAGGCAGCGAGAGATGCACAAGTACGTGAAGGATAAGCACAATGGGGATTGCAAGCCTTGAAAAGGGGGGATGTTTTCTCGTAACTTACAGAAATGGGCATGCTCACAAAAACAGGCACCCGACCACTTACCTGTACTTCTTTCAGCTCGTCGTCGATTTTGGCTTTTCTCTCTTCAATCTTGGACACTTCTTGAGCCATTTTCCCTTTCAATTTTTCCATCTCTGCCTTCTGGTCACTGGCATTCTGGAAAATCCAAAAAATAAAGAAAATGTTCAGTACACAAGATTAAAAAACAGGCTTTTAGCATGTACTGAAGTTAGGGGAAAAAAGGCTTAATCAGGATTGAAAGTAAGCAGCTGAATATATGATTTCTATATAATCATCTGTATTTTATTTTACATCTATAGGATTTTTTTTAGGAATATTGTGACACTGATGATGAAAAAGCAGTGAGGACAAATGTTTGGCTGCATCATTTTCCAACAGGTCCTCTCTCTGACCTCTTCAAACCTGAAAATTTTATCACATCACATTTTCATCTAAAGCTAATCCCAACATTGGCTGTTTTCCATCCCTATAATTCTTCCATAGTCAAGGCTCCAGGTCTTGCTATATGCCACATATATTCCCCTTTTCTGCTCCAAATCTTATTTTCCTTCTTCCTTAACGGCTCTCTTAATATTTCCATCTTTGCCAAGCCTCAGTCAGTCTTCCATCTATTTTGTTTACGCTCTTCCCATCGTTGTTCCAGTGTTCCTCGCTTCTCTCCCTGCTGTCTCCATCCCCACAGGCGACATAGCTACTACAGACCAAAGGGATGAGTCTAGTTCTTAATTATCACTCTGCAAAACTGACTCCTCTGACAGTTATTTCTTTTTCTTTCTTATTTTTGTTTCTCTTCTCCTTTCTTCCTCCCTCCCTCTAACTCAACAAACCCAATCCCCACAGAGTGAAAGATAGAAGGATATCATAACTAATGAACAAGGTTCATCTCCTTTTCCCCCTCCACACATCTATCCATCCAACCATCCATCCTCGAGACAGACCCAGCAGGAGGAAATGGAAATGGGGGTATCAGGAAATGAGAATGAAAGGAAAGTCACAAAACAAACAAATACACATACGTACACAAACTAAATAAATAGTGTCTTCACAGCAGGGAGGATATTGCCATGGGAAAGGCAGAAAGTTTCTTGTATAATGCAATGCAGATGAAAAAGAAAGCCAGAGAAGAGAGGAGAGGAGAGGAGAGGAGAGGAGTTGGATAGATAGACATAGAATAGATATAAGTTAGAAAAGACATGAAACCCTGCAGGACTACTGTCCTGAGCCACACACGTATACCCACATGCACCCATCCACACATCCCAATACACAGTCACTAGCGGACAATGCACCAGCAGCACAGACATACACACCTGCATGGAGGTTGTGATTTCCTGCAGGGCAGAATCTGCCTCCTGTTGTTTAGTCCTCAGCAGTTCGCTCTGCTCTGCAGCCCGCCTCTTTAGTTCATCAACCAATGTTTTAGCTTCATTCAGCTTAGAAACGCCTGCCTGTAGACATAACATGTATTACTTTACAAGTAATGTCAAACTTGTTTCCTCTTAAAGATTCAATGGAATTTGTGTGTGCAATGTTTACCAACAACATTTACGGTTGCTTTGTAATTGTACTTTCTCATATCAGTGTGTAAAACTGCACTAAAACTTTAAATAAAATACTACACAGGATGAATGCTGGGCCCAAGCTCATCTATCAGGGCTGGATACGGTTCCAAAAACCAAATAACTTCTCTAATCTATGTCTTTTATTTGCTGTGTGTCGTTTTCACCGTAAGGCTCTTTTAAAACTCTTATCGTCACTAAAAGTCAAATCAAGAGCTATTTTATGTGTAGATCTATCGATTTTCAAGTCTAGGATAAACAATTCTCATCAGTTGTTCCGAAAATAAGTTGCTTCTTACCGAAGTAGTAAAAGTCATACTACTTATAATTCTGTATCACAGGGTAGATTTGCAATTTTACCTGCAGATGCTGCTGTCTTGTAGTAAGCTGCTTTTGCTTCCGACTGTATAATGCGGTGTAAACATGCAGAAAGGCCATGTACTTGCTCGGTGTTGCACCGTGTTCGTGACATGACTCATGGACCATCAAGAACAATCGGCACAGATCCCCCTGCCCAGACCCTCCTGAGAGTCACAGGTGAAAAAAAAGATGCACAAAGAGAAAAAGTTGATATAAAGTCATTCTGATTGCACTAAAAATATAGAGCCATTAAATATGTCTAAGTGTTATAAGCTTATGATACTACTACTATTAATAAAATAAGATAATTCATCTTAATTTATCGCATGGTAGTGACTAAATGGAAATATGAGTAAAATAAAATAAACAAATAAATAAATAATAATAACAATAATAATAATACTAATAATAACAATAAAAGCCTTTATGGTAGACTGGTCAGATGGAAGCCCCTCCTCAGTAAGAGGTTAGCCCACCTGGAGTTTGCCTGAAAGACTCAGACCACAGAAACAAAACTCTCTGGTCTGACGAAACAAAGATTGAACTCTTTGGCCTGAATGCAGAGTCTCATGTCTGAAGGGAATCAGACACCGAAACCCGACTGAACATCTCTGGAGAGATCTGAAAATGGCTGTGCATCGACACACCCTCCCTATCCACCTGATGGAGCTTGAGAGGTTCTGCAACAAAGAACGGGAAAAACTGCCCAAAAATAGATGCGCCAGCTTATAGCATCATACTCAAAAAGACTTGATTGTTGCCAAAGGTGCTTCAACAAAGTGTTGCGCGGTCTGTGAGTACTATTACACTGTAGATAAATAGATAATCAGTCCCATATTTATTTTCTATTTATTTGTTTAAACAACATTGACCAGTTCTATATTTTACGTTTTTCAATGTGATTAATCATGCCAACAGCATGAACAACTATAAAATGGCTCAAATGCACTTTGTCATCACTCCTATTTCAAAGTCACTCACATTGTGAAGGTGATAGCTTCGCGTGTACACAATTCTGCATCGGCATATTTATCAGCTATCTGACAACATTTTAAGTCCAGAGATTATCAATCATTCGTGAACTGTGACTTGATGTTCATGTGCTTACCTGAGCTTTTCCTCTTGCTGCCCTTTTCTCTTTCGGTCTCCTCCCCTCCCTGCTCAGTTTTTGCCAACAACAGCTCGGGTATCTGACATGCAACACGTTTAGGTTTACCAGATTTGCAAATGTGACTATAAAAGAACTGATGTGTGCACAAATATGACCGCAACACCTTGATTTTTAAAAATAACTTGTAAAGTAAGAAAAAAAAGTTTTCAATTTTAAAATTCCAACAATGAGAGAAAAACAATTCATTATTTAGGGCTGCTGTATTAGGTCAACAGACATTAGTAGAGCAGAATTACACAGGTCTGTATTTAAAGGTTGGAAGGAATGTGCATTGCTAATCTTATACGCAACACTTAGTGTGAGCTTTATTAACAACTGATGATTTAATGCCCATTTTGATCTTGCTGTTCTGATATTAACCTTTTTCATGCTGCTTTCAGACCATCCTTCCATCCACTGGACAGAGCACTTGCGGTAAAAAGCTGGGTTGCTCTCACAGTTGATGGTGAAGTTAGAGTTGGAGGAGTCCATGATCAGAACAATGTGGAGGTTCTGCTGGATTCCTGAGTGGGATGTGAGACAGTGGTGAAGGGAATTCATCAGGAAACTTTGATGAAAGATGGACACGGTGTGGGACAATGACAGGCATTGGTATTATCACTAATAGCATCTTTATTAACTCGTATCTGGCAGAGTTGAAAGGAAAAGGTGAGGACTAAGCTCTTTAGTGGTTTTACTTTGCCAATAATGGTTATTGATTTGATTCACAAGCAGCAACCTCTGTGACATTGCAGCATTTATACAGTACCAACAACAGTGTGCAGCAATGAAGTAGAAGAACACAGTCGGATATAATCAAGGAGAAAAACAGAAAAAACAATCTCTGTAACAAAATGTCACATATAATAGAGGTTTACAGTGAGAAGAGGCCCTAACGAAGGAACAATGAACAACAGAAAGACAGAGGGACCATGCTGTCAATAAAACCACAGTACTGACTGTGAGAGAAATAGTTGTAGAGAGGTCCGGTGAATCCATCCTGGGAAGCACCATCTTTCAGTGACAAGAGGAGTGGCTCCAGTTCCTCAGGGGTATATAGACCTGGAACTTCACCTGAAAAATGTCCCCAGGATACATTAGAACTACAACTTAACTACAACTGAGAAAATTCTTGAGTGCATGATCCATATTCAAATGCACATCTCATATATAGTTTATAATTTTAGGAGACACACATTTCTTTCTTCTTCGTGTTCAATGATTACCTGATCTCAACCCAACAAAGCACACTTTTTCAGATGAAACTGAACATTAAAAACAATGCTCATATTTAAAACTTTGGTAGTTTTTCCAGTTACTTTTGAGACTCTGAAAATGAAAAACTGCTCAGAATGAAGCTGGAGTGGGGTATGGTTGGATGGTTACCCTAGCATGAAGTCTGTGAGCAGGAAGAAAATTCTGGTCTGACTAAACCCAAAGGTCAAAACAATTTCTTCTATCAGAACATAAACCCATCTAAAACCATAGTCCAGCTATATATTGCAAATACTGTTTAAGATTTGAGTGTGACAATCGCAGTTTAAACATTAACTCTTAAATGAAGCTACAATTTCTTGAGTCCCAATAACTCACGTTTCTATAAATAAAAAAAATAAGGCAAAAGCATAAATAAACACAACACATACCTGATGACAGCAGGCTGTTCACCATCTCTAAGAAAGCTGGGTGGACAAACTGATAGTCCTCTAATAGTAAAACCACCTGTTGGCCCTCCAGACCTGCCAGCTGCATCACCTAATCACACAGTATCCACACAAATATATTATATAGTGCCATCAGCTGAGATTACATAGTTTATGCTTAAACCTCTGCAAAGTGAGACATCTGTCAACATGTGATAATGGGTACTGATTTAATGCATAAAAATCAACTAAAACGACAGAAAATTATTTTATCAGTAACTATTCACGTTTAATGGTAATTATAGGTGTCACTCAATCTGAAAAAACACACAAATGCTCGACAGGGAGTTCTTCAGAATAGGAACCGTATAGCCTGCAGGATTAGTGTGTAACGTGTGATTATCTCTAAGAGCATTTTGCAAATGCAATTTATTAAAGTATAATGTGAACCAGATAAAGAGATAAAATCTAATAAAGGAAATCCACTTACCGTCTTGAGATCACTGTTGAAATGCTTCAGGGTGTAACCACGGGAGATTTTGGGAGTAAACAACGTGTATCTGTGCATGTGTGACACCAGGCACGTGGCTGTGTGCCGACCCACTCCGCTGAGCCCTGCCAAAAGCAGAGACCCACCAGGTCTGCTTAGGACCCGATCTACCCTGGACACAAAGTCGCACACTTCCCAGAACAGGAGAAGATCCAGCTCTCTGTTATCTCGACTGTACAGCACGACTCCCTAGAGGAAAACGAGGAACAGACACACAGGTGAAGGAGGTACACAGCAGCAAACACAATGAAGTGAAAATAAGAAAACAAAGACAAAGAAATGCAAACACAGAGTGAGACATGACAATGAAAACAGAAGCACAAAAACAGGAGTTTAATAATTTACTAAAGCAAAGTGGCAGTACCATTTTTTTACTTTAAATTAGGTAAAAAGTTTAAGCTTTTTTAGCAAAATATGACACTAGTGCAGATTATCCTGTCTAAAATGCTATTGATATACTGATGATTTATTGTATTAGCGCATTTGCACATAAGGACCATATCAGTGTTTTAGCTAAGAAGAATAAAGAGAAAATCCCTATAGTTGCTGCATCACTGTGTAGACACATCTTTCTGTCCACAGTTAATCCAACAAGTCTAACGATAGTCTCTTACTGCGTACCTTCTGTATAACTTGTTTTAAATCAGTAGAGTCCAGGCGTCCCAGTTGTTTGCCATGAGGAGGCAGAGACTGGCCAGGAGTGATCACAGCCCCCTCAGACGCTCCCCATGTCACATAGAAACCATCTGCAAACAGACAAAATAACAGACTATTAGTGGACATGTTAAATTACATTGAGGTTGTCTAAGAAAAATTAAAAGTTCTGCATAGACAGTGTTGTACTAGCAATCAACTGTGTATGAAACACAGAAGTGCAGAGAGTGCATCACCATCAGGGCTAAATGGCCCATTTTGTCAGTTCAAAGAAAGTGATCCAGATTTGCAATCAGCTTTGATGGGTTTTTACTTTGTCCACGATTCACATCTTCACCAGATTTCCTAAAATGAGGGTGGTTAATTGTTGCACAATGTTGTTGACAAACAAACAGACATCAAGTTGTTTTCTCAAATGTAGTTTGTGCCTTTATAAGCAACTTGTCCACAAGAAATTTGAGTTTGCAATCCCTGTTTTCCAGGTTGCCACAGTCTGGGAGAGGCATTCCTCACTGGGGATACAAGGTAATCTACAAGCTGATTAGATTAAAATGTAGATTGGATTTAAAAGCTTTCTACACATTATTGGCTGAACTCTTACTGAGTTGGTTCTTGACACGACACCCTAGCCTCATGAGCCGATGTGATGAAAAGATCAATTATCTTTTAAGTTTCTGTCTGTGCTTCATAGTTGCCAGAACTGGACACCTTTGTTAAGCACATTCAAGGGCCTTGGGTACAAATATGTTGTTATATTATATTTATTAAGCAGCCAAGACCTGTTTTTCTGCCTCTTTGTAACCGAGCCAGTTTTCTCTATAAGGGTTTTCAGTGCTATTTTTATGACAAAAGCTAGCAAAAGCTACATCTTTTCACAGATTTCCAGACTGCTGTAAAGCACATTATTAAACACAATACATAGTATTATTGCTAACACAGTGAGCTGGTTCCCTTTCAGTCGATTCACTCGGTACAACACATAAGTATGGGATATCACGCCCTTGCGTGTCCTGGCTGAAGAAACCTTTATTCACACCTTCAGGGCAGATGACATGTGATGACATGTGCATGGCCCCTCCTCAGGGATGCGGTTTCTCTTTGCACGACAGCAAACAGCACGATGCCTGCCCTGTCTGCCTGGGGGTCGTCCACACTAGGAGAACATTGACGGAGCCCAAAGCCTGTGCGTTTTGTTGCCAGCGCCGGCGCTCGACCCTGGAAAGATGGGTGACGTTTGTGGAAAAAGTGCTGGGACGCTTGGCTGTCGCACGGCATGACCCTCTCCTTTCTGAGTCTGAAGACAAGCATTATCCAGTCAATGTCCTAACACTGTCTCCCAAGCACAAACCCCCTGCACACAAAATGCCTCAGGTTGTAACTCCCTGTTCAGGTGTGTTAAATGTTCAGGTGACCACATCAAGTGTTCCTGCTGTTTTTCATTGTTGTGCCCCAGAAAAGGTGCATCCAACAAAATGTGTGAATGTACATGTTTCCATGTTACAGTCAATAAAGAGTGTTGTTTATTCTCAAACAATCACAAATGCTCAGCCTGCAGGCAGAATGAGCCAGGTCAGGCAGGTGGTGCAGTCCCCTGCAGACACACCGGGGGGCAACAACGCCCCGCCGTCGGTGCTGCAGGTCAGCCGTCTGGCTGCTCACTTCCCTCAGTGGCGCGCTTGTGCCCCCTCTCCGTGGGTGCTGCGAACCTTTGCCATGGGTTACCGGTTCCGGGTCAAACTGTCTCGTTTCCGGAGACTCGTAAACACGACTGTCGGCACCGAGGCAGCCGTGATACTCAGAGACAAAATAAAGGCGCTATTGCAGAAAAGAGCAATACGAGTGGTCCCCACTTCGGAGACAGACAAAATCTGGTACAGCCGTTATTTTGTTGTTCCGAAAAAAAAGGGGAGGGCTTCGTCCCATCCTCGACCTGCGAGTCTTGAACACATATCTACGAACGTACAGGTTCAAGATGCTAACACTCAGACAACGCTTGAATGCAGTCGGCCCGGGATATTGGTTTGCAACAATCGATCTAACAGATGCTTATTTTGATGTGGCTATACACCCGAAACACAGGCAGTTTCTGAGGTTTGCATTCGAGGGCGTAGCCTACGAATACCTGGCGCTGCTGTTCGGGCTGTTGCTCGCTCCTCGCACTTTTGCAAAATGTGCTGAGGCAGCGCTACTGCCCCTCAGAGAGAGAGGCATCCCGCATCTTAGCCTACCTAGACGACTGGGCTCTTGTAGCTTGCTCCAGAGAGCAGGCGGAGACACAGCTGTCGCTGGTTCTGTCACACATTCAGACACTGGGGTTCTCTGTGAACTTTCAAAAGAGCTCGCTAATCCCGAGTTAGCTGATTTCTTTCCTCGGTTTGGAAATATGCTCGCTTTCCAGCACATTTGTCTGAGAAACGTTTACTGTCTCGCTCAGTTTCAGCTGGGACGCAGACTGCGTTTCCAGACGATATTACATTTGTTGGGCATGATGTCATCTATGATCGCCATAGTGCCACTTGGACAGTTAAAGATGAGAGCATTTCAACGCTGGACTCTCTCTCACCGCCTGTTTGCATCACGTCACCTCCGGAGGAGGCTGACGGTAACCGCATCTTGCATGCTAGCTCTCCGTCCTTGGAGGGAGCCCGGGCTGCTGCATCAGGGCTCTTGGATTGGGAGGGTGTTGTTTCGCAAAGTGGTGTCCTCAGATGCTTCCCTAAGAGGGTGCATCAGTGAGAGGGATCTGGTCCACCCAGCACGGGCTGCACATCAACCACTTAGAGCTGTGTCTCTAAGAGCCACCTGAACCTGGGGCCGGACCTTCTCTCCATGGGGGGGTCCTCCATTCTCTCTGGTGATAGAATGGAGGTTACACCCTTTAATAGTGGCTCAGATTAGGGATCTATTTGGCAAGGCGCAAATAGATCTTTTTACCTCCAGGGTAAATACTCACTGCCCCCTGTTCTTCTACATAATCAACCACGATGCACCCTTGGGCATGGACGCACTAGCGCACCAAAGGCCAGATGTGCTCCTGTATGCATTTCCCCCAGTGGAAATGATATCTCCAGTTCTAGAGAGAGTGTGTCGGCGGTCTCTCCCTCTGATTCTAGTGGCCCCTTGGTGGCCCACAAGGTCGTGGTATGCAGAGATAATCAGCCTGCTAGTAGCAGGTCCTTGGCAGCTTCCTCTCTGCAGGGACCTCCTCTCTCAGCAGTAGGAGAAGTGGTTCATCCGCGGCCAGATCTGTGGCGCCTTCATGCTTACCTGCTGAGAGGTTAAACTTGATTGCTAAGGGTTTGCCACCTAGTGTGATAGCAACAATTCAGAGCGCTAGGGCCTCATCTACTAGAGGCTTGTACGCTTACAAATGGCGAGCCTTCGAGTAATGGTGCCTGGTCCACCACACTCTCCCATTTCAGTGCTCTATTGTGGATGTTTTGACATTCGTGCAGGAGCTGCTGGATAAGGGCCTTTCATTTTTGACAATTAAGGTTTATTTAGCAGCTATATCTGCTTGTCATATTGGTTTTGACGGGGTGACACCAGGTGCACATCCCTTTGCCATACGTTTTCTGAAACGGGTTCCCTGGCTGAGACCCGTGCTTAAGTCCAGTGTCCCTGCTTGGGACTTGTCTTTGGTGCTGGAGGCCCTATATAGCCCCCTGTTTGAACCCATTGAGTCTGTGGATCATATAAGACTGCATTGTCTGTGAAGGTTCTCAGTCATCCAGGTCATCGTAGTCAAAGGAGCTTGGAAAGAAAAGCGTCTGGACTTCTTTAAGTTACTTGAAGACGTTTCACCTCTCATCCGAGAAGCTTCCTAAGTTCTAAGGTCAAATGGTGGAGGGTCCCAGATATAAACCTAGTGGGAGTGTCCCCCCACAGAGGGACAAAAGGACCCCCTGATGATCCTCTAATTGCCTGAGTCAAGGTGTGAAACTGGGTGTGGGTCCCAATCAGCCAGAGTTTCGGGTGAGTTCATTGTGGAACCTGGCCCCACCTTATCATGCGAATTCCTGAGGTCAGATGGCCCAGGATGTGAGTGGACGTTAAGGCGTCTGGGAAGGGAACTCAAAACTGGATTATAGATGGCAGAGAGTTGGTGTCGTAAACCACCGCCTCTGTTCAAAGATGGTCGCTCACAGTGGACATAGATGGCTTCTTTCACTCCTCTTTCAAACCATCTGTCCTCTCTGCCCAAAATGTGAACATTGGCATCCTCGAAAGAGTGTCCTTTGTCCTTTAGATGCAGATGGACAGCTGAGTCTTGTCCTGTGGAGGTGGCTCTTCTATGTTGTGCCATGCGCTTGTGAAAAACTGCATTACTTCTCACTTTGGCTTTGGCAAAGGGAGTGGGTGACCTTCATGCGCTGTCTGTGCATCCCTCCTGCACACAGTTCTCTCCTGATGACCACAAGGTCGTATTGCGTCCAAATGCTGCCTATTTTCCCAAGATCATGCTTGCATCTTATAGCTCAATGGAGTTTGAGTTGCTGAGCTTTTGCTCCCCTCCTTTTGCATCTGAGAAGCAGAGGAGGATGCTTTGGATCTCTTTGTCCAGTGTGTGTGCTACGCACCTACATTAAGCGCACTCAGAATGTGCATTTATGTGACCAGCTGTTTGTCTGCTTCACTAATCCAACTAGAGGTAGAGCTCTGTCTAAACAGAGGCTGTCCCACTGGAGTATAGAAGCTATCTCACTGGCGTACAGCACCAAAGGTCTTGCTTTGCCCCAGGGGGTGAGAGCTCATTCCACCAGGAGAATAGCGACCTCATGGGCTCTTTTTAAAGGGGTGCATGTAGCTGATATTTGTACGGCAGCTAGTTGGGCATCATCGCACACGTTTGTCCAGTTTTATCGGTTGGACGTTATAGCCCCTTCAGTGGCTCCTACTGTCCTTTCTGCTGGGTCTACCGCACACTAAGGTGGTGGTGGTCCGATTCCGCTTCGGTGGCTGCTCTGCGGGGCGTATATATATGTCCCATACTTATGTGTTGTACCAAGTGAATCGACTGAAAGAGAACGAATAGTTATGTCTATAACTTCTGTTCCCTGAAGGAGAGGAATGAGGTACAACACAAGGTGGCCCCACTGAGAAGTTTGGCTCAGTGAAGAGCGGCTATCAAACTGAGGGATGACTGTGATGACAGCGGCTATATGCGCAGGCGGGGCCTTGCGCATGTCATCACACGTCATCTGCTTTAAAGGCATGAATAAAGGTTTCTTCAGCCAGGACACGCAAGGGCGTGATATCCCATACTTATGTGTTGTACCTCGTTCCTCTTCTTCAGGGAACAGAAGGGTCAGGGTTTATCTTTTACTCTAATCTTTGTAACATCACAGCGTCCAAAGTAAAGCTTGTGTACAACATGGACAACACTAGATGTCATTCTGGTATTGTCCAGAAGAAATCTCAGAACTTTATCAATCAGTGAATAAGACATACTACTAGGCACAGAGTTGGCTCTGTTGACACACTGAAAGCAAGCAAAGCAAATGGGAAAAAAATCAATAATTAAAATCATAACTAGTTTATTATTCAAAACAGACCATTAACAGAGATATTGCCACGTGTAAATCTATATGCAGAGCTGTCAAAAAGCGCTCTAATCAAATACTGCTTTCATTCAGACATGCCCAGCCAGTAATATTGACATTAACTGCTTAAAAGCCTCGTTCAGTAATAGTCTTTCATGGTCAGACCTAATATTTGGCTTATGAATTAGAAGCAAGAGCACAGCCATCCCATACCAGTCATGTTATCTAGAGCATCAGAGCCCCAGTCCCCTCGGATGATGGAGGAGAGGATGTTATCAAAGGTGTGAAGGTCTTTGGAGGAAACTAGTCGGTCTCTGAAGAGCCTCCTGGCCTCGTATGCTACCACCTCCAACACGCTGTCTGTCACATTAGATTGAGCTAAAGGGAACCAGTGAGATACACACACACACACACACACACATATATGAATTAAGACTTAACAGAATATAGTTAAAAAAAAGACCTTTACACATTTACACAAAATTAAGATTTATTCATTTTGTTAGACACCCCCCCCCCCCCCCCCTTCCCCGATAATTTAAATATTTAGGTGATCTCATACCAGGTGTTAGCTAAATTTATACGTTAAATATACAATCCGAATTTTAGTCTGCCTAAACCTGGCATTTAGTTTCATAATAATCACACTATTACTCAGGATTTAATATGAGTCAAAGGGCTGTTTCTGACAATGCTCAGTATGACAAAACCACCTCCCTGGATCACACATATGTAATAGATTTCCCCACGAAACAGCAGAGTGCTACTTGCTGAAAACTGGAGGGACAAGCCAGATTTGTGGTACTATAGAACACTGGTTTCGGCAGTGCCTGAAAATACTGAAAAGTGACAAACACAGACACAGTTCTGTCTCTGGGGTTTTCCATCCATCCATTCACTTCCGCTTATCCTTTTCAGGGTCGCGGGGGGCGCTGGAGCCTATCCCAGCTGTCATAGGGCGAGAGGCGGGGTACACCCTGGACAGGTCGCCAGTCTGCCGCAGGGCCAACACACAGGGACAGACAACCATTCGCACCCACATTCATTCGCACATTCACACCTAGTGGCAATTTGGATTATCCAATTAACCTATCCCCACAAGCTGCATGTGTTTGGACGGTGGGAGGAAGCCGGAGTACCCGGAGGGAACCCACGCAAACACGGGGAGAACATGCAAAGTCCACACAGAAAGACCCCGGCCTGATGTTGGAATTGAACTGAGGACCTTCTTGCTGTGCGGCAACAGTGCTAACCACCGTGCCACCGTGCAGCAAATTAAATTCTAAAAACCATTACAAGAAAAAATAAATAAATGTAAATTTTTCCTGCATTTTTTTTTAAAATTCCCATGACTTTTGATTTCCAAAATCCACTTTATAATGATTCCGCCACCAGCAGTAAAGCAAATAAATCCTCGCTTATTTTGGAGTTTTAAGGCAAACACTGATATTGATATTTGTTAATATGAATAATTAACAATATTGGTTGTTTAATAAAAAAGCAATGACCACAAAAACAAACAAAAAGCTATTCTAATTTATAATTTGTACATTTCTGAGTATATACAGAATGGGCTCCACGAGCTGCATCCATCTAAAACTTGTCAGTGCTCTCTTGTGGATACTCTACATAACGGCAACAGATGTTCTTAAATGGCCTCAAAGATATGTTATTTTTACACTGATGTTTTAGTAAAATTGTAAAAGTGGTATGTCAGCATCTATGACAGTATCCAGTCTCAGTATCAACCCATCACCTCTAAAACACATCAAATAAAACTAGGAAGCACAGATAACACTGCCTAAAGGACTTTATTCAAGCTCAAATTCACCGCAGGCACAGAAGAAATATAAAGAATAAGGATTTTTTTTTTACATACCAAAAAGAAGGTAAGCAGCAAACCGGGCAGAGAATTCAGAAAGAAAAAAAGAAAGTAAAAACTGATGAGGACAGGAAAAGGGAAGTTTCTCTGCTGACGTGTTTAATTAAAATAAATGATTGGACTCACTATCACAGCAGGAACACATTGCAGAAGGAGAGAAAGAGTGACAGAAGGAGAGATGAAAGGACAGCAAAGGGGGAGGATGATGAAAGAGTGAGAGACAGACGAGTGGCAGAAAGGGACTGGGGAAAGAGAAGAGAGGAATCAGAGAGAGACCGACAGAAAGAAGGAAAAAGGTGAGAGACAGAAACGGTGGCTCTGAGCTGAAAGAACACAGACGAGTAACTAACTCTGTGGGGCTGTATTTTTTTGTATTAATCTGGCATTAAAATGGAATTATTAATGTTACTCGGCAATATGAATAAACTAAGAAATTAGTAGTGAATCAGTGGGTCATTAAATGCAACCTTCTGCTTTTGTATGTGTAGTGACTAGTGCCTCAAAATAGTCCCCTACGTTTTTAACTTAGAGAAGGCTGGGCCGTGTTATTTGAAAAATCTTAACCTCATAAATCTTACTCTGTTTGCTAAAACACATACATATTTATATCGATCTATTTTTGGTTTGATTTTAGTTACCTGCAGTGAGGTCATACCGCAGCAGGCTGAGAACCCATTCTGTGAGAATACAAGGTGTAAACACATAATGGCTGTGGTCATCCACTGTGAACTTGGCTTTTACCTAACAGGAAAGAAGAAAATACAGAAAGGGGTTATTCTATTATATTATTATGTACACTCAGCAGACAGTTTATTAATCAACTTAATTAACTGATTGTTAACACAAAAAACCACATGGCAGCAAATTGATACATTTAGGCATATACTGAACTTCAAACCGAGCATCAGAGCAGGGCGGAAAAATGACTTAATTCATTTTGAACATAGCATAGATCCATAGTTTTTTCTATTAATGGTAGTGGTGTAACGATGTGGGGGATATTTTCTTTGTTGACCTTGTACACATGCTTTATTACCACAATGTATGTGTCTTCTGATGGCTGCTTCCAGCAGGATAAAGCACCATGCCACACAGCTCAAATCATCTCAAACTGGTTTCTTGAACATCACAATCACTTGATAAAACTGTGTTCCTAATAAAGTTCTTTGTTCTGCCCCCATTGCGGTTTTATTGTGAAGCACTTTGATGTACACTAGTCTTTTAATTGTGCTGTATAAACAAACTTTGACTTTGACTTAATAAAGTGGCTGTGAGTAAATATCTATAGGATACAGATAAAAACCCTTTTTATTACACATTTCTATCTACTGCAAACTAGATATGCAAAAAGATGATTAAAAATAACCACCTGAATTTCCACATTTATCACTACGCTGCATTTATAATCCTAATAATCTAATGGCATGAAGAGCAATATCAAAATAGCAACAGAACAAACATTCCCCCCTAAGTGCGTACACAAATGCATAATTACTTGAAAACAATGTCACAATTACTGAGAATATCTGACATTTGTGGCTGCAATAAAACAGTAAGAAACTCCTATGAAGGCAAATAACAACACAACAGATTTCTTTAACTGATATTTTCTAACGTCATGAAAGCAAAATCTCAGCATTCATCTGGACACATTTCTGAGTGTCAAGTTATCTTATGCACAAGTCTCTACAATGTAATGCCTGTACCTGTAATAAAACCGGCACAAATTACGTGAAAACCTAATGTGCTTTTGAAAAGACTGGAGAGAACTTGGCTAATACCCATTAGTTAAAAATGGATATCTGTGAAAATACAAGGACTTGGACAGTGTGATTTTGCATCACATAGAGACTGTTTTAATCTGGAATTACTCAGATTTCTTTGTGCCTTTTTTTATGCTCTTTGTATCTCAGGAAAAGTGTGTTTTTACAAACATGGTTATAAACTTGAATGAACACCCTGTAAAATGCAGTACCTGTTCATAGAGCTGCACAAGAGACCCAGCCAGCTGGTGAGTTTTCCCTGTGCTAGCCCAGGCTGCCTGGCTGCTCAGGCTGTGCTGGAGAACTGGCTGCAGGTAAGCTGAGTAGATAGTCTGCAGCTGCTCCCTGTCTGGATAACTAAAGTCAGGTAAAGTAAACAGTAGGATAACAAGAATGAATCACTGTCAAGTTTGAAGGAGCCCAAGCAGAGAAACGGAGAGAGATGGGAACAATGACAAAGTGCTGTTTTACTGGTATTCACTTATATGTTGCTTGTTTTGTACTTACTCTATTGTGCAGATGCGTACTATAGAAGAGAAGCGGGTTGTGAGTGAATGGGTCCCGACAGCACCCCCTGTGGACATGGAGGCCACCACTTGTATGTTCTCAAGACTGACCCACTCCAGATTTTCATCATAGAACCCCTTATAGGTCAACACCTGAAAGAAAGGTTAATATGTATTGTTATGCTTGGTGGTAGACATGAAACAGTCTTAAAGTCTAAGTTTCTGAGAGTGGGCACTTGTATCAAAACTGTTTCCAACACATCCAGCCATTGACTGACTTTTTAATTTATCTGTCTTTTTTACCTGCTGGAGGAAGGCAGTGAGGTTGCTGGTCCCCCACTTGTCCGGTTTGGGTAGGTTGATGTCTTTTAAATAAAGGACCAAGTTCTCGCAGTCCTTGGGTCTGAAAACTCGACCAGTGTTAGAGCTGAGCAACAGGCACGTCTGGCTCAGTTTCTGTAGGACGTGGCGTGATGATGTCTGGGCGCTGCAGTGAACCACAGCAACTTGGGTGGAACGCAGCCGAGAGAAGGCGTAGCGCAGGAGCATGCTGAACAGGACGAACAGAATAAGGTCAGGAAACACACAAGAACTCAAAGTACGTGAGGTGAGACATGAGCGCAGAGGATGGCAACAGTTCATCCATATGCTTAAATGTTTTAAACAGTTCAGCTTCACCCATTTTTAAGCTGATCTAAGGACAACAAGAAAGGATGAGAGGATGAAATCTGTGTTATTGCCACATTAAACAAAAAAGAAACTTTTGGGACGTCAAGAAGATTGTTTACCTTTGACTCTAAGGCAAATTAAAGAAAGTAAATATGACGTGTTCATGGGCATGCACAGTCATTATCAGAAAATCTGTACTTTTATCAGAAGACTAAGTTGACAAATCTTGTGCCTTACTGGCACCGTAATGTTTCAGACAAAGTGAGGTAGGGCATGAGGATGAGAAAAGACTGAAAGATACAAAAGTGGAGTGTAAAAGGCAAACTAAGGGACCCTTGCTCTTTTATACCCAGGGGAAGGGCACAATTACTTGTGGGGAAGTTCAGAACTTGATGTGTACACGTACACAATCCCAAGCACAAACAGCGCGCACACATACACACACCCAAAGATTTGATCTTTATTCTGAGCTTTCAGTGCCTTTACAAGAAAGGTCAAGTCTTGAATAAAAGCAGCTTTGATTTCACTGTTGATTATGTGATTGTGTCATTCTGAGTATTCATATTTGAGTGCCTCTGTCTCACAAACCACACTGCACACTCTGACCTCACCAGTGATTTTTGTACTAAAGGCTAACATGAGGATAGAATAAAAAAAAATACCCTTTGTGAATTGCTTCCACAGAATGCCATTTGATCTTAAGTCAGGATAATGGAAGGTAATGTAACAGTTGTTCAGCAATCATGGCTTTGTGAAGGGCTAAATGGTTTTTAATGTGTTTTTGTATATGGATCCAGAAGTAATTACCCCTTTCCACAACCCTCTGGCCCTACGACCATGAAGGGCTGCCTGTGCTGTGTGGTGAGCCAAGGAGAGAAACCCTGCAGACCTCTCTGCATGCCTGGAGTCTCAATCACAGGTAGCATGTGTGTATGAGAGAACTGCTCCAGCGTGAGACCCTCGGGACGCTGGAACATGTAACTTGCTAGATGACCACTGTCAGTGTTATAGTAAGTATCCAATGGTTTTCTGGGGTCTGGTGGGCTTTCCCTGGCCCAGCTCAGCAACTACAGGAGTGAAAAGACATAAAGACAAACATTAGCTGGTTATCCATCCTTATAATTTGCAGCAGTTACAATTAAGACAAGAATACAATTTAAATCCAAACATAAAACTGTTCTTGAACTCAACCTCTATTGATACCAAACGAGAACAAAATGAGGTCCTCACCTCTTTGGCAAACTCCTGTCGTGTTTTGAGGTTGAGGTTTCCTCCCATACCTCTCAGTAGACCAACGATGAACTGGCCCCTCTCCTTCACAGCATTGAGGTGAGACAGGCAATTGAACACTGTGCCCACTAAACTAGTTTCCACCACAAAGTCATTCTGATGAGGAGAGAGAAAGAACAGCATACAGATGTAAGGATCAAAGATCTTTTTAAGATTTTCAAATAAACCGGTTGAGCAAAAGAAAAATCCAGTCTGTAAGGATTATGTAAATTAGAAGGAAATAATAAATGGATCTGTTCATTGAGCTGAAAGGTCACAAGTCATTTCAGTTACTTGATTGCACTTTCATAATGTTACCAATTAAATATATCATAATAAATACTGGTAAGTATAAATGAAGTTAACTGATCAAGGTTCTAAGTTGCTCAGTGCATACGCACTGATGACACCACTGTGTCAGGTTCCAAACAAAAGATGTGTTTAACATTTAGAACAATGAAAAGATGTGACTGCTTTTCATGCACTGTGTAGCAGTGGGACACTGACCTGCTTGAGGACCCAGTCCAGAGATCTTTGGAAGTAATCGCCCAGCCAGTTTTCAAGATTATTGTGACACTCTTCTGGCTGACCCTTTAACCACGACTTCACCAAGGCACCCACATCAATGTCCTCATCACTTTAGATATAAGGAAGTAAAATGCCAGTGAGACAATAATGAAAAGGTGGAATTTGGTAGAAATAAATGCTTAAAACTCTTTCTGCATAGGCTGACTGACCTGAGAAAGATCATGCCCATGCGGGATATGGTAGCTGGTGAGGCACAGCTGAGGTCATGAGTCTCAAACAGGAAGTTAACATTAGGTCCAAACTGGATGCGTTCGCCACTGGGCATGGTTAACAGTCGATTATCATCAAGGACAGAATTCAGACTCTCAATCCACTCAGGATCAATGTCGCCATCACACACGATCCAAGAGTTCACCTCTAGAAAACACAAATATACATGTGTATGTTTACAACACATGCATACAGGATATTAATCACGACACTGGGTGTGTCTGAAAGAATCATCTGATTTCAAAAGTTTTACATACAAAACTTGTTCACAAGTGCTTAACATTGCAGAATTAAAGCACTTTGAAATTGGATGATTCTGGTGATGGCCAAACGCTTTTCCAGTTTCAGTGGGCAATAATGTCAAACATCTGGTTAATCACAAACCAGCAGTGTCCCTCTCTTATTACCCTGAGATTCTTTGACCACGTTCCTGGCACTGTGGGTGAGGACGCCATCAGACCACTCTCTGGTGTCCATGTCTATATGTCCCAACAACTGTTGTCTGGGCATGGCCTTAGGATTCATTGTGTACTGCTTCACCTACCAAACAAAAAAAAGTGAATTGGCAAGGAACTCAAGGCAGAATTTCTTTAATTTTGAAAATGTCGCTTTTTAGATTCTTTTATATGCTAAATAACACTGGAACTCAGACAGTGATAATGCAATTTTAGAGGACTTATATTACATCACTTTTTCCAGTTACAGCATTAAATTCAAGAGGGGAGGTTCTCCCTCTACTCACCACTTTTCCTGTCTTGCCGAGAGCCGCCCTGAGCATCCTCCACAGTGTGGACTTGCCTGCTCCGCTTGGCCCGACAACAACTACGCCCATACGTTGTCTTAGCTGTTCATTTAGCTCCAATGCCTTCTTTAGCTATAAATGACAACAATTACTCCATTTAACTATCTCTGATTTTCTTATACCATCTTTCTAACAAACAACGTCAGTTCACATAGTGTTTATTAGAATTCTTCATATACACACCTGGCTGGGTATAAGTTCAAGCTGTGCCTCCTTATAAACTTGTTCCAGTGCATGTGTTAGTATCTGGTCCTCCACGTCAGTGAAATCAACCCCAGAGAAGACATCTCTCACCAGAGCATCAAACCGAGAGCTATCGGCAAAGGTCAGCTTGGACATTGTGTTCAGTCTTAAGGCCTGCACTACCAGACTACTCTCTTCAACTGCAAGTAGTAGGACAGAGAGAGAAAATGAGTTAGAGAAAGAAAAGAAATTAATATAAATTTAATTTCAATCCAAAACAGGGATAAGCATAAAAAATACTTGAATAAGAGTATGGTTAACACTATAAAACAGCTATAACCTATGAAAAAGGCAATATGCTGAATGAAAAGAAAAAGAAAATAGGAAATTATATAAAAACAAGGTGAGGAAAGTTTAGTATTGGTTTGCTCTTGCAAATGTCCCCAGTGAAAAATGTGCTAATTACCAAAACCTGTCACGATTTAAGACACTGTCAATACTTTTGATCTCTTGTCTTTCTGCAGAGAAGTGCACTTGGCCAGACTACATACAGAGACAAACACAAGGAAAAACCTCGGGGACTCATCGACAGACAAGAGGTTCACACGATGTGTCTGTGAATCTGTGTGTGCGTGTGTGTGTTTGTGTGTTGGAAAGATGAAAGGTGGGTGGTGGAGGAAGAGAAAGGTTTAAAGGAAAGAATGATAGAATCAGGGAAAGGGTGAGTAAAACCAAGGTAGAAGTGGGGGAGGTTATTGAAAACAAGAGGCATGAAGGGGACCTTTGGGGTGAGAAAAAGAGGGCACCGATTGCGAACGAGCGGGACGAGAGCAACATCGACAGCCAGGTATCAGAGAAAGAGAGCGCTAACAAGAGGTTAGAGGAGGGAGCAGGAATTGAGGAAGAAATATTGAAGAGGTAAACAACAACGCTCTGGCAAAGTGTTTTGGGGATGAGAAAATGCAGAAGGACAAAAGTACAGACAAGTGAAAAACCCGAGGGAAGAAAAGTTTTTAAGGAAAGTGCTTGAGCTAAATGTCAATTCATGGCATGTCCGTACTAGAATATTTAGAGGGCAAGCGCAGCATGTGCACAGAAAAAGAGCTGGACAATAAAGGCTTCTGTTTAAGTATACTCGTGGTGTTTATCCGGCTGCATTCAATAGATATCCACACAAAGAGGCACATTTAAGCCAAACACTTTTATTGTATCTCTGTTGAGCAAAGGATAAGCATCTCCAGACCAGTCAAATTTTTAACTGTAACCTTATCTTCCGATGCTTTACGTCAACTCGAAAACTTTCTATCCCTCAGGTCCAAAGGTTGCTATCAGTATAGCAGTTTCAGCACTTCCAAAAAGTAGATTTTCAACTAGACTTAGAAAAGTTGCCACTTTTTTTTTTTTTATTATCAGAGACTGCGTCGAGATTTCTGTTACAGCTTCATCTACTTCTGAGGTGGATGAAGAAGTTAAAAAGTCTGAAGAGGCTAAAACTTCTTTTTCCAATAACCCCAATGAGCCAAATATGTCAGTCTGACAAAGGGTGTTATTATTATTAAAAGTGTCAATAGCCTTTTGGGCTCCTTTAACTTTAGTCGATTAAAACAATCAGATTATATTAAAAGAGTGGTTTGGATGTTACATGACAGCACAGTTACGCTTACTTTGCCTTTGAGATATATTTATTTATGATGTGTTGAATGATCCTTCACCAGGACAAGAGTCCGGTCTCCAATAAACACAATGGATTGAACTATATATTTTTTAACATCTATCCATCCATCCTATTTTGCTTATATTAAGTCATGTTACAGTGGCAGCAGGCGAACCAGACATCCTCTCACTCAGTGAGACTCGACACTTTGGGATCCCTCAGTTACTCCATACCCCAAAGTATTCCCATACGGAAAATATAATTTCTCCTATATGTTCTGGGTGTACCCCAGGGTTAGGGTGAACAACCGATATTAAAAAAAATAATAATAATAATCTGAGGACCTGCACTCTGTTCTTGACATATACCATGAGGGGATATGATATCCCATACTATATGTGTTCTCCATCAAGGAGCAGAAGTTTTACACATAGCTGCTTTTTATGTTAATTAAATGGCCCAACTTTACCCAATCACAATTACCCCCAAGTCACTGCTAATCCCTTGGATCCAGCTGAGTGACACACCAGTGGATGAAATGTTGACTTTGATTTCTCATTGGAAATCATGTCAGGAGCGTGAAAACCACACATCATAATGTTTCCCTATGCCAACAACAGACCAGTGGTGCCAGTATGAGGCATCGAGGTAACTTAAGCATCTGTGCAGCAGCTGCCCACAAGGGGAGTGAGAGAAGCCCATAGCAAAAAGTTATTTAGCTGGAGAAACAGCAACAGCCAAGAACCCCTAAAAAAGTGTGTCTGTTTGTTTAAATTCAGCCTCTAGATGAGAAATGTCTTGAATACAACAGTAGACTTTCAAAACTCTACCCAGAGGGATGTTCTTTCTAATTATGCCTATTTTTGTTAAGTACAGTACATCACTGTAACTCATCTGTAGGACTAGAATAAAGAATGTGTAAATTGACTAAACAAATATGCAGCCCACAACTTTCAGACTTGTAGTCTCAATCAGTGTTGACTCAAATGGCTTAAGGCAATTTCTCAGATTATGTGCAGCTCCCTCTTAAGTATAGATTTCATTCTCACCCCACCAAATGATTTCACAAATTAGCACAACCTCTGCTTCAGACAGAATTAAATCATTAATCAAATCATCAGGTGCTGCTTGGCTATAATGAAAGTCTACCATTAATGTTGTGTACTTATAAACCCAAATAAAACACATTATATTTTATAAAAATCCTAGTACTTTGCATTGTTAAAGTTTTGACCCTTTGTACTTGGCAAAGAGTTTGATTTTGACTCAAAGATTAACCCATTTCCTCCTAACTTTCTTTTAAAATATATTTTTGGCCTTTTTAGCCGTTGTAATGATGTGACAGGCTGAAGGTGGACAAGAAAGGTTGGGGAGAGCAGGGGGAAGGGATGTAGCATTTGGCCGGTACGAAATCAAACCTTGGTCTCTGGAATAATCTTGTGGCATATGAGTTGCCTGCTCAACCCAGTGAGCTATACTGGCACCCCCTCAAAACTTTCTTGACACAATATTGGAGAAGAAAAAAATAAAAATGCCTCACAAAAATAATCTATATTAAAAAAAAGGAAAAACACCCAGAGGGGGTCTTACTCTTTTCTTTGTTGCGATTCCTTCTGTGTTGCTGCAGGAGATCGCCGCAGGCCTTCAGCACTGTCTTTAGAGCTCGCAAACCCCAGTCATAGTGTTGCTGAGGAGTCAACAACTCTCTGGAGAAAGAAATAAAGGCACATTTTTACACATCACACACTCGCAGTTGGCGGTAGCATTGTCTGTAACAGTCAGTGGTGGGAGGCAGAAAGGGTAATTTATCCACAAAAATCAAGCAACAGCATACTATTAATGCTAAAACGTAAAGTCCATTTAATAACACGTGAAACACAAAAATCACACACAACACAGATATCAGGTGACGCACATTGCATGTCAATTTGACCCTAATCCAAACCAAAAATGACATTTGACATGACAATTCTACCTTGCCAGGTTGAAGATTGCTACCAGTTTGCATCCCAGTATTTCTCCATTTTTGAAGCCCTCGGAGTAGAGGATGACTTCAGCAATGAGCTCATTGTCTGGCCTGCTCATGGCCACAGGCCTGAACAGTTGCTTTAGGTTGTCTGGAAGTTTCTGTCTGCCTCCATAGCCTTTTCCTGCCGGGTTTAATGTGATAAAGACTCCAGAATTAGGGTCCAATTCCACCTAGAGGATGAACAAAGTAAGAACATGTTCTCAATATTATGATTTTTTAAAACTGGCATGAGTAAAGTTTAAGGAGTTCCTTCTTGAATTATGACAAATCCCGGTTTTACGCCATATATGAAAACATAAATAATTTACTGTGGGACTGATTTGACTGAAAGACAGTTAAAAAAAATAGAAAAAAATAATTGTATATCATGAGAAAGTGTCATAAATTACTGAGGTGGGCTTGAGAAATCAGAATGACCTGGTGTTCAGCATTATTGTTTTTGTCTGCATTTGTTTATTTTCTGACCTCCTTCCCTAGCAGATCGCATGTGTTCTTATGGTGTTTGAGAGAGTCTTGAATGGCCTGAATCTGCATGGAAACTGCAGACAGTACTGCTTCCTCTAAACGGTTAAACTCGTCAAAGCAGCCCCATGCTCCACACTTCACCAACCCCACAAAGATCCGTCCCATTGACTTCACATCGATACCCTGAAAAACAGACCAAAAAAAACAGTCGTTGTCATTTGTACTCAATTTGCAATCCTACTTTGTTTGCGCATGTGTGTGGACTAATCAAAAGGTTAGTGTATGTATGTGTCTACTACTGCACATATGTGATTCATGGATATATTGTATCCACATGTCTTTAGTTGTAGCTTTCGCTTTGTATATATTTTTTGCTTTTCACAGAAGGATCTATACACCTCGTCACAGTTGAACACCAGCACTTGACGTCCAAACAGCCCTCCTAAGGCTTTGACGGACTCAGTCTTGCCTGTGCCGGCTGGCCCATAAGGGTTCCCCCCGAGCCCCATCTTCATTGCCTGGGTCAGAGTCAGGTAGCATTTATCAGTCAGTGGAGTATGCACCAGCTTAGCCACATTCCCCTGGGAGGCAGTAAGAGATAAGATTAAAGATTAAAATTAGGAATAAAGACAGCAGAGGAAAGTGATGGTGGCCAGACAGAATCGGAGATATGGGTGAAGGGACACGATGGAGACTGAAACAAACTCGTCAAAAAATAAAGGAAATGAATGGAAAAGGAAAAATGTGACAAATGAATGATGGACGGGCAAAGAAAAGAAAAGTAAACGGGAGTCTGGATGTGGATGTAGAAGACTGCAGAGTGGAAATGCAAGAAGGCACTGTATTACACGTGCTCCTTATCCCTGCATAAACAGTGCCCCCCAAAGGTTAAAAAAATAGGTTCAAATACATTGATCAACACCTACACAACAGCTCCCATAAGCAGGATACTGCAGCCTGCCACACTGCAAAAACTGTTTAACGATAGCTTGTGATAAAGCTGATCCAGCCCCCAAACTCCTGCCTATAGAGTAATTATTACTGATATAAACTGGGATTAAGAAAATGTATGTGCTCCTAATACTAGCTTACCTGGGTCATACTGAAAGTAGCTACAGAATGAACAAAATGTTATAAGGCTTCACCTGAATATTAAACCCTTGGCATATTTTGGCTAGATTTAGATATTTGGTTTCCTTTTTTTGGTTGTTACACGTGAATATAATAATTTTTGTTATGGTTATAAAATTAGACATGATGTCAGTCATTTATCATCTGTAAAAATAGACTAATAACAAATGGCACAGCTTGCTGTTGAAAATGTCTGCTGCTTTCCTCCATTGCAAGTCAATGTGCTGTAAAATGAATGCTAAGAAAGCAGATTTAATTTCCTGTGGTTTAATATTCTTAATTAGCAAAACAAAATGTCAAGTAAAGATTAACTGGAGTGCAGGAAACATCACTGAATGTTTTGGTTTGTCCCATTTGTGTAATTGAAAAGAGGAACGCATATACAACACGTTTGCACTATATCACACCTGGTATTCATAGGTATAGCTGAATTGTGCATCCACCATATGTATGTGGCAGCATTGGTCCGGCCCCATATAGAACCGAAGCTGCTTCTTCCAGGCCCAGGCGTCAGTAGTGGTAACTCCTGCCTGGTTAAGTTGCTTCACCACACTGATGTTGTGGATAATATCCAGGATCAAGGCCTTCAGCTTCAATTGCAGGACACTAGACTCTGTACAAGGAGACATGCATAAATTTTAGGGTGTCAGAACCTGTAAAAGTACACAAATATCACATTTCTGACATAAAAGAGCATTGTATCTGTAAACGCAGGGTGCTGGATTTAACCAGGCCAGGAAATAGTTAATATTTGTTACAATAGTGTATTGAATTTGAATAAACCACAGTGTAGAACTGAGAAATTCTGAAATAAACAATATGATTTTTTTCAGCATGACTCAGGCAACACATTTAAACATTAAAAACTGTGCTGCATTACCTCTTCAGTTCATCACTGTTCAAGTTTTATGGAACTGATTAGACCAGCAGCTGTAACCCTGATTTTACATTCTTGCTTGATACGGGATTTCTCTCTCTTTCTTTTGGTAAAGTGGTGATCATTCCAAACAGGTGTCAGTTCTTGACTTCAGGGGATTGTAATTTGTATTAAAAATAGCATTTGAGCTTATATAACAGAAATAAGCAAGGCCTTCTCCCCAAAAGACATCGCTGGAAAGCAGTAAATGTTCTTTTAAAGGCCAAAGAAACCACATACATATCATTCAGTATTAAAAGGGCCTTTCAGTATGGGCAAGTTGCCCATGCCCTGTGCACTAATGTGCACTGATACCATCAAGGATGCTGGCTTTTGTACTGTGTGCTTACAACAAGTTGAGTGATGGCCCTTCTGTTTAGCCTGGAGGAGTTTAAAATTTTGACCTGTCAGACCACAGGAATATTTTCTGCTTTCCCTCAGTCCGAACAAAGGCCCAGAGAGAGCACTGGTGCTTCTGGGTCTGTTTATATGTGTATTTTTTTTGCCTAGCAACCCCCCAAAATCAATTATGGCTACACTCCTTTTTACATTTATCTCTGAAGCTGAGAATGACCACTTCAAGCCACCTTTTATGCATCTTTTATAGTCTTGTTGACATGTATGCATCAATAGTGCCAGCCTAGCTAGAGATGCATACAAATTACTTCAGCAAATGTATTCCAAATGTATCCTGTCTTGCCTCACCAACAAATGGCTCCTCACTTCCTGTGGAGTTTATGGACATTTTAGGCAGACTGGGTAATTAGATTGTCTTTCTTGCCATTACTTTTGCTGCTTTAATCAGTCCCAGCACTTTATAGCCAGTTGAGACAAACTGGTGTTAAAAGAAAGCACATCACATAGGGATTTTACCCTTTTTAACCCCTTTTCACAACGGTGTCCTGCATCCATGATTTCCTCTCAAAATGAATCATAAACGAGCAAAAGTAAGACATTGTTAGTTAAGTTAAAACTAATAAGCGACACGACCACTCAAAACAGTCCAAAATGAGCCTTTGCAGCCTTTACACTGGTTTAGTCATAATACCCTTTTCAGCTATCAAAAGCCCCCAATTTGATACAGCTTGTCATTTTCAGTAGAAAACAAAATGAAAACTTCCCCAGGCGCCATCCTGACACAAGAAGTGAATTACTCCAAAGCCTTTTTTTCTTTAACAGCTAAAAGAAACAGCACTTGCAATATTACAGTACATCACCACCTAGGCGTGTCAGTCCTATCTAATGAAATCTCTAAGAAACATTGCCATATATTTTGTTTTTTTACACAGAAGCCAGTAATTTAATAATGTATTATCATGGAAATAACTGCTACAGGCATAAATGGAAAAGGTGTGCATGTAAGAATATAATATCTCCATATAATATAATCCAGTGCTGTACTAAAATAAAAGGTATTCTACAACTGTGTGAAAAAGTCTAAAAGCAAATTTAGCCCACACGCTGAAGTTAAGCATGAAGAAAATGACAGAAGAGATTTGGAATTTGACCATTTCCCAGAACGCCAATGTCCTGTGAAATGTCGGTACTGCTGGCGCTTTTCATCTCATGAATGAGTAACTTGTTTAAATCTAAAAGTAAAGCAGATTTGAGTTCTGAGGCAAAAGTTGGCTGTTATGCTTTATGCAGCCATATATTCATCCCCGGGTCATTAAATTCGCCTGTCAGTTATGTTGCCTACAGATTTAAAGCGTACTACTGCCCCTTTGCAGCTTCCTAGGAGACTATGAGTGATACACTCATTTGGAATTAATTTCCCACTCATCTCATAATCTCAACAGATTCAACCAAGCCTGAGATTTGGATCAGTATCTGATGTAGATTAAGTACACATATTAAGTAGCAATTGTTTATCTGGACTCTCACAGAAAGGTCAAAAACTAAAATAAGGGTTGTGAAATTAGCTGTAGAAATAACCACAGAGAGAGAAAGAAAAATCACACATCAAGTGTATATTTTAAGACCTCTTGGGGAAAAAACATTGCGTAGTTCCTGTTTATCACAACTTCTTCTGTCTTTCTGTGTATTACCCTTATGTCAGAGATCGTAACCAGTCAATATTGGCAATTCTAATTGCCAATATGGCCACTAGGGGTCATAGGACTCCACTCAAGTAGCCCAGTTATATTGTATCACTTTATATATAATGTTAAAGCTAGCGTCTACATTTAGCTGAATACTTGGATTAGAGGAAGAAAAACTGTAGAAACACTGGTGAACACAGTGACATGGTGATTACTGTTGCCTCAAAGCCTAACAGTAAGATGGTCCTGGATCTGGCCAGGGCCTTTCTGTGTGGAGTTTGCTTGTTCTCCTCGTGTCTGTGTGGGCTCTGTTCAGATACTACGGCTTCCTCAAGCACTCCAAAGACAGGCATGTTAGTAGGGTTGGGTTAATTGGTGATTGGCTTTAATATGCTTCAGATGTGAATGTCAGTGTGAATGGTTGTCGGTCTCTCTGTGTTAGCCCTGTGACAGACTGGCAATCTGTCCAGCGTGTACCCAACCTCTCGCCCTATGGCAGCTGGGATGGGAGATGAAGTCAGAGATGCAAGGCTGAGACTGTTTTGGACATGAGCAAAAGAGAGGTAGTGGATATATTGGGCAAAGGACGTTGAAGACAGCTACCAGGCAAAAAGAAAAGAGGAAGTCCACATAAAAGGTTCAGGCATGAAGTAAAGGAGGGCCTGCAGAGGGTTTGTGTGACAGAAGAAGATGCTAGGGATAGAGTGAGAGTAAGATGACTTGTTATGGCCATCCCTAAAGGGAGGAGTGGAAATAAGAAGAAGAAAGAAACTGGCTGGTTGTAATAATCACAGATTTGATGTTTATTCATTAATGTTGGTTATAAATTGCTTTTAACTGTAAGTTTTTTTAATCCTTGTATGCACACACTAAGCTAAACGTATATGTTAAATAAAATCCATATCATGTGTGCAGAATTTCATGTAGTTCAGTGCACACACTCAGACTCACCGGTCTGAATGGGCACACATACTTTATCTTCCTTGATGCTTAAACACAAATGTGGTCCCTACCTGTGTTATCAGAGCTGGTGTCCACTGTGGTATAGACTTCTAATTTGCTGTTAAGCTCCAACTCCAACTGATGCAAATTTTGTTCTTTTATAGCTCTTTCCACATCTTCAGTAAATTGGATTTGCTCAGCCAGACACAGGATCTACACAAAAAAATGCAACATTGTTTAATGCTGGGGAGAAAAAACACATTTTCTTTTACATCACAAGCTGTAAAGATTTTTTTTTAAAAAAGCAGTATAAATGAGTGTGTGCACCTGTGATGGATAACGAGAGGGGTCCACTTCCCCTTTCTTTGCTGCCGACACACATTCATACAGCAAGTGCTTTAGGGTCTCCTTCATTTCCACAGACAGCTCACTTAACCACACCTAGAAACGAAGGAAAACTGTTTATGCAGAACCACAAAGGAAGGTTCAAAGAAAAAGCGTATAAAACGTTTAAAATGAATAGACATTTGTGTTGCTTTGAATACATTTTTAAAAAGGATAAACATACTACAAGTACCTCTTTAGACCTCCAACAATGATAATACTATTTATCCATTTATATACATTCATAGCTTTACCTCCACAAGGCTGGATATGTGTACACTATTTCTGAGTGGCACAATTTCTCCCTCCAAAGAACACATGGCGACAATGTGCTGGCAATGCTCATCAAACACAACACTGTGGATGCCTGCAAAGGGAATATATATGCAGACTACTGTCACTATCCAATACAACCACTATGATTCAAACAATATGAACAAATATAACAAAAGGGGGAAACGGGCAGAAGACAGAGCGACAGCAGATAAATGCAAACGATCATCAGCAACAACAGAATGTAAGAACACACATGTCTCTGACCTGCAAAGAGTTTTTTTAGGTGTGACTGGATGACACTAGGGTTGGTTGCCTGCCCAAGAATTTCTAACAGATCATCATCTCCAATGAAATAGAAACGTGGGAAGGCAGACCGTTTCTCCTGTGATGCAGACACAAAACCACATTTAGGTAGTGGTGATATTTGAAACCCATGTGAAAGAAAGCAAATGTCTTTTCACACGTGCGTATTCACCTCCAGGAACTCATTGAGTGACTTTTGGCAGCGCTGTAGTTGGTCCAGTATGGTGACGAGGGAGTTTCTGATGCCAGCCCTCGAACTCAGAGAAACAACTCTGTTGTCTCTCTGGATGTCTGACATTATAGACCTAAGACACAGAGCGAGAAAATGTTCAGTTATGCCAGTTTCTATTTGTCAGCAAAAGAGAAGCCACATGTAGTTGGTATATTATGGTATATTATCACATGTAGTATATAGTGGTTTTCTAATCTTACTGAACACTCAAAGTGCTTCAGACTACAAGCCACATTTAACCACACAGTCAAATAGTGTTTTATTCTATACATTGCAAACATGGAAGTCTTTCAACTGTCAGAGGAAGCTAGACTACCCAAAGAAAACTCATGCACTCATAGTGAGTGCGCACATTCAAACACCAGAAGGAAAGGTCCAAATCAGGAACGTTCTTGCTGTGAAGTATCAGTGTTAGCCACCATTGTGCCTAAATGGGCAAACGCTTCATTTGTGTTATTACACAGAGCTGCACACACTGTACCTGAAGTCTTCATCAACTCGTTTGAAGCGAGCCTCCTCTCGGGGCAATGCTCCTCGTCCAAAAATGGGCTCCAAATAAACCCAGCGCCTCTGGATGGCATTCAGACTGAGCAGATACTCATCCAAGTCAGACAGACGAACTTCCCACAGACTGACCTGGATATACGTGGAGTAAATACTCAAACCTTTGTCACAGTTTCTTCATCAGGGATTAAATGTTAATATATAAATGAACCAAATTTTTTTTTTAAACTG
Organism: Neolamprologus brichardi; assembly: GCF_056152115.1. NCBI lineage: Eukaryota > Metazoa > Chordata > Actinopteri > Cichliformes > Cichlidae > Neolamprologus > Neolamprologus brichardi. The sequence continues at coordinate 18,634,270 of NC_142117.1, read as the reverse complement.
CATGTACCAATACAAGTTGAGAAAGGTATGTGAAAAGTACTTTTTCCATACATAAAAAAAAATTAAGCACTTAAAGTTTATTCACAGATTTAAAGACCTTGACCTGACCTTGTCCTGGAAGCTGCGGTAATAAGGGGAATCCTTCAGCGACTGCAGCAGACAGCGATTATCTCCCACCTAGATAGACAGAGAAATGGTGAAAACGTAATACCTAATACATAAGATGTCATTTAGGCATTTAATGTCAACTATGTCTCCCTAACAATTTAGTCAAGTAAGCTCTTTTATTTGAACTGCCTGACATAACATTTCACTGATGTACTGAAACCAGGGCAACATTTACATGTAAATATGGACAGCAACATTTAAAGAAGCAAGTACTAATTATATAATGTTTTTTTAAAAAAAACAATAACACTGTTTCACAATCAGACACAGTGGGTTCTATCTTGGTAAGCCTCTACAAACCTTATGTATGGGTCATTCTAAAGCAGGGGTCTCAAACTTTCGGCCCGGGTGCCACTTGTGGCCCACGTCACTCCTACTTGCGGCCCGTATATTGACGTGAAGAAATGTAATGCAATTACATATTGAACTTTTTTTGTTAGGCATGATTTGTTTGTTGCTGAATGCAATGTTGAAATAAGTTCGTTAAAAAGCAAAAAATGATTTAACATGAAAACAATATGAGCAGAGAGTGCAAACATGTTGAGGGATTGGCTGTGTTGGTTCAGTGAGAGAGTTATTTGTAAAGAAAACAATTTTCACTAGAAGTCAAAAACTAATGTGTACACTTATGTCTGCATTTTTATTTTGTTAAATACAAACAAAATTAGAGTAGAAGTGCTGCCACGTGTTTGATCAGAAAGACAGTAACAATTTTATTATTTGGTAGTTCAAAGTAGTAGCAGTTGAAAGGCCTCAGTTAAGAGTGAGGAAAAAAATTGCGTTCACATTTGCAGATTTGTCTTGTTATACAATACTTGACATTTAAAGAAAACTAGCAAAACACTATATTTCTGTAAATATTTGTGGGTGTTTTTGTGTTTGTTTGTTTGTTTTTTGTATTACTTGAACACTAAAGTGGCCCTCCAATGAGATGACAGTGCCAGCAGTGGCCCACAGCCCATTTTGGTTTGAGACCCCTGTTCTAAAGAGTTCATTGGATTCAAGTGTGGCACTGATGCAACAAGTCAGCTTGTGAAATTTCTTCCCTTCTAAATATTTCACAATAAGTGGCATTACTACAAAGTGGAAGTTTTCCAGAAACCACTGAAACTCAGCCTCAAAGTGTCAGAGCGGCAAGTGCTGAGGTGCATAGTCCGTAAAAGTTGCCCTCACTCTGTTGACTCAGTAAGTCGACCAGACCGCCTCTGGCATAAGATCAACACAAAAACTGAGTTTGCTGACATGAGGTTTCCATAGCTGAGAAGCTCCTGTGCTGTATGTGTAGGCAGTCTTGTACTTTTGTCCATATGTGGTATATTCAGGGCTCCTGTTCAGATACATTTGTGTTCAAGAAGTATCTTAAACCACATTAGCCTAAATCACTAAAAGCAATACTTTAGTACAAAAAAAGTGTATAATTGCAGCAAATCCCTTTGTGGCTCTTTTTCTTATTCAATTTCCTCTGATAAATTAAACTAGAGGAAAGAAGCAGCAATCTTGTGCCACCCTATCCAAGGATATAATGAAGCTCAATTATATCTAGAGGCCATCGCAGATTCAATAGTGAACAATATAGAAAATTTAAAACAATCCAATCTAGACAGGCAAAAGATTAACTACAGCAGGACAAATGTAAAGCAAGATGAGGACGAATGAGCGCAGCAGATAACTGAAGCTGTTTTTCAAAAAGGGATGCAAGTGCCAAGATTTGCCTGTTTGTCTCTCTGGAGTCATTAAACAGAAAAATCTCATTAGCCACTTGAATGTTCAAAATGTCTAAAGTTTCCTATTTGGCCATCATTTCCATCTTAGCAAAGAGGTGCTTCTCTAGTGAATTTCAACAAGTGGATACATTTCAGGGGTTTTAATCTCGATTTGTATTCTTTTTACTATAAGTAAGTAGCTAATTTCTAGCTTATTTCTCTGAACTATCTCAAGCACTGTGCTGCCCAGCAATTTCTTATAGGCTAACTGCACCTGATCTACTACATTAGATCTCTGTGTTCAACCTTCTCCTAGTTTAGTCCACAATAAATGAACTGCAATTTATACAGTACCTTTTTACACTCGCATTTTTAATGTAACACCTGCAAACCTAGATGGAGGCATCAAATGGTACTGACGATTCAGGATCTTGCCTAAAGGCACTTAAATTTAGCGTTGCAGGAGCTGAGGATCGAAACATGGACCTTCTGAATAGCAAGGTCCATCCAGGAGATGTGACTATTTTTCATAAAATGATTTATGGTCAACTCTAACCAATTAAAAAAAAACTCAATTTACTTTCCTAGTCAAACTTCAGAGGTTCACTGTGGCATTGTGAACCAAATCTGCATTTTATTTTTCTACACAACAGCTGAGTTGATGTCTTTTTTTTTATGTGTGCTCCATATATCTACCTGGTTGACAATATCCTTCCAGTCCTTGATGAGGGTGAGAGTGCGCCCACTGCTGTCTGTGTACTCAGTGAGGGTGAAGGTAGCTGCAGCTCCCCACAAATCCAGCTCCCTCAAAGCTTCTCTGATCGTCACCTCCGCCTGAGCACGACTGTTCAGATCCTATATCAATGTGCACCACATGCACACACAAAAAACACACGCCTCTGCATCAGTCATATTGGGTTTTGCGAGTGGACCGCCCGTTTGCCTCATTACATTTCCAGCACATCACTGAAATCTGCCAACATGTCCAAACTTTTTCCAAAAAACCTGGAAGACTAACATTTCTCAGCTTCGAGTCGTGATGTACTGACTTTTTTACTTCCATTTCTGTGTTTGTGCGTGCACAGTGTGAGAGGTTGCTTTAATACCCTCAGGATTTCAAACAGGTTTGATTTTCTTGCAATTTTCTTGATCGGGAGCTGGTCGTGAGGTGTTAATCGCTTCTCGTTACCCCATGTATACTACATGTTGCACGACACACGATTAAGGCTAAACTCGGGCCAATCCAAATATACAAATGCAGGCCAAAGCAGCTTTATAGATATCAGTTACGATCTTTATCATGCCATTACTGAAAATTACTGAGTTCTGATTCCCTAAAGATTAGGGCACTAAAAAATACATTTATATACAATTTCAAAAGTGTGTTTGTACAGACCTTGAGCTCCATTGCTTTCTCTATGATGGTATTTGCCACAGCAAGAAGGTCACTAAAGGTAAGTCTCTCTAAAGTCATCCCTCTTGGGAGGCCTAGTAAACGGAACATGTCCAACCAGTGGTCCTGAGACAGGTGGTCCCCACGTACATACTTCAGCACTGGAATCATGTTCTAGATATTGAGACGAAAAAAAAAAAGGAAACAAAAAACAAACAAGATTTGCAATTAGCTCACTTATAAAGTCAGAATAAAGATTTCCCTCACAGCCGTGTAGATTCAAATGAGACGTCACAGCCAGGGCGCCCCCGAGGGAACATCCCACCTTTGCGGGGATTCCCCATCGGGGGTGGCATGGTGGTACGACAGGGCAGCACTGTTGCCCCTTACGGTTCCCTGATTTCAATTCCATCATCAGGCCGGGAGCTTTCTGTGTGGAGTTTGCATGTTCGCCCCTCATTTGCGTGGGTTCTCTCCGGGTACTCCGGCTTTCTCCCACAGTCCAAAGACATGCAGTTAGTGGGGATCGGTTAAATGGAAACTCTAAACTGCCCATAGGTGTGAATGTGAGTGGGAATGGTTGTCTGTGTCTATGTGTTAGTCCTGCAACAGACTGGCGACCTGTCCAGGGTGTACCCTGCCTCAAAAAGGAGAAACGAGGAGAAAGGATGGAACTGTGTACATTTTTAAGTCATGTTTCCACTTAAACAAACTGTATATCAAAATGTAGCAGCTAATTGCTGTGACATTTTCTGAGTAAACTTCAACAAGAACCAGAATAACTTTTCTGGATATCTGATTCAGCCAAAGCATACACACATATTTCAGATAAGAAGACTTGAATTGAATACGAAAAGAAGACAGCGACATATTATTACTTGAACTGTACTAGTATATACCTTGTATTTGTCGACTTCCCCTTGTAGTTTAACAGACATCACAGTGGGTTGCTCTAGTTTTCTTAGTCTGTCTTGCCAGGTAAACAAAAACTCCTCAAATACATATGTTTTACTCCTGTAAATTAAAAGAAAAAACACACACAATTACATGACTAAACACATAGTACTGATTAAAAAATACTCTACGTAAAAGTTAAGATATGAGCCCTAAACATGACCCCCCTCTACCTGAATGATATCCAGTCTTCCTGGGCCTTCTCTGAGAACCCTTGGTGCCACTCCTCATACAGACCCCACATTTGGCTGCATTCCTCCATGTGTCTTTTTGTCTCTTCGGCCACAGAGAAAGACGGAGTCTCCAGATTGAAATAGGCACAGTCTTCACTGAGGAGAGCACAGGAGAGTCAAACTTTTGGCCGTAATTGAACTAAATGCGATCTCTTCACACCAGATTTAGTCGCAAACAAAGTCATAACTGAAAATGACCTTGTACAAGTTTTTCATGTGGCACACGATAAAGGAAATAAAAATCCTAAATACTTTAAACATTCTAAATCTCTTAGTGAATAAACCTGAAAGAAAATAAACGTACATCAGCTTAGTGCGCACAAGCTCTAGCTCCTCAAACTCTTGCTGTTTGTCCCTGATTGTCTGAAGACATGCAAGCAGGGCAGCATGATCACCAGTCTCAAGCATCTCATCTTTAGGTTTTAGCTGGTCCCAGCGTGCCTTAAACCGCTCCAGATCTGCCCTGTAAACATCGATACGACTGGCCGCATAACTTCGCATCACCTCCACCTAAGAGAGTACCATGCATGAAAAAGGAGTCATTCTGAGGAAAACAGGATCTGAAAAACCAATTGGAGCAATAAGCTGATCTAAGTGTGTCTGTATGAGTATATGTCACCTGGTCTTTGACCATTAGCTGGTGGCTCTCCATGACAAGCTCCAGTTTGTCCCACTTGGCCCTGAGTGAAGAGAGAGAGTCCAGCCCAGCTCCAGCCACCGCACGTAGCAAGCGGTTCTTCTCCTCAGCAAATTGGAACTGAGGTAGAATCTGTGTATAGACATGAAGCACAGTTTGTTTCAAATGACATGGTTAAATTTTAGACTGTTCCTTGTGGACTTAAAGGACCAATGCTATAAATCAATCAGAAATATGACAAGACATACTGTAAAATGCATTAATGAAGACAAAACTTTTATTTCTTTGACAGGGAGCAAAATGTTTTACTAGATGTATGAAAGTTAACCTTTAATTCTAAAATTATCCACAAACAAGGAAGGAAGAAATTTACAAAAAACCCTAACGAACTGGGTTTAGGAGTGCTTGTGTCTTACTTCAGGTTTGCGGGCAAGTATCTGGTTATATTTGGCACTAGCCGCACCAATTTCCTCCATACTCTCTGGTCGAGTGGACAAGGCCTCCATTGATTCTGTCATAAAAGTTTCTATTGCTTGTGTGTGGCCTGCAAGCAAGAAGGAAGAGAATATACTTTCAAAAAAAGAAAACAGAAAAGGAAAGGGAAAGTGAGAGCAAAGGGGATATCTTAGAGCTGAAGAAATGGAAAACAAATTTTCAAGACACAGACACAAAATTGAGAAAGAGAAATAAAACACTGTTTTTTCATTGGTGAGAAAGACACCTTTAATAATAATAATAATACACTTAATGTCTTTTATATAAAAGCATTTATTGATGCAAAGAGAGAAACAAAGTGGGGGCTTGGAGTGGAGTGTTTTCGTTCTGCCACAAACATTACATACCGGAAAAAACAAGGAAAATCAAGGTGTCTGTGTTTACCTTGTATAGATTTCCTAAGTGAGAGGAGCAGCATGTCAAACAGCCTCTGAATCAGGTCATCTATGGCGGCTTTTACAGGCTCACAGTTGACGGTGATACAGTCCACTTTCTCCTGACTGACAAAGAGAGGAGGCCAGAGATAGAAATGCAGTTGTGTTACATTTGTGGTGTAAGTTCACTTTTGACTGCACGAACTGCACCCAATAAAGAAATATAATAACTAAAACTATAAATGGATAAAGCAGGTCACTGACTCAGACAGTGAGACAAATTCTTAGTAGAGAACAGAACATAATGCCTTGGGCTTTTCTGGAGCGCATCATTTTCTAAAAGTTGTGAATCTGATGTGTGATCTTTGCTGGTATGATTAAACAAACCTTCCCAAGCTGTTACAGAGAAAAACACTTCAGAGGACTCGATTAACGATTAACTTGTAACAAACAAAATCACTTAAGATATCAAAGCAATCTGTGAATGACCTAATTATATAAACAGTATATAACAATACAGTCTATACACTTTTTGCAATGTTTACTATCCTTATGTGTAAGCATAAATATCATTTTCATTTCACCAGGTTTAATAACATTAGTTAATACGTGATGTGTACCTGGGTAAACGTTCTGACTCTTTTCCCTTGGCTTTCAGGGCCTTGAAATTTCTTTCCCAGTCCTGCACAGAACTCAAATGCTTCTCGATCAACTTCTCTAAATCAGTCTGTCCCAACACCACCCACTCCTGCACTCACGCACACACACACACACACACGCACACAGAATCACAGTGAGGCGGGGTGCAGTGCATATTTCCTATTTTTAAAGGTGTCTGTGTTAAAGGTGACAGTAACGATATCATCCATCAAGACACAGATGACTAAATAAAAAGAGAAGTAAAGAGAAGATGAGATAAAAGAGAAGTCTGGTGCGGGCGGAGGGCTTCCCCCTGCAATTTATACATGCATGATCGCAGACTAAAGGGAAAAGACAATAAACTGTTCTGTCATGGTAGTATGCAGGGGAACACAGCAGTGAAACAACAGAGCTTCAGTAATAAAAAAAAAGAGAACCATGACTGATCCAGGTTTCATTCTTTCAAAGACAGCAATACAGTTATTCCTCAGTGCAGTGCTTCAGTGAGAAACTTGTGACAAGTGTTTCATTATTTAAAATATACGTACATATATAAAATGGTACACTGCTGAAATAAACTAAAATCAAGTCAGAACCATGATGATGATAATACTAAATATTTAAGTGCTGAGCCAAATAACTGATCAGAAGTTATTAAATCTCGAGTCCGAATTTGACCAGCCTCAAATCCGGTCCAGGTGTCAAAGAGTTACACAACATGCAAATTTTCTTTTTTGTACATAAAACACTATACAGAGGCTCTCCTAAAGGAAAGTTAATAACAAATCACTCTCAGAGTAATTATAAAAGTCAAAACACCTTGAACTTGTGTTGTATAGCTTCCAGGCGACTAAAGAGGTCCTCAGCCTTGCTGAAAATTGTGAGGAACCCAGACGCATTCCTGTCAATCATGATGTTGAAGATGAGCTCCTCCCCCTGGGTGCTGACCCCTCGGAACTGGTTTGGGATCGAGATGAAACGCTTCATTTCTCTAAAATAGCGTGCACGCACCTCCTCAAATGGTGGCGAGAACTGTAAGCGGCCCTGCCTGTTAACAAGAACGGGATTAAAACAATTCCACGGTTTACTCTTAAATCCACATTAATCGATAATACCCTTTTAGAAGAAAGAGGAAGTGATAGAGAGGTAGAGAAAACTGTTGATATGACCAAGGGTGAGAAGTGAGAGGTGTGGGGAAAAGTCAGTAGTTGCTGTTATTGACAAGAGAAGTTGAAAATGCAAATGCAGAGAAAATGCAGAGGAGGGAAAAAAAGATGACAAGAGTTAGAGGGCAGAGAGAGAAAGCGAAACCTGGACAAGTGAAATTTTGGGCACTGACTTGAAAGTGAGATCAATGTGTATTTCTGGTAAGTTCTTGTTCAGTGCTTCCAGCCCAGTCTGATACTGGTGTTCAAGAGCTTTGTACAGCTGATGGTTCCAGTGCTGACGCCACGCCCGCATGTCATCAGACCTGAAGCCCTACAGACACACACACACACACACACAAACACACACACACACACACACACACACACACACACACACACTTTTTATTTCCTATACAAAAAATATTTTAACTATTTATCCAGAATGATTTATTCCGAAATAAGAATGTCATGCTGAAAACATGGAGACATATTTACTTCCGTCTTTTTAATTTTTTTATTTACTATTATAGCCAAATCAATGCAACTATTTTTTTTTTTATATTTTATGCACAAAATAAAAATCCTATTAGGCAAAACATCTGCAACACATTCCATCCAAGACATCTCCAGTCAATACCTGAGCCTCCAGAGTGGCAAAACCAGCACGGAGCTCCTGAAGACCATCCTTCCATCGCTGCTGATGTCTCAGTAGGTCAACATTCATCAGTGTCACGACCTAAAAAATGTACCCACAGATACGGAGAAGAACAAAGAGAATAGTAAGACTTTTGCTACTTATTCCAATTTGAATGGGGAAGTGTTGTTGCAAAGAACTGTACTAAAGGCCAAAAATTTAAATACTGTGTCTCTGCTAGCACCTTCTCAATGAAGTCAGTGTGCCATTTTCGTAACTTCCTGTTTTCGGTGGAGAGTTTTTCAGCAGCAGCCTGCAGCTTGCTAATGTAGACTTCTAACTCTTTGGGGTTGTCCCAGGTGATCTGCAGCTTACTTCCTGTTTTCTTTGACTGAGAACGAGGATTCTTAAAAAGACAAGCAGACCGATTATCTCCAGGTCAAGACACAAAATCGCTATATATATATATATCGCTGTATATATATATATCGCTATATATATATATATATATATATCGCTGTATATATATATATCGCTATATATATATATATATATATATATCGCTATATATATATATATATATATATATATATCGCTATATATATATATATATATAGCGATATATTAGGTACTGGCAACTCATCAACTTTGACTCTTATAACATTACACATAGAAAAAGAATAAATACAATTTGTGTTATAAAACAATACTTTCAAACGTGTGCTGTACCTTAATGACATGCTCAAAGGCCAGGGCAAGATTTAGCATCATAGGTCTCTGAGAGGGAATCATCTGCTGGTCAATGGTGTTGTAGAAATGAGCAACCTATGAAAACAGTAATACGTAACAATACGAGCATGAAAAAAGCAATAGATATACATACAGATATACACAGATACACCCTGGCTACTACATTAGGAATACATGCTCAACTGCTCTTTAACAAAAATATCTAATCAGCCAATCACATGGCACCACCAAGTCTGAATCTGAGCGTTTCAGAAACTGCTGATCTGCTGGGATTTTCCTTCACAACCATCTCTAGGGTTTACAGAGACTGGTCTAAAAAAAGAGAAAACACCAGCAAGCAAACTAAAAAGGCCTTGTTGATGATAGCGGTCAGAGGAGAATGGTCAGACTAATTCCGGAAGGCAACAGGAACTCAAATAACTATTTGTTACCACCAAGGTATGCAGAAGAGTATCTCTGAACACAAATCACACCAAACCTTGTTGCTATATTGGGCTTTACTAACAGAAGAGCATTCTGCACGCCATTCCTGTCAGGTAGTAGCAGGAAATTGAAACTAAAATTCTCATGGGTTCAACAAGACTGGACAATAGAAGATTAGAAAAAGCATTCCCAGGTCTGATGAATCTCAATTTCTGCTGCAACATCCAGATGACAGAGTCAGTATTTGGTGTAAACAACATGAAAACATGGCTCTATCCTGCTTTATATCAGTGGTTCAGGCCGGTGGTGCTGGTGTAGTGGTGTGATGGTCCGAAGGATATGTTCTTGCCACACTTAGGCCCCATATTAAATACTGATCATCATTTAAATGGTTCTGCCAGAGGTTTTCCCCTATTAAAAGGGAATTCTTCCTTCCCACTGTCACCAAAGTGCTTGCTCATTTGGGGTCACCTGACCTGATTGTTGTGGGGGAAGGGGGTTGTACTTTACAACATAAAGTGCCTTGAGGCAACTGCTGTTGTGATTTGGCACTTTATAAACTGTACTCAAATGGCCTCCACAATTACCAGATCTCAATCCAACAGAGCACCTTTTTGGGGCAATGGGCAAACTCAGGATGTAACTCAGGACTTCCTACGCGTAACAACTGAAGTGGCAACTGAATGTATATAAATAAATTAGGAAAGAAAAAATATTGCATGTCTTAGCTTCCGCTCTCACCTGTTTTAGGACAATGGCTTGTCTGTAGAATTTATCTGCAGTATTAGCAGCCAGTTGTATCTTGGCTGGGATGGAAAAGCCCAGGGCAGAGAGCTGCCTGACCTCCCTGAGCAGACTGACTAGTCTGTCTGAGTACTGAATCTTGAGTCTGCCATCATCATGGTCCAGCTCCATCACACGGTTACTGGCCTGAAGACTATACAGGGTGTGAGAATAGAGAAGTGCAAAATGTGACATCCATTCAAGCCAATATTCGTTCCACTCTGGGTATTTTAAATGATTAAATAAAAAATACAAAAAAGCAGCATACAATTGCAAAAGGATTTAATAACACTGTAGAATTGCATGCCTCTTTCAAACTTGTATATTAATGACCAACATATTCTTCTGTGATGCTTCAATTGAAGATTTTCATTTCTAGGATTTTGTAACCTAAGGTCGAAATATTACAGACCTGATCCCTGACTTTGGGTCAGTCAGCTCAGAAAGTATATCTCTTGACCAGTCCTCAAACTGCTCTTGTTCATAGGCCCTCAGAATCTCCAGCAGGTCATCACAGAAATGCAGGAACCCTTTGAGCCCAGAGAGATCTGAAAGCAGAGCCTCAGCTATGCGGACAGAGTCTTCCACCTATTGTAAGAATGAAAGACATGAAAATAAAATACATTTTCTTTTGACTGTCATAGAAATTATTTTGTATTTGACATATTAGAAACAAAAAAACCTGCAAATGTAACAGTTGTTTTATAGCACTGTACAAAAGTCTTGAGCACTCTACATTTATTTATATCTTGCTTTCAAGAATGAGACTGTCTCAAAACTTTTTAAAGTGGTCTTGAGCAATTGTTCTTCAGGCTTTCTGAATTTTTTCCAAAGTTTTTCTTTAAACATTAGCTGCTTTTTCACTCATTTTCAGTCCACTCCTTGTACCTGACCATTTTCAAAGTTTCTTTTTATGTTTTTAAGCTCCTAACACTGACCTATGACTTATTCCAGCATAAAAAAGGCACCTAACTAAATATATAAGCCAGCATTGTGTCTACATATGGGAGAAAACTTTATTTGCTATCTTTGGGCATTTTGAGGAAACTGGGCAATTTGAGGACTTGAATATTTTAGGAAATTCAAGAAGTTGAGGCCTAAAATTATCTACAGCACATCAACAGTATCTGAAAGTCTTGTCTTTAACAAATATGAAAAAATCCAGCAAAGAGCTGACACAGGAACTGAGATATGCATCTGGACTATCAAATGACCCAAATAACTTCTGAAGGCTCATCAGAAACGGTTTCAGTGAAAGGGTGGCTGTCAAAGGCCATTCTTAAGGAAGGGGAACAGGAAGAAACAGCCGAAATATGCCTCATTACACAAAATTAGACTGAAAATCAGAGGCAGGTCTTATGGAGCAATTAATCCAAATTTGAAAATGCTGCTTCACATTGCTTTTCATTGTCATCAGTATGTAAGGAGGAGGCCAGGAGGTAGATACAGCAGTAAGTGTCTACAGTAATCTGTAAAAAAACAGTGGAGGCAGCATTTCATCCAGCGAGGTTGAAAATATTGATTGAACTATGAATGCAGAAAAGTAAATGACCAAGAAATTGTTCATCATTAAAGCAAAAGTAAGTGGTGCATCACCAGCTTAAACACAGTACCTCATGTAAATCTTACATTTTGTTGGCATTTACAGTGTAGGGCCATAAAAGTTCCAGTAGCAATAATTTTTGACATTAATGTCGTGTCATAACAATAAAGTTGACCGAGAGGTTTTTTTAATGTCAGGTAAATCTATGAGTTGCCACTGACAGCCTGGGTTGCTGTGGAGAAGCCTGGGTTTGGTGCTATTTGGCCAGTAAGGCAGGGTTAGGAGAGGTGTGCTCGCATGTTGGTGCCATACTCTACATCGCCATTCTGGCAGCTGTAAATAAACCAGTCACCTTGTGTAGGAGCTGCCGCACCCAAACTATTTTGTTGACCACCTCAGGGAGGTTTCGGCCAATAAGAGGGCCAGACTTGTCACCAGGACTTCCATGGCAGCGAATCTCAAAGTCAGTTTTCAGACCTGAGAAAACCAACAGAAAAGAGGGGGGGTCAGAAATCAGAAGTGACAATTTATTACCACCTAGTTTCCCAAAAGAGAGAAGACATATTAGACATATTTTTTAACATATAACACTGAACTAATACCAGCATTCCTAGACACTTACCATACTGCTCTCAGGACATTCACTCTAACATCTATAGAATTTTATTGCCCTATTCAACCAAAATCATTTCTAAATTTATTTCTCCCAGCCTTACACAATAAAATCACCTGGTATGGACAATAACAATTTTAAAACAACGTTAATTCGGCATTCACTGTCACATGAAGAGGTGTCACATTCAAGGTGTTTGTATTATCCTCCAGTGTTTAGACAAATCACTGTAAAGTCAAAAACCGAGAAATAAATATATATATATATATATATACACACACATATATATATACACACACACATATATATATATATATATATATACACATATATATATGTATGTATATATATGTATGTATACATACATATATACATACATATATATACACATACATATATATATGTGTATGTATATATATATATATATATATATATATATATATATATATATATACATATATACATACACATGCATATATATATATATGTGTATGTATATATATATATATATATATACATACATATACATACAAAAAAAATTACCAATAATCATCCCACAGATGTAATATTATCTACAGCTACTCTTAGTTCCATTGATGTTAAGTTAGACTCTTTTTCTCCAATCGATCTTTCTGAGTTAACTTCAATAATTACTTCCTCCAAACCATCAACGTGTCTTTTAGACCCCATTCCTACAAAACTGCTCAAAGAAGTCCTGCCATTGATTAATTCTTCGATCTTATATATGATCAACCTATCTCTAATAATCGGCTATGTACCACAGGCCTTCAAGGTGGCTGCAGTTAAACCTTTACTCAAAAAGCCATCTCTAGACCCAGCAGTCTTAGCTAATTATAGGCCAATCTCCAACCTTCCTTTCATATCAAAAATCCTTGAAAGAGTAGTTGTCAAACAGCTAACAGATCATCTGCAGAGGAATGGTTTATTTGAAGAGTTTCAGTCAGGTTTCAGAGTTCATCACAGCACAGAAACAGCTTTAGTGAAGGTTACAAATGATCTTCTTATGGCCTCTGACAGTGGACTCATCTCTGTGCTTGTCCTTCTTGACCTTAGTGCAGCGTTCGATACTGTTGACCATAATATCCTGTTAGAGCGATTAGAACATGCTGTAGGTATTACAGGTATTGCACTGCAGTGGTTTGTATCATATCTATCTAATAGACTCCAATTTGTGCATGTAAATGGAGAGTCCTCTTCACACACTGAGGTTAATTATGGAGTTCCACAGGGTTCAGTGCTAGGACCAATTCTGTTTACATTATACATGCTTCCCCTAGGCAGCATCATTAGAAGACATAGCATACATTTTCACTGCTATGCAGATGACACCCAGCTCTATCTGTCCATGAAGCCAGATAACACACACCAATTAGTTAAACTGCAGGAATGTCTTAAAGACATAAAGACTTGGATGGCCACTAACTTTCTGCTTCTTAACTCAGATAAAACTGAGGTCATTGTACTCGGCGCTGAAAAGCTTAGAAATATGGTATCTAACCAGATTCTTACTCTGGATGGCATTACCTTGGCCTCCAGTAACACTGTGAGGAACCTTGGAGTCATTTTTGACCAGGATATGTCCTTCAACGCACATATTAAACAAATATGTAAGACTGCGTTCTTCCATTTGCGCAACATCTCTAAAATTAGAAATATCCTGTCTCAGAGTGATGCTGAAAAACTAGTTCATGCATTTATTACTTCCAGGCTGGACTACTGCAATTCATTATTATCAGGATGTCCAAAAAACTCACTGAAAAGCCTTCAGTTAATCCAAAATGCTGCAGCAAGAGTACTGACAGGGACTAGAAAGAGAGAGCATATTTCTCCTGTTTTGGCTTCCCTTCATTGGCTTCCTGTTAAATCCAGAATTGAATTCAAAATCCTGCTCCTCACATACAAGGTCTTAAATAATCAGGCCCCATCTTATCTTAATGACCTTGTAGTACCATATTACCCTATTAGAGCACTTCGCTCCCACTCTGCAGGCCTACTTGTTGTTCCTAGAGTATTTAAAAGTAGAATGGGAGGGAGAGCCTTCAGTTTTCAGGCCCCTCTTCTGTGGAACCAGCTTCCAGTTTGGATTCGGGAGACAGACACTATCTCTACTTTTAAGATTAGGCTTAAAACTTTCCTTTTGGCTGAAGCATATAGTTAGGGCTGGACCAGGTGACCCTGAATCCTCCCTTAGTTATGCTGCAATAGATGTAGGCTGCCGGGGGATTCCCATGATGCATTGAGTTTTTCCTTTCCAGTCACCTTTCTCACTCACTATGTGTTAATAGACCTCTCTGTATTGAATCATATCTGTTATTAATCTCTGTCTCTCTTCCACAGCATGTCTTTTATCTTGTCTTCCTTCTCTCACCCCAACCGGTCGCAGCAGATGGCCGCCCCTCCCTGAGCCTGGTTCTGCCGGAGGTTTCTTCCTGTTAAAAGGGAGTTTTTCCTTCCCACTGTCGCCAAAGTGCTTGCTCATAGGGGGTCATATGATTGTTGGGCTTTTCTCTGTATCTATGAAGCGCCTTGAGGCGACATTTGTTGTGATTTGGCGCTATATAAATAAAATTGAATTGAATTGAATTGAATATATATATATATGTATATATATATATATATATATATACACATACATATACATATACATACATATATATATACATATATGTATATATATATATATATATATATATATATATATATATATATATACATATACATACATACATATATATGCATACATATATATATATATATATATATATATATATATATATATATATATATATATATATATATATATATATATGTGTGTGTGTGTGTGTGTGTGCGCGTGCACTATGTACCCTTGTTGTCGTCTAGTAATCTCGCCAGTAGGGTCTCTCTCTCTGACTGGAGTTCTTTGCTGATGGTGGGACGTCTTATCAGCTCCTTATGTTTCAGAAATACCTGTAATAGCTGGGAAATAAATACACACAGGCAAATCCAGTAAGTTAACTCATCAGCGTACACCCACACAATATTTCACAGTCTGAGCTGAAGTGTGATGTTTCACTACCTGTTGTGGGTTGTCCTGTACATCAGCTATATAGCTCTTCAGTCTGCCAGCAACCTCCTGCTCTGATGGAGCCATTAGACGCTCAAACTGAGCCACTGCTGCTCTCCAAAGAGGCTATAAAAACACAAAATAATCAGAGTAAGCACTGATCGCTATTATTAATCCTCTGCACTTCATGATCACTGATGATGATCATTCCTTCTCTATCTATCTATTCCTGTCTCTGTCATTTCCTTCATTGATCAGCTTCTCAAAGTACTCTTTTCATCTTCTTAACACACTCCTGTCACTTTTAAATACATTCACAGCTCTATCTTTAACCATCCTAACCTGCTGCACATCCTTTCAAGCCAATCTAAAGAAAGCCCCTTTTATCTTCCTTAGCACCAAGCCTTACATACAATTCACTATAAGCTTTTTCATTTACCTGTCTACTATTCTTCTTCTTCTTGACAATCCCAATTTTTCTAGGATCTCTACTTCCTGCGGAAGCTGAGAAAAGCCCATCTCCCACCATCCATTCTCACCACCTTCTACAGAGAGAGAGCGTCCTGAGCAGCAGCATCACTGTCTAGTATGATAACTGCACCAAATTGGATCGCAATACCCTACAACAGATAGTGAGAACAGCTAAAAAGATCATTGGAGCCTCTCTTCCCTCCATCACAGACACTTATCGTAACCGCTGCATCTGCAAAGCCACCGCCATGTGGAGGACCCCACACACCCGTCACATACACTTTTCACCCTGCTGCCTTTTTGCAACAGGTACCGTAGCATTCAGGCCATCACTGCCAGACTGCGAAACAGTTTCTTCCCCCAGGTCGTCAGACTCCTGAACACTCAGTGACTGGACACACACACACACACACACCTTCATACACGTCACTACCAATCACTTATCGGCAGAATCTCATACACACACACACACACCTTCATACACCAAGTGACTTTTTGCACAATACTTAATCTTTTGCACATTTCTATTGCACTGTTTTGTGTCTATATCATCCTGTTCTGTTGGGTGTTGGACTGTCTTTATTTTTGGGTTTTGTTTTTTTTTTTAATTTATGCACATTGCACTTTATGTAATCCTTTGTTGATTGTCTGTTATATGTCATATGTAGCACCATGGTCTTGGAGGAACGTTGTCTCGTTTCACTGTGTATTGTACCACTGCACATGGCTGGAATGACAATAAAGCCACTTGACTTGACTTTTGTTGGACAACCTCTTTCTTTGAATAACTTCCTGTGCTTCCTCATTCCACCACCTAGTGTCTTTATCTACCTTCACTGGTTCTGAACACACTAAATATCTTCCTGGAATTTGGTTTCTATCACCAGTTCAGCTGTACTTTCCCAGCCATCTGGTAGCACGTCTCTGCCACACAGAGCCTATTCAGTGGTAAATGTGGTTTAAACTGTGATTCTTCAGAAGTGATAAATACCAATGATTCACTTAAACTGCTACTACTCGGTCTACCACAATCAACAACAGTTGCATACAGATGACAGAAACAAGATACACAGACACGTGAAGTTCTTTATATCTAACCTCTGTATAAGGGTTGTAATGCAGAGGGTTGAGCCCAGAGAATGGTTCGAAAACATGCTCTACAGTCAGAGCCTGTTGCTTCGCTCCTGGTAGCAAACACAGCAGCTTCTCATGAACCACACGTAGAGTCACAACCTGGAAAACATAAACAGAAAAGTGTACAGTGTGCACATCAGTGTCCAATATCCATTCTCACAAGAGTCACAAGAGTGAACAATATGACTTGTGACTTCTTAGTGTAGAGTAACAAACATCCATGTTCCATCCATGGAAAACAGGGCAGATAAAAAATAGTTGTCAGAAAAAAAGAAGAGGAAATAGGCATCTGTGTGTATGTGATAGTGGCTACATGTGTTTCAATTAATAAAACCTTTCTGAAATTAAAAACAAAAATAATCAAATACTCTATTTAATAACAGGTCTTCTTTATAAGAGACTGACAACTTAGGAAATGACAAAACTTAGGCCTGACTGTATTTTAACAAGAGCTCCAAAACAATTTTAATCTCTTTTACTGGCCTTACATTACACTTTTTTGTGTTCTGTTCTTCAGTAGAAAACATGCAAGGGAAAATTCCACTTTGAAAAATGTCACGTCTGAAAAAGTAGCAAGAAGGAAACTGATTATTAAAAGTGTGTCTGTAAGTTTCATTTAATCGCTGTATTCAAAGCAATCAACAAAGAGGTTGTGCAAGAACAAGCAAAACAAAACAAAAATTCTGCCTGTTCTAGTTAAAGTAAACAAGAAGTGTTCTGGAACAGAGCCACAGTTTACTTCATTCAATCTGTTTGCGAGGCATTGCAGGGTTTCCGGGGAGTGTTTGTTTCCCTTCCAGGGGTGGGGGGCATGTCTCTTCCACACCTGAGGAAAAAATAACAAAAATGATTTAACAGGTTTCCGGGACTGAACACAAATCATCTTCATCTGGCTTTTAATTCACAAAATTAAGAAACAGTATCTGTCAAATTTTACACACTATTTCCAGCTTGAAGAAAATAGATTTCTTACACCATTCAGTACATTTGGAGAGTATTCACAGCGCTTCACTTGTTCCATATTTTGTCACGTTACATCATTATTTTAAACTTGATTAAGTTCAGTTTTCACCTGAAGATTTCACAGACAATACCCCATAATGACAAAGTGACAAAAGTTTCTGTGAAATTTTAGCTGATTTATTAAAAATGTGTAACGTGACAAAATGTAGAACAAGTGAAGCCCTGTGAATATTTTCCAAAGGCACTGTTATTTTTTCTCATTTTCTGAAGCTTCCCGTACCTGTCCAGTTAAATGCTCACAGGCTACAACCCACTGTTCACAGATGGCAAAACCCGTTCTCAGGTTCTCTCTCACTAAAACAAATGGTTCCTCAAAGATTTTAAGACCACTCAGCTTCCTCTGGACAAATCTCCCCAGGGCCCCGCCTTGTACAGGTAGATATAAAGAAATGCAAAAAGAAGATTAAGAATACAGTTGCTACATGCATATGCGTATTAAAAAAAAAACCCAACAATTTAAAAAAGATTTCACAGGCACATAACAGGTATATTTGGCAACATATTATCCAAAACCCAGAGGCCTCGATAGTACGTCACTGCAATCTAAAGCATGTAAGCATTTTATTTTTGGCATAAAGTACGTAATTGCAGTGCGTAGCAAGTACAAAAAAGGACATTTGTTTCAGTTCCCAAAATATGGCCAATTATTACTTTGTAATATAAGGAATAACTAAGTACTGTCATTGGCAAATATTTTCTCTCATTTCCCTTTTTTGGTTTGTGTGTGTCTGAGAGTCCTACCGATGACATCCATGAGGCGGACCATGCGTGTCTCTGGGTAAGGGTCGTAATCAGTCTGCCTCCAAATGTCATCCAGAGCATCCCTGCTCTGTTCCACCAGATCCATAACATCAGACATAGACAGGCTATCGAGACCATCGTATTCCTGGTGGCAACACAAAGAGACCAGTGATCATTTTTAGTTTCCTCCCGGTGTGTTAACAGCTATGTAATAGTAACAAATTACTGTTGAAAACAGCACTTATACAGTGCTAAGCTTTAAAGATTTTAAATGTCTAAATTTGTCATATTGTAAATAACATTGCTTTACCAGCTTATTTATAGAATGATTGCTTAGTACAGTAACAGAATAGTTCTCATCTCATAGTTTAATTACCTTCCCCCCTTTGTACAAAAATTATATTTAGCATCATATAAATGTATTCATTTTTATTTGTATTCATTTTTTAAATGAGTAAGTCTTGATACATGCATTCATACCTTTTGTATTGGTTTGAAGTGCTCAGTGAAATGTTGAGCTCTTTCTCTCAAACTACTCTTCTCTGCAGACTCTGAGAGATCTGCCCAGTACTGGAACTCATCGCTGGGAGTCAGGATGCCTGCAGAGTGTAAGAAATATGATGTACAATGTCTAAAAGTCATAACGTAATCAGCGATACACAAAATGATATACACATACTCGCAAGATGTTTTACCACTCATAATGCATATGATTACATCGCTCCAAAGTCCAACAATTTAAAAAAACTATCATAACCATTCATTAACACCCTTTCTGCTAAAATATACTCTACAAACAATATGTGCGCATACCCACGACATCTTCCTCTGTGCGACCCTTCTTGGCAGAAGGTTGTGTCCCAGACTGGCGAACTACTGAACCCAGACCCAGCTCCAGCTCACTCAGGAGGCCAGCCAGTTTAGGGTCAAATGCAGAACGCCAACGCTCATCCTTGAGAGAACAAAAGGAAAGTTTAAAAAAAAAAAAACAAAGAAAAAAAAAACTTTCTTTCTTAGTCTAACTACAGGTAAAGATTTTTTATGTAACATATCTGGAACCCCTCAATGCACAGGGACAGACTCACCTTTAGCAGTACAGGTGCGAAAACCTGTCTGACAGCCTGATAGAGGGTGTTAATGGGAGACTCCAGCATGGATGAAACCAGAAGGCTGTGATGAAGGTTATCTTCTGTGATCACTGTGGGACGCAGCTTGAAGAACACCAGCACATTCTCTCTAGTCTCCCCCACAGCTTCAATCTGTGTCAAAGGATGGAGTTGTTTTTTTTTATTAAAAAGGCACTAAACCGTCAAGTCAACACATGGAAGGTAACTGTACAGAACATCAAATAACATTTTGTTATTCGCCCCTCCAATTAGCACCTCTGTGTCAGACAGAGACCACAGGTCAGAGCCAGAAAAAGGTGCCCACCCTAGGTTGCAAATTAGTTTTTGCCTCAAGTGGAGAAGTTCAAGTATATCGGATGTTGTTCACAAGTGAGGGGAGAGTGGAGCAGGACACTGACAGGCAGACTGGTGTGGTGTTGGCAGTGAGCAGACATTATACTGGTGGGCTGTGGTGAAGCGAGAGCTGAGCATGAAAGGAAAGTTGTTGCTTTACAGCTTTCCCTTTTATATAAGGACCAAAGTCTAATCAAACCATCTAGAGAGGGATGTCTAACATCTCTACTTCTGCTGCCTCTTTGATGAACACCCAGATAAGTTGGAGAAAGTGAATCATGTATAAAAAAAAACCCAAATCAATTTCTTTGTTAAGTTGATATTTAGAGATATAAATATTAATTGCATTAATATATTTATTGATAATTCGTTTTTAAATATTGATTAGATTTAAAAATGTTATAGATTTAAACACTGCATCAGTTCAACAACTATCGATGTGTAATGTGACCCTTAAGACAAATGGTTTTGCATTTTAATAACTTTTTTTTTTAAAGAAAACTTACCTTATTTGATAAGCGAAGGTCATTGTCATGTCTGCTGACAGATAAGACAAATTCATTTCCATCATCTAAGAAGTTATTGAGCTCGGGGCTGTCAGTCAGTGATGATGATGGCTTTAATCCATAGAAGTTTCCAGTTGTGGTCAGAATAAACTTCTTGCGGACATCATCTGAACCATGTGGCATCTTTCTGCTGGAACTAAAATACTGGCAGTGAGAAAGTAAAGACATCCACATATAGGGATAAATAATTGTAAAGGAATACGTCTTTAAAGAGTAAACAAAATTTTATTGCTTATCAAGCAAAGATCTTGAGACTAAATAAAAAAAAAAAACAATAATTAAAAGTAACCATAACGAGTGGCTTTGATATACATGGTTATTCAGGATAATCTCGCCTTTTTGCCGTTTTATCCAGCAAGAAATATGCCTTAATATCAAATACTATCAAACTAGAGACGTTACATTTCTATTTGAACAACCTAATGTTGGTAAACCCCCGAAACCTTTTACATTCACTGGTTCAGTGTCCAGCTAGAGGTTATTGGGTAGGATTTAGAGTCGCTGAACTGACCCAGTGCTGACATCCCTGCTAAATTAATAGCCGTTATCTCTGTGTTTGCGCTGAAACATCGTTAGCACATCAAACCACTAGCTTTTTTCGTTTTGTTTAAAATCAGACTTGTGCCTGGAGAGCAGCAGTACCAGGTTGTGGCAAAGGAATGGCCACGGGCAGAGTAAACCATCAGCTAATAGCTAACACTAGCTTTGCCTGTGTACATTAAAGTGCAGTGCATCAGTTCGCTGGCTCACTTTCGGCGCACAGTCAAGCTACAGAATATCTGGTTTTATACCGTTACGTCTCCAAAAGAAACCAAACTCCGAAAGCTTCTGAATGCTTAATCCATGGTTTGAAGTTTTAGCAAAATTACCCCTCTCTGTCTGTAAGGGAGTTCGCCAATGCTAGTGTCGTTGCCAGGTAACAACGACGAGCTTTTGTATCACGTGACACAGCTATTCCTACGTAGTTTTTATGCGGCATTTACGTATGCGGCCACATTAAATTAGATGTTTGTTTTGCTTTTGTTTACCACATAGAAATGTTAGAATGCAATAGTATTTATTGCCTTGTTACTTTAATAGTAGAGTAGTATATGCTTGCGATTCGGCTACTGTTTTAACGGCGACATTCCGGAAGCTACGCAAGCAGATTTAGATTTTCAAACTAAAAGACCACGATACAGTTTGTAAAATACTCGTAGTCTTATCAATCCGTGCAGCGAACTGAGCGAAACCGCGACGGCAGCTTCAAAGACAACAAAGCAGTGTAGTCCAGGAGTTAGCTGGAGATTGCAAAGCTCTTGTTATAGCGGACGTCGTCACAGTAGAAAAAGTGTAGGTTTTATATTAGCATTAGGAAATGGTCAGGTGGCCTATTGTGAGCCAGTGTGAGTTGCAGAGGTAAGAAACCTTAAATAAGCATGCTTCTGTGTAAGAATAATGTTGCAAAGGATTCAAAACAATAATGACGCGTTTATTAATCTTATTTAGTAAAGAAAGTGGGACAAATTGTAGACGTTAGGTGTATGCTGCCCCCCCCACGTTTGCTGTGTGCACTTTAATTTTCACACAATTTAATTTAAGAACAATGTAAGTAAGCTGTGTTAACTGAATCAGTATTGTTTTATCTAATGTGGCTAGCTTCTTCTTTAAGACAAAGGTTCCCTGCCAGACATAAATTACTCATCCTAGACTGACCATTTTCGGTCTTGGATAAGGAACTCATACTTGTAAACATGGCGAAAACCACTTCACAAATAGGGATTCCCTTCTGTAAGTAGTTTCGTTTCTTTCACTGACTCTGTGTTGATTCATTTGGCACACACTGTGCTCATATCGCGTTGCGCATTTACATCATGAATGAAGATATTGTTATATATGAAAGTAAATATGTTACAAAATTGCAACTTATCTTTAATGCTGAGAAGCTAGTAACACTGAAACACTGACAATCAAATCTGCGGTCACACATTTTCTCAAATCACTGTCTAAAGCAATCTTTTCCGTTATACGAGTTCAAGTCAATTTTGTGTTCAGTCTTCAATCACTCAGTTACTAATACAGCACGTGCAGAGACCCTAAAGTGGGACTGATGAATCAGGGTGGCAAGAGAGGAACTGTGGTACTATATGAGGATGTCAAGAATGACAAAGAAATATGTGAGTGTGGTACAGGACATATATGAGGACAGAGAGATAGTGGTGAGTGCCACAATATAAGTGACACATTGGTTTAAAGTGGGGATGGGACTACATCAAGGGCAGCTCTGAGCCCCTTCTTGTTTGTAGTAATGATGGACAGGTTGACATACACTACTAGTCAAAAGTTTGGACACACCTTCTAATTTAATGGTTTTTCTTTATTTTCATGGCTATTTACATTATAGATTCTCACTAAAGGCATCAAAACTATGAATGAATGAATACTGAATTTTGTAGTAAACAAAAAAAGTGTGAAATAACTCAAAGCATGTTTTATATTTTAGATTCTTCATAACTGCCACCCTTTGCTTTGATTACAGCTTTGAGTACTGGCATTCTCTCGATGAGCTTCATAAGGTAGTCACCTGAAATGGTTTTCCAACAGTTTTGAGGGAGTTCCCAGAGATGCTGAGCACTTGTTGACCCTTTTGCTTTCACTCTGTGGTCCATCTCATCCCAAACCATCTCGATCAGGTTTAGGTCTGGTGACTGTGGAGGTCAGACTATCTGGCGCAGCACTCCATCACTCTCCTTCTTGGTCAAATAGCCCTTACACAGCCTGGTGTGTTTGGGGTCATTGTCCTGTTGAAAAATAAATAGTGGTCCATCTAAACACAAAGCGGATGGGATGGCATGTTACTGCAGGATGCTGTGGTAGCCATGCTGGTTCAGTGTTCCTCAATTTTGAATAAATCTCCAACAGTGCTACCAGCAAAGCACCCCCACACCTGCTCCTCCATGCTTCATGGTGGGAACCATGCATATAGAGATCATCTGTTCATCTTTTCTGCGTTGCACAAAGACACGGTGGATGGAACCAAAGATCTCAAATTTGGACTCATTAGATCACTTCTGCACAACACAAATGATGGTCCCAAGCCCATTAAGAAGGCAAGAAATTCCACAAATGAACCCTGACAAGGCACACCTGTGAAGTGAAAACCATTTTAGATGACTACATCATGAAGCTCATTGAGAGAAGGGCAAGGGTTTGCAGTGCCGTCAACAAAGCAAAGGGTGGTTACTGTCAAGAATCTAAAATATAAGACATTTTTAGAGTTATCTTTTTTTTTCTTTGCTGCATAATCCCATATATCTTGCTTCATATATTATCTTCATCATCTGATATCGTCAGTATGCATCTACAATGTAGAAAGTAGTAAAAAAAAAGAAAAAAAACATTAAATGAGAAGGTGTGTCCAAACATTTGATTAATAGTGTATGAGGTCAGATGAGATCAAGCAGGAGTCTCTGTGAACTATGATGTTTGCAGATGACATTGTTATACGTAGTGAGAATAGGGAGCAGGTGGAAGACAACCTGGAGAGGGGGAGGCATGTGCTGGAGAGAAGACAAATGAAAGTCAGTAGAAGCAAGGCTGATTACATGTATGTGAATGAAAGAGAGACAGGTGGAAAGGTGGATCAAAGTCAGCCATCCAGTGCACAAGACGGGTGAAAAAGTGAGTGCAGACTGGGTGTGGCTGGAGATGAGTGTCAGGGGGTGATTTGTGACAGGAGGATAGCAGCAAGAGTGAAAGGGAAGGCTTACAAGAGGGCAGTGAGACCTGCTGTGACGTTTGGTTTGGAGAGGTGGCACTTACAAAAAGACAAGAGGCAGAGCTGAAGGTGGCAGAATTGAAATTGTTTTTCATTTTCATAGTGTATGAACTGAATGTACAGGATTAGAAATGAGTATATCAGTGGGACAGCTCGGGCTGAGCGGTCTGGTTAGAGAGGCAAGGCTGAGATGGTTTGGACAGGTGCAGAGGAGGGAAAGTCGATATATTGGATAAAGGATGCTGAATATTGAGCTGCCAGGCAGGAGAAGAAAAAAAGAATGCCACATAAAAGATTAATGGATTTAGTGAAGGAGGACAAGGTTGGTGTGACAGACGAGGATGCTAGAGATGGGGTGAGATGGAATTAGATGATCTGACTTGGATTGGTAGACATGTGTAAATCGTGGTCATCATTTTTTTAGGGAGTATAAGCACATTTAAATGGCTTATACTGTTGCCATAAACATGCAGCTTTATGCAGGGACGCCTGTAAAATTATTTTAACAGAGATATTCAGCCTTTGCTTGGTGTGAGGGGAGTTTCACACATGGTACGAGCTGATTTGTTTAATGTCTTGTTTCAAATCTTAGAGCCTTTCCTCCCACATAGTGCTCATTGCCAGCACGTTTCTTTTTCACCAAGCAAGTAAGACAAAGTTTCAAGGTAGTATGTAGAAGATCTTTATATGAAAGTTGTAAGAAACATTTTCATTGTTTTGTTTTCTCCTTAGAAGCTCATGCTTGATATCAACTTTTTAATATGTGGAAACGACTTCATCAGCTTTATACTTTATAGCTTCACATAAGTAGCTTTTGTTCCACAGTTATGTATTTTATGTGCATTAAATCAATAATAAATATTCCTTTTCATTAAAGATTTGTCATCTAAATGTTAAATGAAAAGCATAAGGATGAGTCATTTACAAACAATACTGCAGTTTCTTAAATTCTCCCTGGATACATTAAAAAATTCCCACATTATCTGATAAATCTTTTCCACATTGTTTCGTTATTAAATCCGAGTATATTTGCCAGGTGCTGTGGAGAATTCTTTTCTCTAAATGGGTGTGTCAGTGACCTCATGGCCTCGTGAGAAATTGCCGGCCCATCTTGGGTATTCCCCCTATTCCTCGCAGCTAGACACTCCCCCTTTTAACCGAGGCCACTCTAACCAACGTGTTTTGAAAAGGTCAATGCAAAGGAAAACAGAACTTTTACAAGAAACATCCCAAATAATTTCGTATGAACAAAATTTTTATTGAGCTAAAGGTCACTTGAAGGGAAATGCTTTGTGTGTAAATCTTTATCATTTACATGTTAAATTTAAACAATAACCTTTCTAATACACTAGAAATGAGAAAATTGTCCACCTGGAAATGTCATATATGGAGAAATAATCAACTAATAATTGTGTCATCGGGCACATTGTAATTATTTAACAAGAAAAACAAAAGAAGTTCTAGAAAAGTTGGCAAGAATTCAAAGAACATAATGTCAATGTGAAACACTTTGTGGTTAGTCAAAGAGATGATATGAAAAATCAGAGGTGGGCGTGTACTGTACACTCACAGGTCACTGCCTGTAATAAAACGTCAAAAGCCACAGAGAAAGTCCATAACTTGGCCACACAGAAAGCCACAGTCTTTGTGTTTGTGTGCGTTAACCAAGACTTCTCTCCAGTTTTAGCGAATGTCAAGTACATAGGTCTCCAAGTACATAGTCACATAGGTGGCACAATGAAACATTCACTGTAGTCTGTCAAACAAAGTTACACATGTTAGCTAAGATTCAAAATGAAAATCATAATGAATATTGCATGGTGTTTCATCTAAAGCCTTTTTTTTTAAAAATGTGAATTTTTATTGTGTTACAACAATAAAACTGGGGTGCTTGCTTATGTCTGTGTTACTGTGCAACCTAAAAGAAAATATCCTTTTCCTACATTTGGTGAAATTTGACTGAAGTGCATTGATGTTCCTGGCAATACCTTAAAAGGGCTAATAAACTAAGGTTAACTTTGCTCTTTAGTTTCTTTATTTCTCATTTATACAGTCTGTTACCAGGAGAACTATTTGGGATTTCTTCAGAAGCATTTCTGTCACATGTTCAGATGAGCCAGAAATTGATGCATACGGAAGTGTTTTAGGCTGATTGTATTACCACATAAAAAAGCAGGCACGCACAGACACACACACACCCACACACACAATCAAAATCTTCACAGCTGTGTAATTCTTTATAAGGCTTGTTGATTTTGCCAAGTGAAAGAGGCAACAATTTGATTTAGATTTTCTAGTTATCGTTAACTACATTTTCAAAACAGTAATCATGCCTTTAGCCTTTATGCTAGTATGCTAGTTGTTACTACCATATGAAATAGAAAAAGGAACTGAGATGTGGCTCCTCCCCCCGCCCCCTCAGCATACCAGACTAGTTAACGAGTTTACGTTCATGTAGCATTCATTTTAACACAGAGAGCACAGCAGCATGATGGTAAGTGTTTGCGTCATTTGAAGTTTGATAATGTCACATACTTAAACAGTGTTTGAATTGATTAGGGCTGCCATCATCGTTCATGCTTATGCTAGATGATAATAATAATGTGAGTCACTCAATATGTAAGCTGTTGTGTAAACAATCGAGGCTATGTGAAAGTGACAGAGAAGCGGAGTGTGCAGGCATGTGTGTCAGGGTCTCGGTGTTTACATTGCTTTATTCTAGCTTGCCTCAGGAGCAGTGAACAAATTAACAGTTCGGTTGTAGCTTGAGCTGAATAAGTGTTCAACTGAAACTAATACTCAGATCACGGATACAATGGCAGAAATAGGCTTTCCTCGAAAGGAGGATGGCTTCTCCCTTAGAGATACGGTGAGGAGTTCAGCCGTCAGAGAGGGGCTCAAGGGTAGACCCAGGACAGAAACTCTCGGCTGGCCTGGGAACGCCCCGGTGTTCCCCCGGATAAACTGGAGGAGGTAGCTGGGGAAAGAGGGAGGTCTCGGCGTCCTAGGGCTGCTGCCCCCGCGACCTGTCCTCGCGGAAAAGCGAAAGATAGGTGGATAGCTGGATGGATAGAAAAGAACAAAAATGGCATGGTAAAGTGGAAACTGCATCCAGGACAGAAAAAATATACTGCTAATACAACTCTTTGTAACCAGCTGCACAGACAGCATGCGTATTGCAAAGCTAGCAAAGAACCGAGAAGGGTTTTATAGCTAAATGAATGCGGATAACCGGAAGAAAATGGATGGCTGTATAGAGGGATGAATGCTTCTCAGGAAATGTGTTTAAGCTCTGGAGTATAAATTGTGACGGTAATGGTAACGACTAGTATAGATGTGCTCTCAAAGAGAAAGCAGAGAAAAAAATCCTGAGCGTTTAACACAGATAAACAGATACACATTCATATGTATATACATATATCGAAATTGTTATATGTAGATATTTTTTCAGCACGACTGAATGTCTGTGTGACTGTACAACCTTTCTAGAAAAACGACTTTAGTATGAAACAGTGTGTCCACCATGCATGACACAATTGTGAGTTGAACCCAAATAATTATGAGAATGAGAAAGGAAAGAGAAAGTAACTTTTGTGTTTTGTCTATCTCTGGGAAAAACAAAGGTCAAGTGCAGAAAGTGTCAGCATTAGAAGACAAACAGAGCCACTCCACAGAATTCTTTACAGTCTGGCTTGTTGTTTAGTATCATTTAGATTAAAAAAATCTAAAAAGAAGAAGATGAGTCATGAAACTCCATATGGATGAATTCAGCTGATTATGTGAACCAGGTGTGAGGTTTTTAATTTGTAAGACAAAAGGGGTTTAGAGTAGAGTATGTGTGTATGAGAATAGCTCAGCAGAATGAGTGTTCTCTCCAATCATTACGTCAGGGGAATTCCCATGTACTGCAAAGCCTTGCTGATTAATGCTGTTCAGTTTGCATGGCAGTGTAGTGATAAAGCAGAAGTTGCAAACACAATAATGAAAAAAGGAAAACAAAATACAATCACAGATTGACTTGCAAAACAGAATCAGAAATTCTATTTTTAAATATACTTGTAAGTACTGTAATTTGCATTAGAGTTTGGAGGTGTGCCCTGTTGTTTTAACATCAAAGATCTGTAAATTATTTTATGTAACATTATATCAAACAAAATGCTATTCACAGCTTACTCTCACATGTCTCATTAGGGAAATGTTACCACCCTCCCCCAATGGCCACATCAGAGTTGGATAAAATTGTCACTTAATTTGAGTCCTTGATTTAAAAAAAAAGAAAAGAAATCCATCTGCATTAGTATCACTTCCACAGTTCATTTTGTATCAGTATTCCTGAAACTAAATACACCATGCAGTTACTTGACCTTTGGGATTTCCCTCTGTTTTTATTTCAACTTATGACAGTCACTGCTGCTAAATGGCCACTCGTGAAGGGTAGGGGTGTTTCCACTGGTCAGCCTCTTTAAAACACCTTCACTTCAGATTCTTACTGACAATGTGGAGAGAAGCATATGTGATTTTTTTTTTGTGCTTTATCCTATTACACCATATCCTACAATTGAAACAATCCCAATTTGATTTTCCAAGTGGGAATTTCCTGAGATTTCTGATCACTGCCAGCAAAGTCACATAAAAAAAAAGATCACTTCCTCATGAATAGTTTTAGAAACAATTTCAAGTGAAACTAGTTCATCAAAAACAAAGTCTGTGCTTCTTGTTGGAGGAAACAAACTGATCTATTTGTTTATTATATTTCATTTTTTATTTTTCCAAATTTATATAACACAGGGGAGGATATGTAATAATCTGTGCTTATGTGGTTAGCATTTGGTTCCTATGATACCAAATGCATAGTAAAAGAAAACTAAAATGTTGTTTTCTCCTAGCAGGTACAGGAATACACCCTTTTAGAACAAGCCCTCTCTTATACTGACTGGGACTTTCCTTTTGCTTCTTGTATACTGAAAACCATTTGGGTGTGTTCTTTCAGGATGAGACAGCCTGTTTTCCCCCAAAACATGACTGTAAAGAGCCAGTCAAATGTTTCAAATAAGATTCTAGTTCACTGAAAGGGTAGGATTGGGTGGGTTTCGGGGCTGGGTGTTTGATATCGCCCTTGTGTAGCATTAATGATATTTTAAGACAAAACAATCATTCTTCTGACAAATGACAAATGTAAATGGTGAGAAATCACTGCATGCAAGTTATTTTTGAGTGTTCAGGTGTACATGTGCCACTTGATGGCATCTCACACTACATTTCATTTCAGTGATTAACCAGTTTGTCTTTCTAACAGGCGTCTACCTGGAGCCGGTATCATTTTCTGTAAGTAATGCTCCGATTTTCTATTCATTCTTATCATGATTTCAGCACAAGGCAGCGTGTGGTTAGGGCACTTTTGATATTTTAACACCCAGTCACATGTTCCTGTTATTAACTGTTGCTATGATACATATCCATGTGCCACTGTTGTGACTGGACTTGTAAGACTTACAGTAAGTAAGGCCCAAAAGGATTACTAGGAAGTAACTACAAACATGCTTTAATTTTGGAATGTAATTTTCTGGTGTTCTGATTTTAAAAGCAGTTTCCTCCTATATATCTCCTGTTACTTAAATATTATATTATTAATTATTTATAGTAGCTAGTTATGGACATCAATGTAAGGTTAATGTGAAAGCTTATGGATCCAGACATGAGTTTGTAGCCTTCCCACTGATCTCATGTGTGCGCTTGTGTTGTTACTTGAACTGAAAAGAGAAGTGATCATTTTAGCTTTAAAAAGTTGGTGACAGAAGAGAGCAAATCTGGCTCAAGTTCATTATCTGTGTTTTACGATCATTGCTTGGCCACAGATGTTGTTTACTGAACTGTCTCAGTTATTTCCTGGTTGTTGTTACTGTCAGCTATCTCAGCTATCTCAGCTATCTTTAGGCACTGACGCAAAAAAAGTGTGTGTGATTCTTTATCTCTGCGTGCCACTTTAATCATTCACCCTTTTCTGTTTTCCTAGAACTCAAAGGTTTTCCCTTGATCTGCTGCTATCTCTAGTTTTGACGCTGACTTGGCCCTTCACTGTCACAGGTGAGCAGTTCTGCCAGCAGCACTCGTTCATTGTGGTTAAACATAGAAACCAGTTGTTTATTACATGAATAAGAATGTGTGATATGACATATGCTTGGTTGCACATCACTAGCTAAGGAAAGAAAGCAAAACGTGTGCTCCCCCAACTCAGATTTACAAAACTTTAATTTTTTCTCAGTTTGATGGAGTGGTCTTATGAAGAAGTTAAACTTTTTAGGAGATTTCCTTTCTTTGTAAAAGGTGAATATGTAGATCAATGCTATTCGCACATCTTTGTAATGAATAGGAAGCTGCCAACCACATGACTGGACGAGCCATTACAGCAGCACCCAATGCTAACACAAGCTAAGCTAATGGGTTTTTGGTTTTAGCTTCAAATTTAGTGTATAAACACGAGTGTTGACTATTTCTTCTCATCTGACTCTCACCAAAAAAGCAAGTAACCCAGTTTTCCAAACTATTCTCTATGTCTTCCTTCAGAATATTATAGCTTTCCTGTCTTAGTCCCTTTAATGTTCAGTTCAGTTTCCAGCTACCAGTCCAGCCCAGAACTGCTGGAAAATGCAATAAGCAGAAAAATCTAAATATCTGGAAGCTAGAGTTGTTTTCTTACGAGTTGGTAGATAATCAGTCAAAAACACTCACACTTCAAAACAGGAAAAACGAAATAGTTCTCTCTGTGTATTCTGCACAAAAAGGAAAGAGAAAAGAGCTTATGAAGAACTGAAATTAGCCTACCGCGTCATGCAGCGGAACTCTGCAGGAGCTTAAACAAAACCGCATGGAAACACATGTCTGCCCCAAAATAGAAACTGTTTGCACTCCCTTTAGATATTTTTTTTAATAAAAGATATATGCCCTAAAACTTCACCCCTGTTCCTTTTTTGTTTTTGTCTTTTTGTTTTTTTTAACAGGAGGTGCTGCTCTTCTCAAAGGGGAGGTCGGTGGAAATGTGACTTTTCACTGCTCTGGTAAATCAGTAAAGAACATTGACTTACTTTACCTCCAAAGAGACAACGTCTTTGTTAATGGTTATTATGAATCTAAAAAAGTACCAGCAACGTGGAACAACACAAAGTTTGATCGCAACACTTCATCTGTGTTCATGGATAACCTAAAGGTCTCACACAGTGGGGAATACAAATGTCACATTCGGTACAAAGACGAGCAGCATATTAACGAAGACTCAATAACCCTCAGTGTTACAGGTATTTATGTCTTCAATTCATCTCATGCAGTTCATTTTTATATGACCGTCAGTGTCAATAGACCTTTAAGATGAAGCGTTACAATAGTGTAAAGTATGTGCATATAATATAAATATAAACAAAGAAAACAGCTGTTTTCTTTGTTTATATTCATATATACGCCAGTCCCTTTGTACATGTTGGAAACACCAGGCTGATATCACTTTCCCTGTGTCTTTCTTCTAGCAAAGTACAGCAGACCTTTATTCAGTCCTCCAGTCTGCAGCGAGGAAACCCGGGGTCAGAATTGCCAGACAAGGTGTACATCAAATAATGGATACCCAGAATCCCGCATGATAGTTCAGGCTATAGTTACCAGTACTAATGATACCATCAGGCAGATATGGCAACATGTGAAGTCTGCCCCTTACCATAATCCAAGTACATTGCTGTATAACATTACCACCACTGTGAATTATAACTGCTCGAACGGGGAGATAAAGTTCAGCTGCTCCGTGGGTGACGTCACTTCGGATGAGTTCTCAGTCTGTGAGTAGCCTATTCATCTCAGAAAAGACAATTATTTCTTTATCAAAGTAGTTCCCACAATTAGCTACTGGACAAGTTTTGGGAAGTTTGAAAGCCAGTGGAAATCTCTTGTCATATATTCCCTTTATTGTTTTATTTCATAGCAACATCCTCTTATTCTGTCAGCATTTGTGTGGCTGACACAGAACAGTTTAGGTTGAGTTTTGGTGATTTTTGAGATTTTTAAAACTTATGTGAGGCTACTAGATTACATTTTTCAGCAAGACGAATGAAAGTGACTGAATAGCAAAGCATTTCCTGCAGAATCAAAATTTAAATTACTGCTGAGACTGACGTGATTAAATTACGTGCTGTATTTATTCTTAAACTGAGGTATTATGGAAATGTAAATTTTGTTTGAGCCTAATATATGTTTATTAATGCAACAACAGAGTGGGTGCGTGGGGGAAGTTCCAGGTTTTTTAGAGCTTTGTAGTTTTACTGACAGCAGTAGTAGTGTAGTATTACTGCTGTGCCCAATGTAAAAAGAAAGATTAACAACATTTTCTGCATATGCTAAGAGTGTGCTATAAATGTTCCAGAATCAAGAATCATACAGTTTAATCATATAGTGGGGTTTGTGCTTATGTTAGTTCTGTGAAAGGAATTCAGATTTAAGGAAAATGATTAAGTTAAAACATTCGGCAGTTCATTTTCATTAAATCTAAATAGTTTAACTTGACTTTTAAGTTCCCCAGCATGGAAAAGTAAAGGCAGACATGCCTTGTTTTTAGTTCAGTTCACTTTTTTGTGTAAGTTCTTCAGGGTAATTAAATATAATAACTCTTTTTTTCTGTATTTCATAATATTTGTCATGTGGGGTTCTTTGTAATAATCTTGATTCTGATATACATTTGTTCTCATTGATAGGTGCTCATCAGGAACAACACAGCAATGATATAGTAATTATGACAGCCATTTGTATACTGGTGGTGGTGGTCATGATTGCAGGTGTTTTGTGCTGGAGAAGACGGACAGGTGAACACAGTTTTACACATGTGTAAAACTGCAGGGACATGAAAATAAGAGAATGAATAACTCAAAATGTGCAGAAACTCATGGCAGGCTCTGTGTTGTTTTTCAGGAGGCAGTATGAGGCGAGAGAGAGTAAATACAAATGAGGCGTAAGTAAGTGTTTAATTGTCTATAACAGTGTAGTCATAATACTTTGATTACACAGTAATCTGTGTAACTTTTCATAGAAATCAAAATTGTACTTTTGATTTCTGCTTGTAGATTAGAACAGATAGTGCTTTCGCTTTCCTTGTTCTTTCCTTCTGCCTAATTATTTCCTTCTGTGTTTTATTTAATCCAGGGTGGAAATATCACTTTGTGAAAAAAATGGAGAAAAAGAAGCTGCTTGAGGGGTGAACCAGTGAAGGACAACATTAAACCCACGTTCAAGGATCTAGAGCGACAGATATCGTCTCCTCTGTGTCAATTACACACTGTGATCAGCTGGTTCCACGCAAAATAGGAATAACCTCACCAGGCCTCGCCAAGAGTGAGTGACCCATCACCAGGAACTACATGCTATTAACATTTCACACTCAACACTTGTGACTTTTAGCGTTTGAGGAAGTATCATATCTTGTTCTTTTACTGGTGAAGCAAAGTGCGTCACTAAAGTGAGAATGGCTGACTTCACTATGCAAAAGCAAAAAAACAGAGACTTGATCAGCGGTGTGCGGTTAGGTTGTTGTTGAATACTGGAAAACTGTGACAGAAATACCTCCTGACGCCGTGTGACGATAGACGAAAAACAAGAAGTTAGAAGAATGATACATATGTATGTTTGTATTTGTATACTATGTATATGTGTACTTTGTTGTTACACCAACCACTGCGGGAAGAACCTGGCACACTCGCTACAATGGTCACTTGTGGACTATGAGTCATTTAAAAAAAAAAAAATACTGTCATTGCTGCACTTTAAAATCCCCTCCTGTACATTCCTTCTGTAGCCAATTTTTAATGTTTTTTCCCTAGATTTTTAAACAACAGTGTAAATACTATATATATTTTTATTTTAATAAACAAAAAAGAAAAGTCCACAGTCATCTTAGTGTTGATTTTTTTTTGGTTTTGTTTATTTTTTTAATAGAATAGTACTACATTGGGGTCAGAAATAATAACTGACATGTACTGAAAAAATATGGATGAAGAAAAGCTGGAATTCAGAACATTTTGTGCAGATTAACTTGTAATTTTAAGCAAATTTTGTGTATTGTGCAGTAAGTTCCAGTATTTCCAGATTTCCTTGTAAGGTGCAATGTTGAATACAAGGGAAATGTGTTTTTTCTGTATTTTATTTAAATGGCTGTTAAACGTTCCCTAATGGGGGATATTGCGGTCTTCTCCACAATTCTGACGTTTTCTCAGGTGACTGTTCTCAGGTTATCACATGTAACCTTTTGTATGCTAATAAGCATAATATTTATTTCAGTCTAACTTTTACTTCCTTGAAGATATTTATCGGTGAAATGTTTGTGCTATTTACAGTTTTTGGTAAGAGGAGCCTGTCTGTTATTCCCCATTCCCAGGAATTACCAAAAATTCTCTAAAGGGTGTTTTCATTTCCTAAATTTGCTTGAAACACTCTTGTTCGGTGCCTAATTTATCTTTTCTTTTTGTTTTTAGAGTTTCAAATTCTGTCTGTGTCCCTTTTCAACCAATAAAAGTTGTGTAATTTAACTGAAGTTGTGGGAAGAGTTACACTCGCGCTTCACTACACCACACGCAGCTTTAAACCTCCAAGTTCACCTTCAGCTGCTATGTAGTCAACTTGCCACTAGATGTAGTACGAGCACCACAAAATTGAGCTGACTCTTGCTCGCGTATATGATTGTTTTTTTCAGGTTTATGTGTACTAGTGTGTAAATGTTACTGAAATACCTCATGATCCCAAGCACACTTGTCTTAAGATGGCCTGTGAAACAAAGTTAACTTCCTTCTGCCTAAGAAGGAAACAGTGTTTAATGTGTAGTTATATCAGTGTTTGCACTTTCCTTCCCAGTACAAGAAAGGTGGTGTCGAGTAGGGTATAGGGTAATTCCCTCACTATTAAGTCTTTGAGAGAGGAGACGCAAGTGAATATGGTGTACACATCACACTCAACAGTCTTTTTTCTATATACACCAAGTTTGTACCTACAGCCCTGTGCAAACGTTTTAGGCGGGGGGGGATGCTGCAAACAAAGAACACTTTCAGAAATATGAATGATTGTTTATTGGCCCCAAATGTATTCTGCAGCAGGACGACAACCCCAATCATACAGCCAAAGTCATTAAGAACTATCTTCAGCGTAAAGAAGAACAGGAAGTACTGGAAGTGATCGTGTGCCACCCACATCATCGAGTGTGTCTGGGATTACATGAAGAGACTGAAGGATGTGAGGAAGCCTACATCCACAGAAGATCAGTGGTTAGTTCTCCAAGATGCTTGGAACAACCACCAGCCGAGTTTCTTCAAAATTGTGTGCAAGTGTACCTAAAGAATGGATGCTGGTCATACCAAATACTGATTTAATTTAGATTTCTTTTTCTTGTTGATTGATGAAAATAAATGATTATTACTGCCGTTTTAAAAGCATTCTTTGTTTGCATCATTTTTTCTCACCTGCCTAAAACTTTTACACAGTACTATATACTCAGCAGCCATTTTATAAGTTACACCTTGCTAGTACCACATTGGACCCCCTTGAGCCCTCAGGAATTCCTTAATTTTTGATGGCAAAGTTTCAGCAAAGTGCTCCAAACATTCCTCTGAGATTTTTGGTCTATTATGACATGGTAGCATCACACAGCTTCTGTAGCTTTATCAGATGCTATCTATGATGTGAATCTATCATCACACTGCCTGGAAGATGCTCTATTTGATTGTGATCTATTGACTATTGAAGTCATTTGAGTACAGTGAACTCACTGTCATCTTAAAGAAACCAGTTTGAGATGATTCAGCTTTGTGAGATAGTGCATTTTCTCCTGCTGGAGCAGACGTCAGGAGGTGGGTACGCTGTGGTTGCACATAGATACAGAAGGTCAGCAGTGATTCTCAGTTGGTACTAACAGGCCCAAAGTGTGCCAAGAAATTATCCTTCACAACATTACAGCACTTTGTTTGTACACGGCAGGATGGATCCATGCTTTCATTTTGTTTATAACAGTTTCAGACTCTGCCATCCAACGGTTGCAGCAGAAATTGAGACTCATCATACCAGCCAACATTTTTGACCAATCTTCTGTTGTCCAATTTTGCTGAGCCACAGTTTGTTGTTATTGATAGGAGTGGCATTTGGTGTGGTCTTCTGCTGTCCCACCTAAAGATACTACTGCCAGGAGGCTGGGGGGTAGTACTAGTGGCAGGCAGTATTCTTTACATTTTATTGCTCCCCTTATCGTTCTCATTTCTCCAGAAGCAGATTTTCTCTCACTTTCTCTCATCATGAGTCACTGTGACAGGCTGTCAGTCCACGTCTCTGCCCTGTGTTTACATTGCGCAGCAGAGCAGCACCAGGCTCGTTGCACTTCAGGAATGTAACCCCAAGGTCCGTGCCTTCCT
The DNA here is from genome assembly GCF_056152115.1 of Neolamprologus brichardi. Classification (NCBI taxonomy): domain Eukaryota; kingdom Metazoa; phylum Chordata; class Actinopteri; order Cichliformes; family Cichlidae; genus Neolamprologus; species Neolamprologus brichardi. The sequence continues at coordinate 18,597,142 of NC_142117.1, read as the reverse complement.
CCTCCTGTTTTCCATTTTCTCCCCACTAACTTTCCCAATTTTTTCCTTCCATTCCTTCATTTTTTATTCCCTCTTTGCAAAGACTCAACCCTTCCCTTTCTCCAGTCTTTCCTCTTCTACTCCCATCCTCCCAGAAACATCCTTTCCTCTGCCATCTCACCCCCTCCCACTTGTCCCATTCTCTCCTACTACCACCTTTCTCTTCTCTTTCCTTTACCAACCCTTTCTCCTTTCTCTTCGCCAAGCCTCCACTCCCTTTCTCACCCATGTTTTTCTTTTCCCCTTTTTAAAATTCAGAGCATTGTCCCCGCTCACTCACACCCCCTTTCCCCTGTCATCATCCCCTCACCTCCCACTCCGCCCCATCTCTGTCCTCCCTCCTCTCATTCCTCTGCTGTCTAACCCAAACAAACCAGGGAGGACCTTCCTCTCTGGTGATTGTAAGAGAAACACACCACATGTCAGAGTTGGTTTAAACATAAACATTAGTCAATCTGAAGTACTGAAAAAGAATATGAAGTACTTAAGTTCAGCATGAAGTGAAATTACTATTTTATGGTAAAACTAACCACCGAATAGACAACAATTAGAAAACAAAATGTCTTGGTGTATATAGCAAAATGTTTATTCCCTTCTCCATTGTTCTGTTTAATGAACAAAAACACCACTTAATAGTACTACACGCTAGCCTACAAGGAAAACAAAAAAAAAATCTAGTTTTCCCTTTGTTTATAAAGCACAAGTCTTTATAGACACATTAGGAGTCAGGGCAAAGAAAGGAGTTATGATCATCATAAAGAATCTAAGCAGACTTTTGTGTTTTTCCAGTGACGCAGCAGAGCGTGTAATCTACTGCTTAATGGAGAATGCTCTCAGTCAGAACACAGGCCTGTGGCATTTCTCAGCAAGTGGTTTGTGACCTCTGCCACACTGTTCTGTGTGGGACTTATAATCAGATTATACTAGTTATGAAAGTCAACTAGATTAGTATCAGTGGAGGGAGCTGGAGCACAAAGGCATCAATTCACAGCAGGAGAGGGGAGCTGATCAGCTTGAGGAGGATTGGTAATGTTTGCTAAATACACAGAGAGTGCAGTGTAGCAAGGCAAACAACGTAGAATAATGTAGACAGCTTAACTCAGCTCAAAACTGTACTTTTAAAATGTACTTTAGAATTGCATTGGAGTATCAGTAGTCATAATGTGCTCATAAATGTGCCCAAAATACTACAGCAATTTGTAGGTATTGTCAAGTAATACCAGAAATCGAGTATTCTGATTGGACAAGAGAATGTTTGTATGTTTGCAGATATTGCTGATGTAAATAAACTGTCACAAAACACTAATAAGTTGGTGACTTAAAGACCAGCTGTTTCATTCTAGCCTTGCACTTTTTTCGGTGTCGGCTTTTTAAATAAACAAGCCGACATACATTTGAGGCTGTAGGCTGTACCAATGGCCCTCATTTCCCATCATGCCTATAAAGGACCTACTAGTTAGTCACTCAGTCTGTGGTCTGTTTAGGTCTTCCGTCTTATGTTTACAAGTGTTACTTTTAGTTTATATTTTTACTTGCCAATTTAAACCCCAGTTCCAATAGAAAATGGAAAACATTTCAAAGGTTTAAAATGACACTTCACTTTCATAAAAATATGAGCTCATTTTGAATTTGATGCCAATAACAAACTTCAACAAAAATAGTTGGAACTGGAGTAACACAAGGCTGGAAAGGTAAGTGGTTCTAAAAAGAAACAGCTGGAGGAACATCTCGCAACTGATCGGGTTAATGGTCAACAAGTCATTAACATGATTGGGTATAAAAAGAGCATCTTAGAGAGGCAGATTTTCTCAGAAGTCAACATGGGTAGAGGTTCGGCAATCTGTTCATTTCTTGAGGCTAGGCCGTCGGTCCACGTCTCTGCTAATTTCAAATGGACTGAGGCAAAGTAGAAAACTGTTCTGTGGTCAGATGAATGAAATCTGAAATTCTTTTTGGAACACATGGAAACTAAAGGGAGGAGGCACCATCCAGTTTGTTAACAGTGCTCAGTCCAAACGCCTGCACCTCTGATGGTACAGTGGTGCATTAGTGCCCATGGAATTAGCAGCTGGCATATCTGGAAAGGCACCATCAATGCTGAAAGGTATATACAGGTTTTAGAGCAACATATACTGACATCCACACAACATCCTTTTGAGGGAAGGCCTTGCATATTTCAACAAGCCACACGAAACTGAAACCACCAACTAAAAACATCTGCCGCATCATGAAGCAAACATGAGATAAGTAGACCCAGGACTGTTGAGCTGCTAGAATCCTAAGTCAAATGATTGTGATTTTAATTTCTGTAGGAGTTTATTGTTTTTTAATAAATAGTGAGACAGCTGTTATATTTCTTTACACCAGCTACAGGAAATATACGGCAGTTTCTTTTTCATTCAGTGCTGCCTGCACACAACCTTACTGAGAGCCACTGAGGGAAATGGGCTCCACATCGAGAACCCTAAGTTAGATATGTTTTCTAGATGGTGCTCAGAGAAGAAACATAATGAGGCTGTTGGAGCGGTCGCAGTGAGGGACCAAGCAGGTCAGGAGGTTCAGCTCTGGTGCTGAGACTGACTGATCATGTTGTTGCTGTCACTGCAGAAACCCTCTCTCTCTGACCTCCAGAGACAGGAGAGGTGACCTGGAAGCATTTATCACCTCTGTGCTTTGTGACCCATGGCCTGGTGCCTGAGAGAGGGAAAATAACACTAACACAAAAGGAGAAAGCAAGGAGGAGATAGAGAAATAGATGAGGAAAATTGTGACCCGGACAACAATCTGTCACTTTTAAGCCAAATTCGTAAATTGAAAACCTTTTTTTAGTGTTTCATTAAATGAGAATGTCCATATTTGTGAGCAAAGAATCTCATTCTACCTTTAGAAAATTCTAGTGGCAGGTTTCTGAAACTGCTGGAATCCAGTACGGGCTATTTGAGTGTGCATTTATGAAGATATTTCTTAGTCGGAGGATAAAAGCATTGCTGGTGCAAATGTGTGGGCCTGGTTTGGTTGAGCCATTAGTTATCATCAGAGATTTGAAAGAACGTGAAGTATTGTGAGAGATAGTTGGCTTCTAGCTCAATAGAACTATTAACACCCCTCTGTAATGATGATCCACCAATGGAGCTCTTGGCGAGGGCTTTTTTAACTAGGCAATAACCCAATATCTAAAGCAGTGTGCATGTGTGTGTATATGTATGAGCGTGTGTGTGTGTGTGTGTGCATAAGCGAAATTTGAGCAGACATTGACTAGAGTCACATCTCCTTTGAATATTTATAGTACTGCTTAAGATTTGACCTTTACATTCGCACACTCATGCATGCAAATATATAGAGAGAAGACTATATTACCTATCTGTCTATGTAGCCATCTATCTGTCTAGGGTAGGTGTGGAGTAGACACTGGTTTGCGGCCTGAAACACTCAGACAGGTGATCACACTTGTGGGAAGACTCTATGAGGGGAGATAGTGTGAGAGACCAGTGAGCAACTAGTATCAAGGAATGGCTGGTGGGATGCCCAGTTGGCTGCAGATACTTGGCAGCTTCATGTTTCTGCAAAAGCTTCACATCAAAGACTACCAGAAGTATTAGTAATGTGTGTTGTGGATTGCTCTGTAGTGCATACAACAACTGCGCAGCCATAAGCTGTGTATTGAGTATTGGCTTGTGCTTGCCTATGAGTAAAACGAAAACTAGCACAACCTGAAAAATGTATGTTATCGCTTTGTTCTTGCTACCTTATCAAGCTGAAATGATGAACTAGCTACATAGCCAAGATGGCAGCCAATGAGGGTAAGAAATGTACCGCCTTCCATACTTTTTAACCAGTCTTTAATTATTAAAAATTTGACCCCCCCCCCCCCCCCAAAACAAACAAACAAACAAACAAACAAAAAAAAACCCAAAAAACAAAAACAAAAAAACACAGCTAGTATTTTGTTATCAAATCAGTTGACCAGAAGCTAGTAGATGAGCCGAATTTACTTATAGGGAAATCCTAATATGTCGGTTATAGTTTTACATAGATGATTGCTGTTTGGTGTGTGTTTTTGTGTGTGTGAAGTGAATGGATGTATGCCATCACTTCATCATGGCATCATGGCAGTAGCTGTTGCTGCATAATCTTGACTAAGGTGTGCTCTGCCAACAACATATTTTCTTCAGTCATACCCCCCTTCACTCTCTTTTCACAGGAAGTGTTTTCCCCTTTCTGTTGCTGGGTGAAGTTTAATCTCTTCTGGGAGCAAGAATCTATATGAAGTCAACACAGTTGATGCCAGTGTTCTATAGCTACTATGCAATTAACTTTTACTGCTTAGTGATAAGTTAAGGAGGGAAAAAGCTGTCTTTTACCGCTTAAAAAAAGTATGCTTTTGTGTTACATGGGCTAAAGGGGACATAATTAGCAACTGAAAGTGAAGAAAGATGTGAAGAAAAATGGTCTACATGCTCTGCAAGCAGGGGATACTTGACACCAAAGGGTCCCTGCAGCAACCTCATCTTAAATTTATCTCTACATCCCAGACATGTTGAGGGATTTGAGGAGGGACATGGTGTACAGACACTAATGTGGAAAAAACAAAACAAAAAACCCACCCACAAGAGAATTTTGTTTCCATATGTTAGAAGAGTTTATCAGATTGAAGCCCTGTGCATGAGCTTGCATCTGTCTTGCACGTACGTTTGTCTTAGTGAACGAAGGTGTGCGTGCAGTATGTGTGCAATAATTGACACCTGAGACAGTTAGAAGGTCATTCCTGGAGTCTGGTCACATAGCTTTGATCATTTTCTCATCGCCTCAGAAATAGACCAGAGAGAACAGAGTTTGCACAAACACTCCCTTGCTGTGTGTGTACTTATGTCCAAGGGGGAGGCCAAGGGAGAGCGTTCGTCTAACAGACTGACAGGGAATGTGCACTTGTTTGCAGTGCACAAGCCTTTGTTTGCATGACTGCACTAATGCATTTGCACCCATACTTTTGTTTGCCACTGCTTGCATTTATCGTGTGAAAAGGCTCATGCGCATGTATGCAAATACCCAAGGGGGAAGTCTGTGTGCGCTCATGTGAGTGTTGAGAGGCGTGATTGTGGTTTCTCAAGCTCAAAAAGAACTTTGAGCTCTAATTTGTGCGTGTATGGATTTCTTTTATGAACAATGAACATGAAGAGTTTGAATTGGTTAGATTTGAGCTAATAACATATAGTAAAGGACGTAAATAGTATAAAATATTTATCTGCAGATTCGTTGGTTTAATCTTCCTCATCAGACGTTTTTAATGGAGTGTGGTGTTTCTTTACTTTGAGAACAAGTTTTACAAGAAGGTGCAGTGATTGTAGAAAGAGATACTCGGCTCTTTATGTGGTTTATGGAATTGTGGATGCGCGAAACCTTGTAAGGCAAGGACATCGTCTGGGGGAGATGACTCTGAGAATCCCACCATACAAGTGTCCTTGTAACAAAAACAACTTGCTCTAATCTTCAGAAAATAGGTCCTATTTCTTGTTTGGTTTTTCACATTGAATAAACACATATAGACATATATTGGTGTAATTGGAGACATTGTCATGGCATAATTAAGTCCAAACATTGCTCATCAAAGTGTCTTTTTGCCACTTTTTGTGGTAGTAAAAAGTGCGCTTTCTCACACAAAAGCACAGAATTATGTACCTAAATATACTTGACAATTACATAGATTTTTTGCTATTAGTTATACAACATTTAAGCCATGCTATGCAGCATGAGAGTTTGTCAGATTGGCACAGCTAGTGTTTTAAATAGTCACGTGTTTCCTGAAGATTTCATCCATAAAAGACCAGAACCTAATTTAAACAGCTTGGTCTATAAACAGTCTGGTGCTTATCCTTCTTAACACACACACCTGCACTATATCTGTGCTTGTCCTAAAATAGCCACCAGGAGGAACTCTTTTCTCTCAGTTTTAGGACATACTTGTAAAAATGTTATTTTTTTTTTATCTCCTTTATTGGATTTACACATTTACTAGATGCTCTGATAGGTTTAGTCTTGGTGGTCTGATGATGTCTTCAAGAGAGTGAGAGAGCAGAGGAAGAGGTAGCATGCATGGCTGGAGGCAGCTTCTTTAAAACACCCATGCTCTTGTTATATTTAGTGCTTGCAAAGTTCAGCCCCGGTCCTTTCTTTTTTCTCTCTCTCTCATTTCTCCATGTCACGATTGTACTTGACATAGTGAATAAAGTCGCCAACATTTGCAGTTAAGTACAAAACACTTTTAATGTTGCAGAGTAGCACAGTAAAATTTAACTCTCAGCTCTAGTCTTTTTACTCAGCCGTTCCTTCCTGCTGCAAGGAACAGTAAACATGCAACATTAAAGCGAATGCTTATAGGTTTTTTTTAAAAACTATGGTTTACTATCAATTTTTGGTTCAAAACAAGCTCTATAAAGACTTCTGAGAAGGGCAAGCCAATTCTCTTGTTTGAATAATACTCAAACTCTTGCCTCGAGACATAAAAATGAACACAAATATAATAAATAAGCAAAAGCATCACTCTCAGCCATTCTTAAGTCTGAGTGGACCATGTTTTTGATATCAAACCCAAGAAGACAGCTGAAAATACTAAAACGCTTTTGAAGTGTGATCGTAAAAATCCCGCTTTTTCGTGTAAGTGTGTGTGCCTTGGCAGTCCGCGCTTAAAAAGATGAAGCTCAGCGGGATCCAAATCTGTGAAAAACAACAATAAATTTTGTGAACCAACAAGTCACCAGGTGTTAAACTTGATAAGAGTTTTGGGGCAAAGGGAAAGATCGCTCTCCCTAGATTCTCTGTAGATTAATACTCCTTCTGTGGATTCTTCAGCGCTGAGTTTTAACCACACATGGTCTTTGTCAGAGCTAACCTTTGCTTGATGAGGACTTCGCTCTGCTTCATAGCCTTACATAGAAAAATCAATGCTTGTTTGAATAAATGCCCAGAAAAAAAAGGAGTATCTTCATTTGAAAGTCTGCACAGAGACCATGTTTGGTTGTAGTTCAAATCACTGAAAGACCCGCAGGCACCATCAATCCATTATAAAGGTATTGCAGCATCTCATCTTTCTCATAGCAGAACAGAGCATCGGGGGAGGATGGACTGCATGTTTGGCCAACTCTCCCAACTGCTCCAATGAGACAAATTTCTGGAAGCAGAATACACATTGTTAAAGCACGTCACCATGGGACGTGGTCAGGCTCACCTTCCTGTTTCACAACCTAGAGAATAGCTGAGAAATGTACATGCATAGAGATAAATGCACCCAAACATGCAAGCATTCACAGCGAGGCCGGAGGAAAAACAAACATCGAGCACACAGGCCCGCACTCACATTCACAGGGGACTGGGTGTAAATCAAAAGCATGTTATATGCAAACAGACCAGGGGAAATCAGGAGCCCTGAGGATGAGGAGGAAGATTGTGAGAGAATTTATAACGAGAGAGCGGGGAATGTTGGTAATTTGTGTCTCCTTTAAATCAATTTTTTTTCTTTTAACTGTTCCTGTGAGAATTTTCCACCCACATCTGTGAACATTAACAAGTCTCCAAAAGAAAAGGTAGAAACTGAATAGCCCAAAGTGTTCTCAGCTCTCAGTGCATGTATTTAGGATGCTGTGGCTCACGAGGGAGAACGGGTCACCGACGCAGATTCGATCTCGCTCATGTCAATGCACCCTGGTCTTGCCCAAGGATGTGTCTGAACCCTAAATTCCCCCTGATGCATCCATGCAAGTTAGTAAGTTATTAAAGGTATAGAATAAAATGCTGTATTTGCATGAAAGAGCAGAAAAGCACTTTTTTTTTTTTTTAGGAAGGACACAGCATTTTTTTATTTGCAGCATTATGGTACCTTTAACGTTCTGGCTAGGATGCTGACAATTTGAAATTCTGTTGTTGGCTCTTTTATTCTGTTGCTTGAGTGTTCACAAGCTGAAAAAATCAAATGTGAAGAACACAATGTAAAAAAAGAACCCTGGGAGTAAGATGAATTTGTAGGCAGACATTACGCTCAGATGAGTGTGCCAAAAGGGCTCTGATAAAGTAGCTAGGCTGTGCAAATCCAAAGTTTTTCCTAGTTGAGTATTTGTTATTCCAAGTTGATTACTCAATCAGTCATTGTATGTTTATGATATGAATTTAAATGGCCTGGCATTTATATAGAGGTGTTCTATTCACACTGGCCACTCAAAAGACACTACACTGTAAGACACAGTCAGCCTTTTTCTCAAATAAATTCACAAAGGACTTTCGTCTGAATATTTAAGCACTATTCTCATTTTGCATCCCACCTAATATCCATGTTCATGCTCTACATATGCCAGAGGAAACCCACACAGACACATGGAGAACATGCAACCTCAACCTCATGACTGACATATGTAAGTACTGTCTTAAAGCCTTTGACTGACTGCGTGAATGTCGTCCCTTCCCGTGTTGACCAACAACCAACCGAAACAACAAAAGTTAGTCAACTAAAGCCTCCGGGACACAGACCTAAAGAGCACTTATTGACCATCTGGCAACCACCAGTCGTGACGGAAAATGAGTGTTTTCTGATCCCAACTTTGACTGGCTGCTCACTGGCACTGGGTGAAATCAGTTGGAAAGTGGGTGCTACACTAAAATTCTTGTGATTGCTTTGATTACAAGCAGGTTGCTGCAGGCACCCCTTTGTTTGCATGAAAGATCCCAATTTATCTGCAAACTCTTACCATTTCACTCTGTTGTTGGAGCGAAACTTAAAAAGTGAAAAGTAAATTGGAAACAGAAAACGTTGGTGCAAATTTTACTTTAAAGGTCTCTATTAGCTTCTATTGTTTTTAGCCGAGTCGCTATCTTCTGTGCAAACTATGTGTGACTGAGGTAACCTGCTAGCGGTCGAAGCAATCAAAATGAAATTTTTGGTGCAGCACCGTATATGGATTTAATGCAAATTGACTTTCAGAAACCTCCAGAAACCATCCAGATGCAAAATAAACACTTTTTCTCTTATCTCACACTTTAATAGCCCCTTTAGATCTTTTGTGTTATTGACACGATCTCACCTAAAAGAAAAAAGAACTGAGATATCTTGATTTTTGCAATACTGAGATGCATCAAATATAAATCAAAGAACCCCTGTGATTCATGATTTTAAAAGAAGGAAAAAAGCACAAGCAAGTAATATCAAAGGTGAAAAGAGTAGAACTCCATACAAAGTCTAGCAAAAGCAGAACCAATAATTAAATAAATAAATAAAATTAAAATATAGAAAAAATAGAAAATGCACAACTGACACCAGGATATTATTCTGGAAAAATATATCTTTTGGTAGCGTCATATTGTCTTTGGTTTCTGGATAGCATTTGGAAACATCTGGAAGACAATAGAGACCAATTTCTTATGACCACATGATCTTTTTGTGGACGGGGGATTTATTTTTGGCTAACAGAAGTTCCCAAAATGTCAAATAACAGGCAGTGTTACAATAGATAAGGACACCCTGCAGAAAATCAATGGAAATGTACACATAATAGATAATAAAGAAGGTGGGGTAGAGGGTTTGTCTCCTATATGCAGACATTCAGTTGCTACAAATGGTACAGATACAGACCAAATGTTATCTTGTTTTGTGCATTCAAAGCCTATCTTACCCAGAACATTTATAAATCCTCAAAAGGATTGGCTCCAAGAAAGACTATCTGCAACAGTCAAAACACATTTTTAGATTAAAATATTGAAAAATGATTCAAGCTGTATTCATAAGAACAAAGTGTAGAATTCTGATAGAAACCAAAGAATGCCTCTGTGTTTTGTAAAAACCTTGTGCCTCTAATGTAGTGAGAGTGTTGCATGACAAATGTCTGAGCCAAACTCGAGAAAAATACTTTATTATATATCAAAAATTCATAATCGTCAATCAGAAAAAAAGGAAATAAAATAGCCTGATATTTTTTTTTTCCACAAAACCAAAGCTGGAAAGCAAAACTGATGAAAACCTAATCTCAGAATCAGAATGATTATCGTCTTTCATGTTGTTTTTGGCTGCACTCCTTAATAGCGAATAAATTGACTTTGAAGCATTCCCAATGCATCAGTCTGTCCGCCCCCTGTCTATCCAAACTACCCTCCTCTCTTGGCCTCCTACAATTACCCCTCCTTCCCAACTCTCCCCCATTCAGGCAACCCCTGTGCCCTCTTGTATCCGGCTATTTAGCGTGACAATCCATTATTTTGATGGCTTCAGAGGAAAAATAAGAGGGGGAAAGAAATGGATGAACAGGCAGCACTTTGACTTTCAAAAAAAGGGACACAATTTCTTTTATTTCTAACCTTTCTTCTTTTCTTTTTTTTTTTTTTTTTAGCTCTCTGCCTTTATCAACCTATTTCTACCTTTCATTTGTCGATTCCTTATTCTAGTTTAACTTTACGCGCTGTTAAGATTTTACACATCCTCACTTTTTTTTTCAAATATGTTCCCGCCTCCTACTGCGCCCCTCCTCTTCTCTCTCCCTCCAGACCTACTTTACCCCCCTTTATGCTGACCCCTGCAACCACTCTACACCCCTCTGACTTGTGAACCATCTCTTTTTTGGCTCTCTATTGCTTTGTTGCTGGCAGCCTTTTTGGAAACCTGATAGGGCCCATAGAAAGAGAGGAGCCAGGGTTTAAAATGTCTGAAGTCGACCCCCTCCAATCAGCCTCCATTTATATCTACTGTACAACCACCCTACCCCTCCCAAACACACTTTAAGCAACACGGGGTGTGTTTTCAACTTCAGAGCCTTGTGGCTGGAGTGTGGAGGTGGGAACAATAATTGCATATGCATCCCAAAACGCTATGAAAGAAACACTGCTCCATACTCAGCATCGCCTTAAACCAATCTTCCTTTTAATCTACATTACATTCATTTATATCTACATTCAAGCATTTATAGTACATATCCATGCCCACGTCCTGCTCTGCTAAATGTCACTTTGGTCTCTGGGCTATGCTGGGCAATGTGATGACATCATAATATTTTATATAGATAATGTTAGATTTTAATGTTGTTAAATTAAGGCGATATGATGCTTTTATAAGTTGTTGAACTGCTAAAAAATGCCATTTGTTGGTAGGGGTTTGCTAGGTAACACAATGAAATCATATGTGACACAGATAAAAGCTTCAAAGGCCTAAGATGTACCTGTGCGCCAAGTTTGGTTATTCACCTCCTGATTGAGTGAGAGCAGTTTGCAGACAGACAGATGCATTCACAGCAAATTAACATTTTGTTCTTTAACATGTTCTGTATTGAGAATTGAACTAAGACAATAATTTGCTTGTGATCATAAGTATAATAAATATTGTCCTGTAAATGCGTTATTTTGCTTGTGTTAAGTAAGCATAACATAACTGGACAAACGGTGATGGATGCAGTGTTCTTTGATTACTTCTTTCTGGATTCTCTGCGCATCACAAAGAAGACAAGTCAGCTACAGGTAGTGGTTTAATAATATCATGTATGTGGTTATAAAACATGTAAGTAAAATGGTCTATATTTTACACAGTGTATGTGAAAGGGCCAATTCAGTCAAACATTAGTATTATGCTTTCTTATTTTCTGCCAGCTTGGGGTCAATTTTTATGGTGACTAGAAGCAATTTTTGCAGTAAAAGTTGTTCAAAGAAAGCTCTATTATTTTTTTATTAGTTACTGACAAACTGTTTCTTGGTAAGATATTTTGCTACTGAACATTATGTGAGCATAAAAAGCAATTTGTTGCACTTCATTTGCACTGCAGACAGAAATTGCAGTACTATCATAAAATAACACATATACAATCAAAGCTAATGACAGGCCCACTGGTGTGAGCACAAAGAAGCACAAACATGGCTTGAATAGACTTAATTAAGTCTAATAATAAGTTCTTTCATATGGAAACATTTCATACATGGTTAATAGCACGCTACAATTTAGCTGTATGTAGATTTTTGTGGTTAGTAATGCATTTGCCAAGTATAACTTTTATGGGCTCTGAGAAATGAATTTTTACATTATTAGTGCTTCAGTCTTGACTTGTTCACGTTTGGAGAAACAGCTAGGTCATCAGCTAACATTAGCAATGTTAGATAACTGTTATCTGACAAATAACAATTCCTGCTATGTACATTATAGCATTAGTGCTATATCAGTGGTGCTATAATAATTCATGTTAGCAATGTCAGCTAGCTATTATCTGACAAATAACATGGCTTGTTATACAGACAACGGCACAACCAATAGCAAAAAAAAGCATCAGGACTAGCAAACAGGCTACTAGCTATCAAGCAACTACCAAACTGTAACTTTTAACATTTTACCATGAATATCTTGCTTGTTCCAAGTGGCCATTCTAGGAGTTGCCTTTTTTTTTTTTTTAGCATTTTCATATTGTGTCTGCTGCTCCTATCCTCGTCTCATTGTGCAATATGTCCTGTTCAGAGACTTGTCATGGAAAAAAATCCACCTTAAACTGAATGCAAGAGGATTACCAAATCTTGCAGATAAATAATTGAAAGTGAAAGGAAAAGACATTTACAATAGTTGTCCAAAAGTTGATTCTGTTCATCTGGACGTAGCGTTTTGTGGGAGATTAAGGAACTGACCATTATGCAAATGTACTGTTTATAAGATTTGGGGAAACCTGCAGTCAGCTGAGACTGAAGAAGTCACTTGGATGAGTGACGAAACGTTTCTCCTACAAAACGCTACGTCCAGATGAACAGAATCACCTTTTGGAGATTTACTTTCCTGGATGATTGAGAATGCATCAAGACATTTACAATAGTTCCATGACCTAAGTATAATCATGTGAGTTAAATCAGTGGAAAGGGAAAATAATTCATTCCTTTCCTTTAAACTGTGCTCATTCTGCATACAAAACCAACAGCCCCCAAAGCCTTACAACATTCCCCCCGTGGACTGTGTAAAATGTGTGTCAGGGGCCTTAGAAGTGTGGCCAAGGCAAACACCTGGCACAGTTCAGTGATCTGCTGCATTTCACCATCTACCACAGAAATATACACACGGGGAGTTCATACACAGACATAAACTCAGTCTGTGTGCAGTCACAGTTTCTGCCAGCATGTGTGCACATTAACACACGGAGCAGATGCTGCTAAATGCAGAAACATTTAAACGCACACGCGTGTTCAGTTGCATACACGCGCTCAAGCAAGCAGTCGCTATAACACAAGTGAAATGTGGGCTCAAGCGCCTTTTCTGTTTTTGTCTCTCTCCCTGGTGGTGTGTCATGTTTCGGGGGATAATAGGTGTCACAGTGAGACCCCTTTGGTCTCAGCGCTCTGGGGGGACTCTAATGGCACACACACATTCAACCATGTGAGCACAAGCAGCTCATTCTCTGGACCATGGGAACCACAGATGACTTGCCACTGCTCTCATCTTTCTCTACCTCTACCAGTTTCTTTCTTTATTCACTCCCCTCACTTTCTCTTTTTTCTCCTTTTTGCTTTTATCCTGCACACACAGTCATCGGCCCCATTTATAAACCACATTTGTGTTATTAACCGTAAGAGCTCGCTGTCTACTTCTTTTGATAAGTTTTTGTTTTTAATCTTAAGTTTCTTTCAACACTGTTAAATATAGAAACTATCGGGTCACAGCAGGATGAATGTGAATAATCCCTGAACTATTTGCTTAGGTCCGGGAATCCTACAGCAGCAGAAAAGATCATAAAACTAAAAATGTAAGAGGAAATGAAAATGAATGATAAAGTACTTACTGTTGCTACAGATTACATATAAACGTCCTGGATCAACTTAAGAACAATGATTTGAAATTGAAGCATTATTGCAGATAAGTGTGAGCAGTCTACAACAAAATATCAAAATATCAAATCGCTTTGCTGAATGAAACCAGTCTGTGCAGTTCACTTCAAAGATTTCTAGTGATGAACTATATGCAATCGGGTTCAATTAATCACTTTTTATTATTTATTTGAAGCAAACCAGCTGAAACACCAACAGCACGTTTAATCTAGCTCAAACTTTACAATTACACTATACATCAAAATTAAAATGACCCAAAGCACGATTTCTCATTAGAGTTCTAGGCTGGTGGAGAGTTGTTACTTTTAGGCTGAGTTTGACTGATTGGTGCTGCTTGTTGCTAAGCAAAGCTAATTAGCACTTTCCTTTAACTTATGGTAGTTGTTTGCAGACACTGTTTTGCTGTGCAGGAGCATTGCTGTGTATTAAAAAGGGGTTTCATGTTTTGCTAAAGTGCTGGGTATAGTCAGCCTGTGTTATTTTAGCATCAAATGTCCTTAGATTTAGCAATGACACCACATCTATGATTAGTTACCACAATTAATTAATTTTAAAAAATATCAGACTTTGACACCACATCTTACCTACTTTGTAAACTGGAATTATCTTTGATTGCTATTCCAGTAATATACATAGTTATAACATTTTTGTGATGCATCTCCTGTGAAATTTTGAAATATCTGACTGTGAGACTGGAGTGAGGTAAGCTGTTTTATATTTAAGTAACAGTATATACAAGGATGGGGAGCAATAGCATGCATATTTCTCTAATTTTAAGGATTTTGCCTTCAACACCATAAAGAGCTTTAATCACAGGATTTTTTCTTTAGCAGCTGCCGTTCAGGATGACAGACACTTGATAAACTGCTATGACCTACACCAGTATTAGCTTTCATGTATTATATTACTTATCCTCCCTCTTGTCCTTTCTAATGTGACAGGCAAAGTGACAGCTACTCAAAGCCACAAGGCAGGGAGAGAGGGTGGATGACAGAATGAATTAAAGGGAGGAGGGGGAATATGCCTCCAGGTAATGTGTGGGAGGCTCCTGTCTTTTCTCCTCCATCTCCTTTATCTAGTCGCTCTCACCCAGGCTTGAATAGTGCGCTTCGTGTGAACATTTTAAGCTTGTTTTTATATAAATTTGTTTATGTATAAAGGTATTAGTCATTACTTACATTTTCCTGTATCTAAGTGAAATATTAGCCAATAAAAGCATCTGATCTTTCACACCTCCCAGGCACTTTGGTTAGGTGAGCATTGGGCCTCAGCCAAAAGTTGGATTACAACACCCCAAACAACCTCATCTTACTTCTGCTGTCACTTAGCTGAATCCATGGCCAGACAAGATTCCTCCTGTCTTTCTTGACAATACTTGCATTTTGTTAAGACATAATTTAAAAAAAAAAGTCTGTCTGTCATACTTGGAACATTTGATTTTATTTTGGAGGCAGAGGAAAAGCAATCATGTTTAAAAAAAAAAAGAGAGACACTTTTTAAATAAATAACCAAATTCCATTTTGGTTTTGCATGTGATTCTGGATTCAAACATGATATCAAACTTTTTTCTTACTTTGAAGAGACAAATATTATTCAGAAACAAAAAATGGCAGTAGAGTGATGGAGGGACAAAGATATATCAAAAATATGATTCAAGCAAGAAAATGTGAAAATTACCTAGAAGTGTAATGAATTTCTATGAAAATGATCTATGTGAAGCATTAAGCATTTATATGAACATATCTTTAAATGAGGGTTTAAATATTACACAGCTAATTTGTTTATTGGTTGATTTTGACCCTTTTTCTTTTATATAGGTATAAAAAAAATGGCTGTAATTTCTAAAAAGTTAGTGCAAAGTTTTTGTTAATTCCCTTCAATTAAAGCTTACAGTTGATACTTTAATCACATTTTGATTCCTGATTTAAAACCTACTGTTGTGGTGTAGTATCATTATATAAATACTCATGGACCTAACTATACAACTTGGATTGGACTGACCTAGTACCACATATCAAACTGCACTGTTTTTATTGTGTGAGCGTGTGTGTGAGTTTAAGTGTGTGTTCTTCCTGGCAACAGTTGTTGCATGCGCTAAACAGACAAGGTTGTAATTTTATAACCTTGTGTCTTTGAATCTAACCACTGGTGTGTGGCGAGACGTGTTCACACTTCTACCCTTAAATGCTCTCACTCCACGGCCAGATCATTATGACTTCATGCTGGAAACTCATCCAAAGGTTGCATAGAAATACAAGATGCTGAACATTTGGTATGGCAACGTTTCTCGGCTTTAAACATCAAGTATGTGTATATATATATACAGCAAAGCTTAGATAATGACCATTTTCTGTTACTAAAAGCCTGATTTTTTATTTATTTATTTTTTTACATGTTTTGAAAACACCCCTGCAGTGTACTTTAAAGCACAGGCAGCGAACAAGTCATTGTTGTCTCATGCCTTTAAAAAAAGAAAGCTGTACATCATCAACACCTGGCGGAAGCAAACAGACATGAGATACGTGAGTAGATAATCTTTTCAAAGTGGAGGCTATAATTTATAACTTGACACATTGTGTTTGAGCACAGAACAAGAATGATGATTTTATGCCTCGCTTCTTAGCCAACACTGATTTTATTTTTAACTCGTCTCTATGGAAGCTAAGGTAATATTTTTTTAACATTCGTTGCCCTGAATTGCTCCAGATAGCCCAGAGATTAGAGGACAAAACTCTTTTAAAGTCAGCAGGCACCACTCCCACTGCAACCATGACATCAGTCAAGGCAACCATGACTTTACTTGTTTTTGGCTTCCACAGACATGAATATATGTGTGCACTCAGCAATGTTCCAAGGAGAATCGTGTAGTCATAAGAACCTGGATTTTCAATCGCTGTCTCATCACACCGCTACTTTTAAGAGGCTCCCAGGCTTTAGTGCATGTGTGTATATATACAGTTTTTTTCTCCATTTCACTTAGCCGAACAGTACTAATTCTTACCACAACACCACCAATACTCAAAATTATAAAGAAACAAACCAATAACATAACTTTAAGTCGACAGAGGTCTTAACCCTGTTGTATTAAATGTACATTTATGTTGCAGTTGTACTGTACATGTACAGACCCACCTTAAGTTTGTCAGTAAACATCTAAATGATTCAGAGAATGTTTGGGAGAAAGTGCTGTGGGTCAGAGTGTGACCCAAAGAACCTGTCCTCACAGTCAAGAAAGGAAGTGGAAAAATTATGCTTCGAGACTGTTTTTCTACTAAGGGTACTGGATGACTTCACCACAAAGTCCAATTATGGGGGTCGTGTGCTATAAAATCTTGGACGCGAACTTCGTTTAGCCAGAACACTGAAGATGGGACGTGGATGGGTCTTCCAGCACAACGACCCAAAATACAAAGAAGAGTCACACAATGAAGTCATGGAGTGGCTTAGCCAGTCACCAAAACACAATGTTATGAAAAAATTGTGGAAGGAGCTAAAGCTGCAAGCCAAGAAACGAAAGGATTAAAAGAGTTTCGGTAAAGAGGAGTGGGCCAAAATCCCTCCTGAGGTGTGTGAGAACCTTGTGACATCTACAAGAAATGTCTTATGGCTGTGCTTGGCAACAAAGGTTTTTCTTGCTTTAGGATCAAATGCTTATTTCATTCACTAACATGCAAATTAATTCATAACATTTATGTGTAGTGTTTTTTTTTATTCTTGGTTGATACATCTCTCTCTCTCTCCATTAAAATGAAAGTACTATAAAAACTAGAGTCATTTCTTTGTAAGTGAGCAAACTTACAAATTCAACAGGAGATCAAATCATTTCCCCCACTGTATCCTCACCACACATAAATGCAGAGCATGCTGTCATCTCCGTCAGCTGCTGCACAACCTGTCCTCCTTCACGTGAACACACAGGTACCCGAAAGCAAGTCAGTTTGAGTGCATAAGGAGAAAGAAACACAAGAAAGAAGACAGAAGAAATCTAAGAATCAAAAGGTGCTCGCACGTAAGTAGGGTCAGAGTGGCAGTTAAAGTTGTAATCTCAGGTTTTGGTCACTATGATCTTCTTAAAAGCACCACAGTGTAATCGAAAGGTCAGCCATTCTGTTCTTCTTTTATTTGTCCTTATCCACTGTCACATCCTTCTCACTCCTCTCATCCATTTGAATCTCTCTTTGTGTCTTTCTTTAACCCCCCGTGCCCTGTCTCCACCTAACTCATCTCAAAGTAAGTAGTTTGTCTTCTCTCCAGGAGGTACAGTGAGGAACATTAAATTGTAAGGGTTACCCCACGCTTTTTTCCCCGACCCACCCCCCCTCTCCCTTTGCTGTGTATTTAAGTCCCTTCATGTCAGTGCTTCAATCATCCTCTCCCATAGCTTCACCTCAAACAGGACCATGACCTGCTGACCTGCCCACTGACCCCTCAACAGACCACCTCCCCCGAATGTTGCCACAGTGTGGGCTCAGGATTAGCTGCTAGGGAAACAGTAGCCACTCTAATCCTCATGCTTTTGTTTTTCTTAGATCTTGAGAGTTGCAGTGACTATTTGAAAATGCAGTTTGAAAGGTAAAACTTTGAGTTATGGGGAAAGGAATGTTTGTATAAGCGTGTGTGTGTGCGCGTATTTGTGCGTGGGATAGGGGAGTATGGAGTGGTAACCTATATGACCCCTGGATTCCTGTAGACTCGAAGCCTAATCACTCCCAGCAGAAATAATTGGAACACTAATACACCCCGTGTGCTCACACACAGTGAGCTATTTTGACTCTGTGATAAAGTGTTTCTCATTTGGGCATGCACACAAACTCACACACATAGAGGATGAATTAGATAAAGACAGACTGACCCTGCACTCTTCTGTATTAACTATCTAAGTTTTAGCTTTTATCCACTGAGAGAAAGGCAGGGAGAGCAGAAACATCCATATTTTCCATCACATTTCTCTGATAAACTTAGATGAATGTTGTTTTGTATATAAGAATGATTTGCTTATCTGTGCTGCAGACTGGTTGGAAACATTTTTCTTCTAAAATTATATTCCCAAAATATTATTTTTAGCCAGGATTACTATATTTTTGTTTCCACTGACAGTAAGTCATATTTAGTTATATGGCTGTTCTTCCACAAACAGTACAGATCAGGCATCAGTGACACTGATTAAGTTAAACACAGCTTGAAAACACTTGAAAACACCCTGACCCTAAAATCCTGGGTGGGTACTGGCGGGTAGCAAACATGCATACCAACTTTAGGCAGGCCAAAACAGTGTTAATGGTCAGTCAGATATATGGAAGGGCCATCATCTCATGATAGGTCATGCAATCAAGCTCACCCCACAATCCTATCTGCACTAACGTTATGTCCATTTTCTGGGAGGAAAAGGTTTCCACGCAGATGGTGTGTGGAGGTGGGGGCAGAGTTACTAGACAGAAGCTAGCAGAACAGTCTCAACAGAGACAGAGCACTTCTTGGATTTAAATTTTTTGGTTTCAAAGAACTCCAAAGCGCTCTCATTTTGAATATGATTCAAAAATGCCTTTGGACTCCTACACCTGTCAAGGTTTCAAAGTTTCCCCCTTTGGTGGGGCACCACTGGTGGAATATTCCACTGTTAGCTAGAGGATTGTTATTATTGGAACACCACTAAAAAAGATCTAGAGTTTTCAGAAACTGTGTTTAACTCCTGGATGAAAGCTTGTACATCGAAACGCATCGGAGTTTTCGAGGTCAAACATGACCGTAAAGGCATTTTGAATAATATTTGAAAAGAGAGCGCCTTGGAGTTCTGAACAGTCCGTCATATAAATTAAGATGTCAAAATAGGAGTCAAACATCATCCCTGCACATCATTGTAAACACACATATATTTACATTTATTTAAATTGTGTTTTTGGAAATGTCTTGTATTTAGTACATTGCATGAAAATACCAGGCAGATCAGTGCAGGCTCATCTGGTTAGTTTGCAGTCTTGTGGTAAAGTTTACAGTGATGCACTATAATAGACTGGTTGCATGTAGGGTGCTGTTGATAGATTATATTAAGAGTAGCAGGCATACATTTTTTTAAAGTATTTATAATGATAAGGTTATTTCACCCATTTTACCTTTTACACTAGCTTTATACTCTCTAAAGATTAGAAATCATCCATATATTTTGTGTAACATCAGCTCATTCCTTCTTTTAAAGAGCAGTGAATATTTGAGTAGCAGCACAAGTCAACTGATAACAGTCTGTACACAAAGAAAAATCTGCTGGAGCTTACCAAATAAATTATTATGTGACTTACTTCTAAGTGAGTCTTTTCCACATGCTGCGCTGTTACACCTGATTTTAGCATCTCCTCGTCTCTGACAAATCCCTCTTAAACCCCCTATTAAGTGCTGTCAGTTTTTGACAACACACACTAAGAAACTCACAAATAACTGACTACCCACAAATCATCCAAGCCTCTTGCTTCCAGTTATGAGTGTATGCAAACAAAAAACTATATTCACACATGAAGGGCACACGCTGTTTAAACAAAGCTCTGTTTTATGTTTTCTAGCAGTTGACACCATTACCAGACATGTGTGTAAAGCAGCTATCAGTCTGTCTAGATAGAGAGAAATAATTATTAACTGATGAGGAATATGGTATAAATTTAATGTTTTAGAAGAAAAAACAAAACACAAATACATTCTTCTCTCACCAGCTGGGAAAATTTCTTTCACATTGTCTATTTTGTGGCAGAACAAATGGAAAGAGGAAGAAGAAAGTGCTAGGGGTCAAAAGATTATATCTGGTCAGTGGCAGGAGTGAAAGGTTAAAGCTAGAATGCTTCCTGTCAACAAAGAGTCAGTGGGGCAATGTTATCAGCCAGCATAAAACCATGTATATTTATTTATGCATAACTTGCTTTCCCTTATGTTTAAAAGTATGACACTTAAAAGTAATAGACATACCAAAAGAAAAACCTGCAGTGTCAAAAACAACAAACCGTTGTCGTCTTTGTTCCTGATTTGGGTAAAATAAAAAGATATACTGTAATCAATACCCTTACCCAACCTCTCTCTGTAAATCTGTTCTCTCCTCGGGGTTTACCACAGGCCTGGCACTACTTAGCTGTGGTATGAGGGAGTATATGGGCAGTAACAATGGAAACTAGCGTTGGTAACCTAATAGGGTAGTTTTAGTATTCTGCATTAGAGCTAAAATCTGCTATGAGATCCTAAAGTCTCAAAATAAGAAATCATAATGTCACAGCAGATTTGTTATGAAAATAATATTGTAGTTTAACCCACATATAGATTTAATAGAGATTTGGTAACATATAGTGGTTTAGGAGTGATTACAAAGTGAGAACACTTCTGGACCGGGATTCTCTGTGAATAACAGTGACATGATATCTGTCCAGGAGCTCAACCCCCCCCCCCCCCCCCCCCCCCCCCCAAAACCATGTGGATTAAGCATGTGATAATCATCCCATGTTTTAAAAAGTGAACAAAAACTCAAATGTCCTACGTTTAATGTACTGTGTGGAGGGCTTTTTTTAAAATAGTTTGTAACCGGATCTGCCTTTTTTTCCACTCACCCATGAGAAAACAAACCGATTCCCCTGAAATAAAGTGGCAGACAACCAGTGAGGCCTTACAAGGAAGAGTTCGGTTCAACAGAAACGCTAAAGAAACTGAGAAAATGCCTCACTGACAAGCGGTTAAAGAAAAAGAAAAGAGGAAGGTGTGGAGAAGACAAGGAACAGAAAAAAAAGAGATGATGATGGAAAAAAAAGTTTCTTTTTCCTTGAACAAATTCACTTCTCTGATCCTCTTAGGGATCAGTCAACTATTTGATAGATCAGTTTGTTTTTAAAGCAGAGCAGTGTAGGCTCATCAGAGCTAAGTAATCTGTACAAAAGATAGAGGGAATGAGCAGGTCAATAAGAAAAAGGTAAAGTAGCAGTGAAATCTCTTAATTCCTCATACATTGTGCTCTGACTAGTTTGCCAGTGATTTTCGACACTCATGCTGTATATTAAAGTGGAGTCATGCATGACATAATAATTTCACATAATTAGGTTAGACTGGTTTCCCCTCTGAAGCTTAATGTGAATATCAATCTTAATTTCCTCTGATAGAAAGCATCAGAAGTTCAATATGAAAACACATTTAGAAAGCATTATGTAACACATTGTGACATATTAGCGCTTTTGTTTGTCTTGTGTCCCTGAGGAAGATTCTTCGAAATCTTAACAGGTTTTCAGAAGAATGACTTCACTATTGAGTGAAGAAGCCTGATTATCAATCGCACGTGACACGATGAAGGGAAAAAGTGAGAGATGACTGGGGAGGTACACATGAACCAGTTAAAGCCTCTCTGGGATGTGGGTCCCTTTGTCATCAAACACGTGTAATGTCAGCTGAACAAGAGGCCTAAGTAATCAACTCGGAGGTAGGTGTCCCCATCTGTACCCTCTGATCTAGCCCCAGTAAGCGAGTGCAGGGAATTACTGGATTAACATGACAAAGACGTGCTGTGATCCTCAAAGAAAGACCAGATAGGAAAGTAGTAATCCTCAAACAGCTCACATTAAACCAGCCTGTGCTTCTTAAGCGATGCCATGTTTGTGTTATCATCACATCTGTGGCATTTTGGGTTTAAATGTGGGCATCTGAGCAGTCGATGACTACAACAAAACTGTGTACCACCACCTTTTATTCTTTATCTTTTCCACAGTATTTATAGGGCCGGTGCAAACTGATGATAACATCACCGCAAATACACCAGTGTTATCTAAGTGGCTAATGTTCAGCTCTTGTTCCTTTGCCAAGTAATAAAATATCTAATAAAAAGCAGTGAAGCTGAGGACTTGTATTCACATGGCCTCAAACAGGGCAAGTGAAGCATCAAGCAGCATGACAGAAGTATGAATAGTCAGGAATAATAGTAAGGACACTTATTTGTAAATATGCTGTTGTTCACGTTCATGTTGCCTTGACAACAGAGACTGTAACAGGAGTTACTACATGATGACTGGGTGCCAGCATGTGATTTAGGGCTGCACAGGGAAAACCAGTTTAATGTTTTTCAAACCATCATTGAGGGGATGGTTATATATTTCTCACATTTGCTGCATTTGTCTGCGATCACATGCTTACAAAGCACATAGCTAACCAGGTGGACTCGTCACACTTGTAGGCTGCATCGGTGTAATGCACAGTTACTTTTCTGGAAAGGTGCACATCAAGCGCTGACGCAGACTGCAGTTTAAGGTTTATGGTTCTGGCATGGCAACAGTGTAGATTTAACCTAGCACTACAAATCAAGCTTTAAGGCCACTGGAAATGTGTGGGCCAAGGTCCCACATTCTTTTTCATTTTCATTGTATTTGTAACTCCCTTTATGAGGTATCTTTATTTGGTGAATAAACACCAGGCATGAGAACACACTAGCAGTCGTACAACTTCTTGACATTGGAGCAGCGTGATCCTGTTTCAACATAATAAGAGAGGCTGGAATGGTATGATCTTTTTATTTTTTGAAGGGATGACAAGTTGCGATAGAAATATGGGGCTGAAAGAAAATAGAAAGAGAGAGAGAGAATGAAAATGAGCAAGGGAGCAAGAGATGACAGAAAGTGAGGCAGAGGTCTGTTTTTATTGGACTGTTTCTGGAAGCTACAAATGTTCCCTCAACTTTACAGGGGAAAAAATTCTCCCACAAAGATTTTTTTTTAGTGTGAGAAGAGAAGAGAAGAGAAGAGAAGAGAAGAGAAGAGAAGAGAAGAGAAGAGAAGAGAAGAGAAGAGAAGAGAAGAGAAGAGAAGAGAAGAGAAGAGAAGAGAAGAGAAGAGAAGAGGCCAGTTTGCCATTATACTTCCGAAAGCTGAGACAGAATGTTTGTTATGTCATGGAAATTAGCAGTAGTCCAGCACATGTCTCTCCAAGCACCGATTTGTTACCATAACAATAGATCCATTTGGTTAAACATTTCATTATTTAACCTTTTCCATGTTACGGTGCTGGGCAGCCAATGAATATAGATGCCATCTTGGAACCAGATGGTAGAAGTAAACAACAGGGAGAACCATCAGGATGGTCTGTGGACCAAGGCAGAGAAATAAAATGTGTGTGAAGAGCTACCAGTACTGTCCAGCATCTATGCTCTTCTGTTTTTTATCTCCTTTGTTGCAAATAGCATACACACAGCTTTTCTCATCCTCCATCAAAGGTCAGGGGACGAGTGTGTTTTTCTACATTTTCCCTTTCTTCTCTTTTCAGCTCTTTCAGTCATTTCTCCAAAAGGTGAGCTCCTCATGGGACAGGTGTGTCCCCCTCCATCTCCCCAGTCTTCCCATTTGCCCCTCCCTGGCACCAAGGGACAGGTGTGGGATGTAGTGGCCTTGCAGCGACCTCCTTTCCTGTGCTGTGGTCCGGGGTCTCCTCCCCCCACCATTCCTCATTCTTTTCTTCCTGTGCCTACCTATAGTCCTGCCTTCCACCTGCTCTGACCCCACCTGCCTCTGAGGAGAACGTTTATATCTCGGAGGGGGTAAACAAAGTGAGACAGCAGGAGAGATGATTAGGCTAAAAGAAGAAGAATTGTGGAGGGGGAGGTTGGAAGACAGGACAAATGCAGAGAAGTCACACATCTCCTGGAGTGAATACTGAGAGTGCGAGTGAATAACAGAGCAAAGAGTCAGAAAGAGTGAGACAGACATGTGATACGCCACAGCCGACCAGTTTTCTTTGTTCTTTCCCTCCAGCGACTGACAGACAGGACAATAGCACTGGGCACTGCTCCTTCTCGAGCTCTCTTTTGCTCCTCCACGCTCTTTCTACGCATTCTCCTCACCCATCTCTCTGCTCCATTCATCCGTGGCTCGTACCGTCGCGCATAGCGTTAGATCTGAAAAAAAAAAAAAAAGCCAACAAAACCTAATAATCATGTGTTTTGGTAGCATGTGCTTAGATGACTCTCACACTAAGTTTCCACCATTATCTCAGTGCCCCGGGAAAACATAAAGACAAAAATGGGAAACGTGGTGAAAAAAAACAGAACCGCATCTGTGGAGCGCTGTGAGAGTAAAAATACATTTTAGGGAAGAAAAAATAGGAAAAATGTCCCTGAAATTTCCCACACTTTCCCAAACCAGTAATGCCCACATGATATTTAATGTGCATTCTTGAGCCATATTAAAAGAACATTTTTTGTGGGGTATTGAAGGAAAATGTTTTTTTTTCCAAATATAACAAACACTGAAAATTACAACCAAGATCAACCAGTAAAAATAGGCATGTCTCTTGTTGCTAATAAAAATGTTCTGTTCTGCATATAGTGTTAATATCAAGGAACAAAAAGTTACATTCAGTTCAATTAAATGTTATTTACAAATCACAACATCAGTCGCCTCAAGGTGCTTTATATTGTAAGGTAAAGACCCTGCAGTTATACAGCACCAGGCTCATCTCCAACGACTGGTTGGGGGTGAGAACAAATACAGTGTTTCATTAAACTATAGTGAGACAGTCAGTCACTGAAAGGAACGTTTCAATACGCAACTTCACGCAGACATGTGAAGTTATGCGTTGATGTACAGATTCACTTTTCCCTGATTTACAATCTGTCAGTAAATTTTCATGTGATTTAATTTCATCTGCAGCAAAGTCAGTCAGAAAATCGGTGAGGATTCTTTGTAATTAGTGGAAGAGCAAATTCAATAACAGCTGTTTCATTTAAAAAATGTACAAAAAGACATTGAGCAGCAGCAGCAGTTGTTTTGATTTTCACGTCTTGAGTAAACATCCTCTCGTTCCACTTCTGAATGTTATGAAAGTCCAGACCAATGTCTTTCACATGGTCTGACAAACACGTTCATTCGAACCTTTCAGAAACATTTCTACTCTGTTTTTGTATTTTTCCTCTTTTTTCTGTCCCTTTGCTTTTTTACTTACTCTCTGTCTGAACTCTTCACCCCATGGCTGCACTTCTGACTCTGTCTCAGCTTTACTTGCCTACCTGGCTCGCACAAAGACTCATTCACACACTCGTACACCTGCCCTGTATTCAAACACACACCCGCACATATGAGCATGTAGCAGAAATCTGCTTCTTTGTTGCTTTTATTGATGGTAGACAGACAGTAAAGGATGTAAAAGTCATTTAAATATGGCGTTGAAGATACAGAGAATATGTATGCTTTAAAGTGAAATATGGTGGAAACAGATCTTTAAACACAGAGCAGGGAATAAGGAGTGGAAAGTATGGTAAGGCCTCCGTTCCACACTAAGACTCCTGAGACCTATCCATTGTCCGGCCGACATCCTCTTTGTGTGTGTGTGTGTGTGTGTGTGTGTGTGTGTGTGTGTGTGTGCGTAACAGGATGTCCCTGACATCTCTGAAAAGCAACTTTACCCCCCCCCCCCCCCCCCACCACCTCCCCCTCCACACTCTGCACGCCCATTCCTGTGCATTGTTTCCTACAGAGGAGCAAGAGGCAGAGAGAGGGATATCATACGTCTAAGTGTGTCTGTGTGAGCGGGAGGAAGAAACAAAGCAAGGTAGTAAAAAGGTGGATTCAAAAAGGAGATGGAGCAACCGTGCACATGGGAGATGCTGTTGCGCAGCAGAATGTGAGAGAGTTTCTCTGAGACAGAGAGTCGGACAGAAAGGGGGAGTCGGGCACACATGACAAAGGGACTGAAAAGAGCGGAGGAGAGATGGATAATGGATGATAATGTGAGAAACAGGAGAAGAGCCAGTGAAAGAGATGATCTGATCTGACTGCTCCCCACACAGCAAAGACACGGTGGAAACACGACAAAGGGCAAACATGAGAGGAGAGAGGAAACACTCAGGACACATCCACACATATACAATTTACTTTTAAAATGTTTCACTTCTGTTTCTTTGTTTGCACCTAGCATCTGCACCCATCCAGCATTTAATGACCACTTAAAGTTTTAAATTGCTGAGTTATACCCACATTTACTTTTTGGCTCTTATTAGTTATGAAGATTAAGCCAAAAGCTAGCTGTGCTTCCATACCATGTTCTTTCTCTGAAACATTTTCATTTCAAAACACTTTTTAAACATAATATCAGTTATTTGCAGCACTGCTTCACTTTTTGTGCCACTAAACCTGAGCTGGTAAGATGCCAACTTGCCACCACACTGTCAGGAACATCAGTGCATGTACAGGCATGAAAAGTAAGACTGGATTTAAAAAAAGAAAGCATAATAATCTGGGTTATATTTATATATTTGTTCATTTAGAGCAGGGACTTTACATTGAATCTTAATTGTGTCGGATAAGTGAAACTCCACTTAAAAAACGTTTAACTACACATTTAATTCCTGAGATATCTTAACATAAGATAGAGAAGTTCAAGTTCAACAGCATAAGTGTTAAATTTTTTAAATGACAGAAAGAACCTCTGGTACCTCACTGCCCCGACCATCGTTCATTTATAAAACAAAGTTATTGTTGGTTGATGAAAATTGTCTTTTTTTCAACCAAAATGTCTATACCAGGCAATGAAAAACAGAAACTTTTCTGTCATTTAACTGTTTATCTCATTCTTAACTACATTGGTGTAGTTTAAATGACTGTGGAGGAGGTCTTTATCTTTATTTATCAGCAGGACAAGCTGTAAAACTTACAAAAATACAGCAAAAAGGTCAGAAATTTATGCAATTCTTCATGTTTCTCAAAGCTGTCCAGTGGGCCAAAGTGGCGTCGTTGCCGGGCCCCTTCTGGCCCCAGGGCCTTATGTTTGACACCCCTGATTTAGAGAGCTGCAAACTCAAAAATCTAAACCTGATTTGACTTGTGAAGTTCCTTTCTTTCCCCTATTTCTTCACCACTTGATCACCGTTTTCAAGGAACTTGGCAGACAGGTGGTTCCAAACATCTTGAAGAACTTTTTCTGTGGATTCAGGCAGACTCAGTTATTTCTGTGTCATCATGTTTTTACTGAAAAACAGACCTGTGATGTTTTTCTTGTTGCTGAAAATAGTTCTTTACTTCAGTTACACAATCCTATATTTTTGGCACGGGCGATGTTCCTCAAAATTAGGACCAATTTTTGGACCCTGTTTTGCGATATAATGTCCACAAATCTTAAATACTGCAATAAAAACATGAATCAATGTTTTCTTAGGCCCTAGATTTAAACTATTCTCCTTTCTTTAAGACAAATATAAAACCACAGCCAGTGCAGTTTGCTTAGCAGCTGAAAGGCTGACAACAGGACAGCTAAACTTGTTCTGCCAAAAGGTAACAAAATCCATCTATAAGGATCTCCAGAGCTCACTCATCATGGGGTTATGTGGATAACTAATTTTTAGCTTCGACTGGGCAGACTACCAGTGTTACCCTGGCACAGCAGCACAGGAGTCCAACTCAGCCCACACTTTGAAATAGTAAGATCAGCCTGCCTGCAAGTCTATATACATGATGTCCATAAAAGATGGACAGAGCTTCCATGAAAGACTTGAGCATTTTTCACCGTCACTATTTTGGTTTCGACAAAACCAGACTAAGGAGGGTTGGCTGTGAAACCACTTGCTTATTGGCTAAAGACTTGTCACTCATACGTCATTATCCAATGAGCATATCAGGAATAATCCTCCTTTTTAAACCACAATATGACCAAGATTTACAAAATCTTGTAAATCTAATTCAATATACCCTGATTTAAACTACTGAGCTCATAAGCTTAGCAGAAAAGTGTTGACAGAGGTCAAGTTGTAGGACTAGAAGTCTTTTTGCAATCACAACTATCACCATCTATGTTCTTTAAGGAGAATCAAAGAACAAAAGCGCTTGGACCTGGAAGCTACATCCATGTTTTATCTTGAGTGTGGCAATATCGTCTTCTATCGTCTGCCCCCGGTTTACCCTATCCCTCTGTCACACTAGCCTCTGCATGTCATCCTTCACTACATCCATGAATCTTCTCTGTGGGCTTCCTCTTTTCCTCCTGCCTGTGAGCTCCATGTTCTGCATTCTTTGTCCAGTATATCCACTATCCCTCCTCCACACATGTCCAAACCACCTCAGCCCACCCTCTCTAACTTTGCCTCCAAACTGCTCAGCCTGAGCTGTTCCTCTGATGTCCATCCTGGTTACTCCTGATGAAACTCTTGGTATCATCAGATTTGCCATTTTTAGTTTGGCGTCCTGTCTTTTTGTCTGTCTGTCTGTTGACCTCATGCATTTAAAGTCACTCACTACCTCTACTCTTTGCAACTTCACTGTTACACGTATGCCTGCTGGACACTGGGGAGGACTTTCTGCCTTCAAAGGGCCTGTGAGGAATCAACCATTAATGTCTGTTTGTTAATATTTTTGACACCAGACATGAGAGAGAAAGAGAGAAAGATGAGTTTCAGTTTTTGATTTAACCCATACCATTAAACCCACTAATTTATTTTAATGAGTAACTGATCCCATTTTTACAAATAACGCTCCAGTGTCCAACAACTAGCACCAAAAACCCAACTTCAGACCAGATACTCAAATGAAAAATAAGTTACGTGACACACTTCCTAGCCTATACTGTTATGCATGTCTAGTATGAATGGCTCACTGCGGGGATTTTGTCGGCTGTCGGCTCTCTGGTTCTTTGGGATGCTGGGTGCTTGCCAGACTATTTGTCTGCCTGACTTTGTTTTGACTGTCTGTACATGCATTCTTCGGTTTCATGTACTCGGCAACCAATGAGTCACGACTTTGTATGTTTGAATCTGAAAGCTCTACGAAGTGCTTCTTTCTGCATGAGGCAAAGTTAAAATAATAAGACCATCACTTAGCCCAGGCCCTTAAAGGGTCTTGAACAAACACAGATAAGCAATGATGAGATTTCCATACAGGAGGGTAACTCCATAGGCTCAGTTGACCAGGGAACATTTTAGGAAACATGCCTCAGAGGCAGAGAGGGTAGAGGTCAACAAAATCGGGACAGGCTATCACAATTTGACCATGAGAACATTTCCATGTGTGTGCTTGACGTTTTGAGCACATTTTTGTGTGCAGCTATAAGCAGCATATGTGTGGGCACTGCATGTGTGTGTGTCCATGTGTCTGTCTTTGCTTAATCCATATATAATGAGGGATGTGTATAATATCTCTTGGGCTTTAGCCTTGATGACAGCAGTGTGTTTCCATTAAATCACCCTGTCTATTTCTCTCTTCTGTCCTTTCTCCTTTCTCGCTCTCTTCATCCCCCTTTCATCTTTTTTATGTTTCCATGCTGTCTGTCGCTTGTCCATCTCACCTCTCCATCTTTCTCCGTCTTTTCCTTGACCTTTTTCCTTTTGTACTGCTCTCCTGCCACTGTACCCATCTAATTTTGTTGTCCTCTCCTTCCTCCGTCATCCTTACTCATTCTTGCTGTATGTTTTCATGCCTTGTATGTGCTGACAGCCCCAATGAGGTGGTCTACTGGCAGACATCTGAAAAATGTACCTGTGCAATTACTACCACTCCTATGTAGACACAGACAAAGAAAAGAGCCCCAGAAAACCCCCCATCAAATTCCACAATGGAGAAACATGTAGTTAGAGTTTCAACACTTAACACTTAGGTGTCCTAAAAGTTAGACAGTAGGTGTTGTGTGAGTTGCCAAAAAGAGGCAGACTGTACCTGTCGGTTTGAGATGATCCTCTGTGTGAAAGCTAAAACATGCACGTATCTCTCCACATGGGGGGTTACATACATACGTAAAGAGATGGTGAGTGAGTGCTTTGCTTTTTTTGAAGCAGCTGTGGCTCAGGGGGTAGAGTGGGTTGCTTAACAATCGGACAGTTGGAGGTTTGATTCCTGGCTCCTCTAGGCTGCATGTCAAAGTGTCCTTTGGCACTATACTAAACCCTGAATCCGTGAGAGTGTGTGTCAATGTTAGACAAGGTGCTTACAAAAACCTACTTGTGTGAAACACACTTGTAGTGAAAACTGCTCTGAGTGGTCAGTCATAGCAGAAAAGCATGTAAGTATCAGTCCATTTATCTTTTTTCTGCAGTGATTGAGTTGTTTTCTTGGTATCTCACCGGAAAACTCCACACACTCATTCTCAGTCTCCTAATCAACCACGTCAGCAGTCCACTTTCGATGATGACAGTGTGGAGCCATAATTTTTTGGCAGGCACTTTTGTGGTCCACAAGACCCACAGATCAATAGCATCTTCCACAGCGGTTGCGTCTATGTGCTGATTTTTCTGGTAGGAAGTGCTTTGACATTCTCTGTATGTGGCTTTTCTTCGGTTGCCTGAATTGACCATTTATTTCAGTCTAAGGCATCCTCCTCACAGGTGTCGTCATTTATCGCAGCATTCTTCACATGATGGAAATCTTTATGGTGGAGTTTCTGTTACTCTGGTTTCCTTTTTCCATCGCTGAACTCTCTGTAGAGAACATGCCTGACATGGCCAGTCCATCGCAGCTGAGAAGCTGTAAGGGATAACACACTGACTGTCCCGGCTCATTTAAGCACTTCAACATGTGGCATTTTCTTTTCCCGCTGTATTTGCTGTACATGCTGCAGGTGTCTGAGTTGAGTTCTGGCTAGCTTACTGGTTGACAGTGGAAGAACAAACACGCTACACACTTTGATTTTTCTTTCCATTTTGATGTCATGAGTCATTTATGTAATGTACTAAGGCTTTTTGCTGCTGAAAGGATTCTCCTCTCACCTTCAATGTTTGATGAGTTGCTGTAGGTGACTGCACTCCCCAGGTATTTAAACAACTCTGCACTTTTTAGTGTTACCCCAGTGAGCAGTATGTCAGGTGGATGGTTCTTCTCAGGGTTGGGTGCAAGTTCTGTTTTTGAGACATTCACAAACAGAGTTGCAGCAGATGAGAAATGATCTACAATTTCTTGAATGCCATCAACGTCAGTAGAAACTAGAGTAAAACAGAGTGCATCTGCTACTTATCTGTGGCCCCCACAATGAGAAGGCTCAGATAAAATAAAGGCTAAGATCTGTGCTCTACCAAAAGTAAATTGTACAATGATACTCTTTAAAGGGAGGATCAAACATGGGGTCAGATCCTGTGTAGCAACAAGAGGCGATGCAGAATCAGTTTTGATATACATTGTGTCTTTGCAGTTCTGTATTTTTATTGTATCACATTCTATCTTTATAGTGAAAAATGCCTGAAATATGTTTGTGACTGCAACAGATTTTTGGGTATTTTTTAAAATTTTAAAATGCTTTTTAAAAATTATAAACAGCAAGTCTTTTCTTTAAGACATGGCTGAGTGTCAGAAAGCCTCAGAAATATTTATTTTTTAATTTCATCTGTATGTTTGTATGATCTGAAAACAATGAGCGAATGAATAAAACAAATTTGAAGAGACTGGTTTGGCCAGTTTCACGTCATGTTTTCTGTTTACACTTATGAGAAAATATGAAAGGTTTCAGGAAATGTATCACGTCATTTGTGCAGTATTAAAACAAAGTGACAGAAAGTTTGAACATCACACACTGTGAGCTGGTCGTGTGGGTGCATGAGTACAGTATAATGTTGCTGTACGTGTTTGTGTGTCATGATGTAATGTCCAGCCTTAAAGCAACTGTCTCTTGGGAAGTTTGGCAGTGTCAACTGTCGCAAAACAAAGAAGAAGACGACATCCCAGCGGAAATCTATGCCTCCATCCATTTATGCTGTTGTGTCTGTGTGTGTGAGAGTGCATGTGAGTAAAACAGAGATAGAGGATATCATATACAGCCTTTCAGGAAGAGCCTTTGTCTGTTAGGAAGGTTTATATTGTCAACTGTGCCAAAATAACAGAATAGGGGACATCCCAACGGAAGTGTTTGTGTGTCTGTGTCTGTGTGCATGGGAGTATGTGTGTGACTATTTGTCGGTAGCTTATTGTGACAGTCAAGCATTTGTGAAGTTTTATTTGAACCTTGCAATATGGCTACAAATTAAAAACATAACTTGTGTAATTGTGGATTTTCTTTTGTGATGTTGACATGTTGACGTGTGGTTTGTTTCCAGCTACAATCTGGCTGGCTACACGTTACTTTCCAGTTACTTTTTTTTTTTTTTTACGAAGAAAACGACCATAGCTGCCTGGATGTGTCCCACCTCTCCTTGTGGGCTATAAATGGCTCTACATAAGATGAAGACACAGTTATGAGACATCTGCTGATGATACATTTACTGGACAACTGGAAAGGTTATTTAGATGTTACATTACACTGCACATGTTTCTCATTTTATTAGTTATGTGATAACAGAGTTAGCAGTTTTATATTTACACATCCAGCATTACCACTAACTAATACTCCATTAGGTTTTGCTTCCTTTTTTTTCTCTGATGCTTTTCAGCTTCAAAATGCCCCAGAAATGCTTTGGTGCTGGAAAGGTACTGGTAATTTTAACATTTCCAGAATGTACTCTTCCTGTGCAGTACTGTGTAAACATGTTGAGCCAACCCTTGTTTCTTCATATTTTGCTTCTAAGGAGACTTTGTAATTTTTATAGTGGTCTTGAACAATAGTTCTTCAGGCTTTCTGATGGTCTATGAGACATTTTCTTATTTTCAGTTTAGTCCTGTCCTCGCCATTTTCAAAGGAATATTTTTGTTTTGTTTGTTTGCAACTTAACACTGATCTATGAATCATTTAAACATAAAAAGGCAACTAAATCAGGAGAAGAAACTATTTTAAAATGGTTCTTCGCAAAGTGGTATCGGGGATCTTGTTAAAATTGATGTAAATATGAATGAAGAAAAGTACTGTCAGATAATTATCCACCATGCAATCCCATCTGCAAAGCATCTGATTGGCAGCAGCTTCGTTGTTTTTGCATGACAGTGCAACAGGCTGGCAAGTAAGTAAAAGTATACCTGAATAGAAAAACACACAGTGGAACAGTATCAGTCAAGGACTGGCCTCCCCAGAGCCCGGCCTTCAACATTATTGAAGCAGTGTGGGATCATCTTGACAGAACACTGAACGAAAGGCAGCCAACATCCAAAGAAAAGCTTTGAGTGTCCTTCAGGAAACCTGAATAACTATTCCTGAAGACTGCTGAGAGAAATAATTAGAAAGCTTTACTAAAAGACTTCAAGGACTGTGCCAAAAAATAAAAGTGAAATAGTGACTTTCAATTCATTAGAATTATACAGACGCTGCTTTATACTGTATTTCCATGTACATTTGCACTCGTTTCAATAGATCTTTTTCTCATCCACCTTTTTCCTATTTTCCTAGCATCGTATAAATAAATAAGGAGTAACTCAAGATTTTTGCACAATACTGTAACTTTCTGTTTAAGCCATCTAGCTTTGACATAATGTTACAGTTTAAAAAAAAAGTCCCACCAACAGTCGTTCAAGAGTTTAGATAAAATCATTTGTTTTCAGAGACCTTGGAGCCATAGTTTGAGCACTGAGGTTTACAAAGGACCCTCCACCCATGACAACAGGACCAGAGGTGCAGCGAGCCGTTTTAATTGCCCGAAGCACTCTGTCTCTGCTCTAATTCTTTGGAGTGCTATATACACCATTTAAATCAGCACTCTCATTCACCCTTTTCACTTTTCCTCTAGTTCACTCGATGTCTCTCTCATTCCCCAACTCCCCTCTCCTTTCTGTCCTACCCCCTCTCTCTTAACTAGCTCTCTAATTCTTTGCCTTTTAGGAATTTATTCCATTCAGCCTCTCCTGTGAAACCAGCAAACTGATTCATCTCCAGACAAATTGCCAATCAGCTGAGGACAAAGAGAAGAGGAGAAAAGAGACTGGTCCTCAATAGAGCCGATCGCTGTTTTACTAAATACTCCTTCAGAGGAAGGGAGGAGGATGAACGGGGGAGGGAGAGGGGAAAGTGCTTTTAAATGTGTGTGTGTTTGTTTGGGTTTCCTTGGGGTGTGTATAATTTTGGTGTGTGGGGGTATTTGTGCATGTCAGTGGGATTGTCTGCGTGTACGTGTTTGTGTTTATTATGGCAGTGTGTGTCCTCGTCACCCCCTCCCGCCAGGGTTCACCACTTTCTGTATGCAGAGGTTAACGACCTCACCGTCCAATCACATTCTCCTGTCAGGGCCCCGTCGCCAACAGCAACAGGTGGTCTGACCAATTGATATCCTGCAGAGCGGAAAAGTAGTGGGAGAAAGAGATCGGAGGATGAAGGATGGAGAAAGGGTGAATGGAGCAGACTGGATCATGAGATCATAGTTTACCCAAAATGATTTACTCTTTTATCCATTTCTATTGGCTCTCACCATAGAAAAGATCACTTTTTTCCTTCTTTTTAAACACTTACTGGACCCAACTGCACTAGCAAAATCAGTGCCTTTAAGATAACCCCCCCAATGAACAAAAAAGACAGTTTTTGTCATTTTACAGCAGATATTTCTTTAACAAAAGTGTTTTTCAACCTAAGCCAGGATTGCCTTTCAGCTAGAACTACCATGGAGTCACCACTGTGTACAGTGATTTCTAAAATGCCAAGACTGCACCCAAATCCAGACAATTCTCCACCTAGATTGTTGCAATCCCACATCCTCAAACCCTACCCCAGGTACAAAGCTGACTCGCATTTTATCCTCCTGCTCCACCACTCACAACATAATCGACCCGACTCAGATGACTTGCTGTGGAGTAATTTTAGCCCAATTATCATCAAGCCAAGCTCTCCAAGTCCTCTCGAGCAGAAAAGGGAATTGATTTTTTATTGATATCAAAGCGATTATCGTTTCTGCTCATCAATTTCCTAATGATTCCCGCTCAAATTTCTTTGTGGGAAACAATCACATCCCCACAGGTTTTCACCGTCAGTGCTTCCAGCTGTTTTGCTATCGCTAAGTCCTGCTGAACAGAATGGGGAAACGGTTGAAAACAAGTGATTTGAATGTCCAATAATTCCATAGTTCCCCTGCTATTTAACTGAAATGGCTAATCATATCCGCTTCCTTTGCAGTAAGCAAGACAGGGTTTTTGTCACTCGGAGCTGATGGGTGAGTGGAGTTGTGTACAGACTGAACTATACCAGCAGTCTGAGGCATTTAACAGCATCCTTCTTTTGACAAAAGATAACGCTCATGTGTAATTGACACAATGTAACACATGATTTGAATGAGTGCATACGTAAATACGAATGCCATTGTCAGAGCAAACGTATTCACGTATGTCTATTTTACTTTAAAAATGTGTATTGGCCAAGCCCTATTCATGGTGCTGTGTGTGAAAGCAGACTTTTTCCTGGTTACAAGAAACTATCTCATTGTTTTTTCCCACCTAAACTTCTGGTTCCTGCAGAGGAAGAGAGTGAAAGTTGTGGTGTGTGTACAGGAAAACAAGATGTGAGAATTGATGGACAGGGCCAAAGAAATGGTGGAGCCGTGACAAGTTAGGTTATTGCTCTCTTAATCTTTTTCTCTATTCTTTCTTCATTCAGTCCACCCCCTCTCTCTCTCTCTTTGGCCACTAATTAAGCAACAGACTGAGGAAGAGGAAGGAGAAAAGCTGCATTAGTCTGGGCTGAGTGCCCCTGTCTCGTTAGACAGAGGGGGAGACTTAAAGTGAGACTCAGCTCCAGTATCTGTTTGATCATTAACTCAGTTAGACAGATGGGGCTATAAAACCCACCTCCCCTCCTCTATTTTGGTGTACTCATTTACAATTATTGAGCTCTGTCATATCCATCAGCCACTTCCTTCAGTTTGTTTTTCTCATGAGCTTGTCGATCTTGTTCTTCTTCTGCTTCTACAAATGTGACCATAAGGTATACAGTTCAGTCTCCGGTTTCTGTTCACACACATCTGTCCACCTGCTATAAGAAGGCTATAAGAGAAGCAGGGTAAAGTGTCATTGTTGCAAGTTTAGCATTGTATTTAGTACAAGAGACTGCCCGAAGGGGAGGGGGCGTAGACTTATGTGTGCTCACACATTACACGCAAACACACGCTTACAAACAGGCCTGGGATACGGAAAAACTGGACGAGGCAGTAGAGGCTGATAGTGAAGCGTTTCAGACAAGAGAAGACAAAACTAGAAGAGGAAGACAAGCAACAGATAAAGAAGGAGACCAAAACAATAGAAGAGGAAGGAAAGAGGATTTGGGCACGTTTCCCAAATGTGATTAATACCCCTTTTGAACCAATACAGTGACGAGGCTTAGACCTGCGTCAGGGGACTATCAAAGATTAGGAAAACAGGCAGACTGAATATAAGCCAGCGCCCCTGCTCCCACCATAAAGCCCCTGCTAAGTGTGTGCACGTGTGTATTTGCATGTGAGCATTTGTGTGTGTGTGCATACACAGTTTTCACTGGTCAAATGATTAATTCTACCTTTTTTAATTTGTAAAGTCAACTCTGAGAAGTAAAGCTGGGAGGTTTTCCAGAGTAAAGGTCAACCTTTACAATATATGACAATATATGCAAAACACATCTGCAGAGGATGGTGCTGCAATGAAGGACTTTGCATTTGATTGTACTTTACAGTTTCTTTCATAAGCAGACACTATAAGAAGCTCCAGTGAAATAATGCTAGGTCAGTATCCTCTCTTATAGTTGCATGTACCAATCAAAGAAATGAATCATATTTGTATTTTGGATAGTGGAACCAGTGCTGTCTTCTTGTTGTCATGAACTCCACAACTCCCATTTGCAGCATAGGTTTTCTATTAAACTGCCTCCAAGCCCCAATGACATCAGCGGGATCCTTCGATCAGACTTGGAAAAAGTGAGAGCCACAGCAGGTATTGCACAACTGTTTTCCCTGGCTTAGTATCAACATCTTGACTTGTGAACAAACCTGAAATAATTTTATTGCCCCAGTAAGTACAAAATAATTGGATGAAAGATGGCTGTGACATTTTGTATTTTCTTCTAATTTAAGCTTCTGTTAAGCCCTGAACACCTCATTTTTTCATGCTGGTCCAGAGGTAATTAAACATGGAGAAAAAAAAGTG
The DNA here is from genome assembly GCF_056152115.1 of Neolamprologus brichardi. Classification (NCBI taxonomy): domain Eukaryota; kingdom Metazoa; phylum Chordata; class Actinopteri; order Cichliformes; family Cichlidae; genus Neolamprologus; species Neolamprologus brichardi. The sequence goes on along the minus strand of NC_142117.1, from coordinate 18,559,373 downwards.
CAGCAAACAACAGCCTCAGGATTTATACACCAGCGAAAAAGTTTTACTTCATCAGTACACGGCAGAAGCACCACAGCAAAAAAAATGAATCGTACACAATGTAGAATGAAGACAGCCAAAGAGAGAAATATCAGATTGAAAGAATTAAATGCAGCTGTTTTTTTGTTTTTTTGAAACAAATAGGGCTAATTTGGTCACTACATGGCTGTGAATAGAGCATCGAATACACAGATTAGTATTTAAAGCTGCAAATGTTTCTGTATGTTTAAATTCTCTCTCGTTTGTTGCATGCCAAACTTAGCACGTTGGAAAGCCACCATACAGCTCATCGTGATGTCATCATTTTATACCCTGAGTGTTGAGGGGCCGAGGGTTTGGGGTTAGCTTAGTTGGTCCCCTTTGCTGTGTTGAGTTTAACAAGAACATCATAACGTTGGCATGGCGGTCACTTTCAAACTATTTTTAGCTATTGCTAGATGCTATGAAAAGGCACCTAGCTGGGTAACATTTGGCCATTTTAAACTTTCTCTCTATATTCACTTTTCTTTTACACTCTCATCTTTCTCAGAGTCCGTCTGCAGCAGGTTCAACCTGTTTCACCCCCAAGCTTCACTGAGCAACTACAATGGCATTATAGTGAGCGCTCAGATAACTTTCAAAATTACTGCAGAGTTTTCTTGTTTGTCTCTGTTTTTTAAATCTTGTATTTAAATTCATATGTATACAAATTTCAGTGTAAGAGTTCTGCAGTGCTGTCTGAATAAACACTGAAAATACGTGAGCCTTTTGGCAACACAAAACTAAACTTTGCCTTCCATCCACCATCCTCAACAAATTTGTTCTCTTTTTGAAAACAAAATTCAAGTGCAGCAATCACGGTCTTCCCTTCGTGGAAGGAGTCCATTGGAGAGGCTAAGTGGGAGTGCTCTTAATGAATCTTCCAAGTGGTAATATATTTTTGCAGCAGTGCTAAGGCTGATCTGGATGTACCCTAGAAGATGACCTCTAACGGGAAAGTTTGTCTCTGTTGTTGATCTTTACAGGCAGACTCCTTAAGCCTTTTGATCACACTGTACCAGTCGGTATTTCTATGTGATTTGTAGCCTTACTTTCATTCTTAGGATGCTGTGATTGTAAAATACTTTCAGAAACCTCTTTTTTTCCCCCACACATATCTGACACCGAACATCCAATCCTCTGACATTCACATATGCTTTATGAAACAATTGACCTTAACTAATTCATAAAACCCCCTCTAAATGTAAAGATTTACACCCTGATTTAGCATTTTTTGAAATGACCAAAATCATTTTTTCATGTTGCCCTGATAATCCACCAGTATGTGCAAGATTTTTTGTTATCCGTACACACTCCATACTGTTCTACAAAAAATGCTGAAATTTACAGGCATTCCTAAAAAGAAAAATGAGTTTTTAGTGGTTTTATGTTCAATGTGTCGGATCAAATTTGGGTATAAAAATGAGAATTCATTCCATTCTTCTTGAATGTCTCCCAGGAAAGACAATATGAAAGAATGAACCAATTTGCAGTTCTGCTTATTTTCTTTTTCCCCCTCTAAGATTTCAAAAGTCTCACTACCTAAAATGGACATTTAGTCGGTCATTAATCTTTTTTGTCTTTCTGTTTTCACAGCTCTGGCCAAGATTTCATCTCAGCAAGAGTACAAATGTACTTCCAAAAAAACACCACGCCAGACATACTTACAGTGTCCGCCCAAGCTTTCGTCTCTCGCTATTATTCAGAGGATATCCAAACATCCCTCACCCAGAGCAGGACCAGGATCAACAATGACTCTGACAGGGCCCACAGTGAGTGAGTGAGTGAGCCAAGTTCAATTATAGATAAACACATATATGGTATATGTCTGATTATTTCACCAAATGTATCAACATATACATATTTTATGTGAAAACCATAAAATGTTACTATACTGAGATTCCAGGTTTTAAAAACAGGTAATAAAAGTTATGAATCTAAACATACCCTCTCTCTCTCTCTCTCTCTCTCTCTCTCTCTCTCGCTCACACACACACACACACACACACACACACTGCACTTTCTGTCCACGTACAAGTATAAATCATGTAATATTTATAGCCACTTTTATGGAGGAAAAGTGTGACAACAGTGAATGAGACTGAGACCAGAGGGGGCTTTCCTCAGACTTTGTCCAATCAGAACACAGGAAGCCAATCCCTTCCGTTTAAATGCAACACACACATACTGTAGATTCATCCACATACCCAATGGGGAAATAAGCAGAGCTGAAACAGTCTGATTTTCATAATCTTTCTCATACCAAGCTTGCTATGCCTGGTTCTACATGACCCCACTAACAGACACACATAGACAAACAGCACATAATTAAGCACATTCCTACACTTTTTCAGCAGCCTGGCTTAATTAGTTTGTCTTCTACAAGGAAACACAGAACACTAAGCAACACACAGCTAAAGTCATTATGTTGCTTTTTTGCTGAGTGCTTATTAGGCAGGCATGTGCTCATAAAAAAGTGTATGTGCTTGCATGTGTTTAGGTGTCAATGCATGGTTGCATGTGCTGTTGTGTGTGTGCTGTGTGTGTGTTTAAGCATGCATGTGCATGTTGGGGGAAATGGGCTAATTTGTCTGTGTATCCTGACCATGTTCATACGCGCTGCTGATGCTGCTTTAATGAGAAACATATTTGTGCTGATATTACTTCCACATGTTGTGGAGATAGGAGGCGGGGCTCTTAGAATACAAACAGCGCTTGTTCAGCACACACTCACGCTGGTCCCTTTGACCCTTTACTAATTGTGCTCATTTTTAAAAAATAAATGTTCCCATTGTTACAGAGATAATTGGATGTCTCCTTCAAAATACAAAATGCTAAATATGTTTTAGCATTTTGTAACGTCTAGACCGACTCACTCAGTACTGAAGGTGAGAAACTTGGATTGGAGTTGTTGAAATTGAGCTGAAAAGGGCAGTTTTCAAGCAGGCGTTTCTCCTGGCTTCTTTGAGGATCCCGTCAACTTCTGCAACAGCTCTGATTCTGCCTTTAATAAAAATCTTTCAACTAGTGGAGCTCATTTGGGGTAAATTAAAACTACGCTTCATGGAGGAAGAGATCGGTGTAAAATCTGATTGCAAATCAGATTTGAGAGATCATTATCATACTTTTCCAGCAAGCCCTGACATCCGATACGAGTGTTGATAACAGATGATTGTGGAAAAACCCCAGATTATGGTCAAAGATTTTTTTTTTCAGAGCTCTATAATATTTGCAAAAAATACAGTGCGGTTAGGGTTAGGAAAAGACTGTGGATACAGCAAGTAAACTATAGCCATACACTGTCAGGGCTAGTCAGGAAACACTTGAGATGAGGATATCCCTGGTAATACTCCCAGTGCATGTCCATGACGACGAGACTCAAATGCAGTTGTGTTCCTTCGTTTGCTCGGTTTCGAGTCTTACCAGGTGCAGAAGTGGAGCTCTTGTTGCGTATGTGGTGTTTTCCTGGGATAATTGACCATATTGCCTGCCCTCCTCATCTGCTCTGAGCAGCTTGACTTCCATAAAATATAAACCTGGTTTTAGGGATTTGGAGCAGGTAGCTGGCTCTGGGATGCTTCTGAAACAAACTATGGTGTATTTGGTAGAATCACAACCCTTGTCTTGAGTGGGTGAGGTCTTCTGAATGCAACCAATGAACTGCACAATCAGTTACGATGAATGCCATTCTTAAGGGTTTGATACTTTCAGGTGGAAGTTGGAAAAGATAGTTTAAAAAAACCTAAAACAAATGTAGCATTTTAAAAATGGAAAGCCAGACAAAGATCAAATACACAGAACAAAAACAGTCTAAAGAACACATTTTCCAGGCACTACAGTCCTCAGCCTCCATCCAAAATCAATTAATTAAAAAAAAAAAAAACACAAAAAGCCAAACACAGTTTTTGTTTGTGCACATTTTGTTTTTTTTTGTTTTTTTTTGAGTGTCAGTTGCTGGGTGATGTCATTTGACAAATGATAAAGCGCCCTTAGGCTGACACACAGTTAATAGATAGATGCTGCCGAATTATTCACTGTCAAAGAGACATAAGAGTGAGGCATGCAGGAATGTAAAGAAAGACAACAGAGTGGGTTCAAAAAGTGAGGAGGGAGAAGGGAATGAGCGAGGAAGACAAATCAGGGAATGACAAATAAAAAAGAAGAAAAACAGACTCGGACTGTTTTGTTATCTGAGGGAATGCAAGGAATCGAACCCAAGACATGTGAAATAGTGCAGGCCTGCACCGTGTCAGCCAGTTCACTTGCCCCTGGAGGAGATATCAAAATAAGAAGAGGAGGAAAAGAAGTAGTGAATGAAACAGAGAGGCAGAGGTAATGCGTTAGAAAATAATCTGCTGGATTTCTAAAAAGAGACAGAGAATCAAGAGTGAGGTAAATCAAACATGGCAGAAGAGGCATTAGAATGTAGTGCAGTTAGGGGACAGGGATGAAGGGGTAGGAGGGACAGAGACGAAGGGAAAGCAGTAAATGGAGAAGTAGAAGGAGGAGGAAGAGAAGAAGAAGGAGGGGGTCATTAAAGAGCTCTAATGACCTGCTGATTGACGAGAGGCCCAAACTCTGACCCCAAATTACTGCAGAGCCTGAGAACCAGTCCTTTGCTCTGCAAGCATCTGTGCTGGTGGGCATCTGTGTAGAGGAGATTGCACAGTTTATACCCATGCTCAAACCTCTGAGAGACCTCAACATATTCAGTGACATGTATTTTAGAATACTTCTCTATAAGAATCTAAAAAGAAAAATGAATATAAGCAGGCACCATTTAAATATTTACCTGGGTTATTCAGTGCTGTTGCATTCTTCGGTATCACATAACAAGCTGTTTTAGTGTCTTGAAGCAACTTTTTCAAAAGAGAAAGCCCCACAAAACAAACCACTGGTGTCCTTACAACTTCCTTATGCAGATGTTTGACACTCTATAAAACAGCACCACTGGTTATTGATGTCCAATATTGCCATAGCTTATGCATAAAGGCACTGATGTGAAAACCCCCCACCTCATTTATAACTTTGTGACAGTATTTGATGCTCTAGGGTGGAAAAACTCCTGTAATTTCAAAATCTGAATGTTGAGCCAGTATACTGATGCACTGATGCTGGTATAACTAATCCACTGGTTCGTCAGCTTCTCAGCTGGCAGAAGTAAATGAAGAATCGTGTCTTTGCTCGCATCCTGCAACAAGACATTTGGCATGCTTTGCTCATTGATGGGGGATTTTAGAGTTCCAGTTGGGGGAAGCAACTGTACAGAGTAAATAAAAAGCTTCTCATTCTAACTAGCTTTATTTACGATCACGTAACGAAAGAAAAAGACAGACAGCAATGTGGGAAGTAGACAAATCTTCACACCTGGTGACACATCTGACACATCAGAATCCAATACGGACATTTCTTATGGCTTCTCTGTGACAAACACTCTCACACAAACACACATGTGCAAGCAGTACAGAAGCAGCCAAACATTTATTACCAAATGAAGACCAGATGAAGCAGCTATTAGATACTGCTAAAACACATGTTCACACATATAAACACACACACGTTCACAATTCTTTCGTTTCATATCCATGCTTCATCCACAGCTGCAATCACAGCTCCGGGTCTTTTATTTATTTATTTTTTATATTCTCTCAAACCCTCATCTTTTCCTGAAAACAGTCACTCGAGGAGACACAGCAGGAGCAGCAGCACCGCTCCTTCATTAAAGAGTCGTAAACTACGCAGATCTGTTTGTTAACATGCAATAAAACTGAAGTTTTTCCATTCCCTCCTCCACCTTTTCCTCCTCCTTCTTTCTTTTTGTGAGTAAACAAAGTTGCAAGACAAAATCACCCACACACCACAATAAAAAGCCACACACCGTCTCTAAAAAAGAGGCATAAAATAAGCAAATTAGGACTTGTTATTTGTGTAATATTTTTTAAAAAGTCATCTGAGAAGAAAGAAAAGGAGGGGGTAAAAAGAGACGACTATAAACTGGCCACAGCAGTGGGATTGGGTTTACTGTAAACTACTGATAATGGTGCATTTATACAAAGAGTAAGGATTAGATTTAAAACTAAAATGTCTGAGGATCAAAGGTAAAACGAAAAGGTAGAGAAACAAAGAGAGAGCTCAGGTGAAGGAGTCTGCGTATGTGTGTGTGTGTGAGAGAGAGTGAGTGTGGGTTTGTTACTGATAGGAGAAATTGGCCAAAAGCACAGTATGACCTCAGCGCTTGCCTGATTTCTCAGCATTCACAGTTTTACACAAGCTCAGATCAGGCTTACACATAGAGCCAACAGAGAGGCGCACACCACACACACGTACACACACAGTGACACACACAAACACAAACACATCTTTCAGCTGCCTGAAAAAAAAAGCTCTTTTCTGAAGCTTTGACAAACCACAGACTAATTTGGGAATACAGTTCTGTGGCTGTTGACACATAAACACACACACACTTCCACAGCAGAAAAAACATACATGCATGAACATTCTCGCTGCAGAAATACACAAGCCTAAGTGCCCCCAGATTACATCTTAAAACAACTATTACTTGTGGTGTGTGGTGCGGTGCTGAGAAGCGATGACTTTTTACCTAAAACAAATTCCAGGCACTGAAACAACATGCAGCCGAGGAGAACAGGCAAGAGCAGAAGTGGAGCGGACTGTAGCACAAAAGTGGGAAGATGATTATAAAGAATGGAGTATATTAGGTGTAATGATGCTAATTGTTAAAAGGGTGGAAAAAAGGCACCAAATGCATGTAACAGCCAACAGGAAACCTACTTAAATACATTTTGAACAGTAAATATTTTATTTTCCAAGGGCAGAAATGTAGAAAGACAACAACAGTGACAATAGACATAAAACAGATTGAGGTTAACTTTACTAATCCCCCCAAAAGGGGAATTTGTTCACAGCTAACCCACACAGCCTAATCTCACAGTCAAACTCACACAACCACTAATCAAAAACTGTTACATGTCAAGGCAGAGATCAACAACAATGAAGTAATAAATAAATAAATACATTAAAAGTAAAATAAGAAATAGAATAACAAGGTGAAATGTCTAAAAATGTACAACCACATAAGGATTTGTCTAAGTGGTGTTAAGTGATCCAATAGCTGAGGGAATGAAGGATGTTAAGGTAACAGTGACCTGGGAGCAACAAAGAAAAAAATCATACTAAGCTTAAATCAATATTGGAAACAAGAATAAAGGAATTAAGCAGGGATTAATATATATATATACCTGTGGGGCTCATTTGCTATTTCTATCATCCGAATGTCACAGCAAAAGTTAAGACTCATCAGACCAGGCAGCATTTTTCAATCTTCCATTGTCCAGTTTTGATAAACCTGAGTGAACTACAGCCTCAGTTTCCCAACCTTAGCTGGCAGAAGTGTCACCTTGTGTGCTCTTCTGCCGCTGTTGCCCATCTGCTTCATGTAAAGATTCTCTTCTGCATACGTCAGTTGTAGCAAATGGTTATTTGTGTTACTGTTGACTATCTATCAGCTCAAAAGAGTCTGGCCATTCTCCTCTGACCTCTGGCCTAGAAAACTGCTGCTCACTGGAAATTTTCTCTTTTTGGCCCATTCTCTGTAAACCCTAGAGATTGTTGAGCAAGAATATCCCAGCAGATCAGCATTTCTGAAATACTCAGACCAGCTTGTCTGGTATTAACGACCATGTCCCATTCAAAGTTACTCAAATCACCTTTCTTCCTCATTCTGATGCTCAGTTTGAACTTTAACTGTTGGTCTTGACCATGTCCACATGCCTAAAAGCAATGAGTTACTGCTGTATGATTTGTGGCAACAAGCCATTATACAGAAGCACCTATGTGCATAAGTGTATATGTGCCTACACAGCAGAACAGCAGTCATGTTTACTTTATTATCATCGTGTTTTTCTTTTTTTTCCTTAGGACGCTGTCGGATGCTGTGGTTAGTCTATGTGGGTGTACAGTGCACGTCAAAGGTCACACATGTGTGTGTTGTCCCTTGTGTGTTTGGATTTTAATGCAAACATCTGCAGAAAGGCACAGCCAGGATCTTCTGTCATCACCAAACAGCTGGCCAATCACAGCAAACGGGCAGATGAGCATTCGAGTTGAAGTTTTGAAAGGGGTGTAGCAGGTTCTCAACATTGTTGGACATGCAGCTTTGATAGGTTCCTAACAAATCCCCCCAGAAGTGTGTGACACTTACACCAAAAATAAAAAGAGACAGAGAAGAAAGCCTGACACTAACCTCCATCAAAACAAGAAAGGAGAGCAAGCTGGACAGGTTCCCAGCCTGTTGATTTACAGCAGTGTACTGATGTGGATTGAGAGCAGAAAGTCCTTACAACTTCAACAAATAAATCATCCATCCTGGACGTCTCCCTTCCATCACAGAAGCTTATAGGTAAGCTTCAGATTGTCGATCGCACAGAGAAAATACCAGAATATTCTGGAGACAGCTGAAGATTGCTGGGGAAAATAAGAAGAATCCAGATGTAGATACCTTTTTTCACTTCAGAGTGTATCAGATGACACTGTAAACGCATATGTTATTCTTCCACTTCCTCTTCCTCTGCCAACCAGACTGTACGACATCAAATAAGTTGAACTTGGCAGTAGACTCTAATGATTTTAAAGAATCGTTAATATGCAAAAGGCTAACTTTCTACCTTACCTTAAAACTAACTCTTTCTATGTATATAACTGGTCCTAATGCAATGGTTTGGGCATATAATGTGTCCATATTTCTGCAAGTATAAATTACTCATGTGATTGGAGCTCTTAGCGCTCAGAGCCTGGGGATTAACCTTGTAAGCCTTGGTTAGTAGCCTTTATGACCCTTAATCAAATCTGTGTGTTATACACACATACCACTTTATAGAAATTTAAGTAGATGGAAAAAAGGTTGAAGTGTGCATACAAAAATATCAAGTGTACCAGCTTTAGCTAACATATTTCAAATAAGTGGAGAGAAAATGAAAAACAAAGTGAGGTAAGAAAGAGGAAAACATTAGACATAAAACAAGAGAGCGAGAGGGAGAAAGGGAAAGAGAAAGAGAGAGAGTTGTTTTCAATTTTTTGGCACAAGCACAGCTGGTAGTACAGTGTAGTACATTTTCTCTCTGTGGGTAAAGAGCAAGTAGGAGGCCTCCTTCCCTCTCCACTAATCATACTTAATGATTCAAATGGGCCTAAGACATACCTTTGAAATCAAATCCACTTACAGCTACACAAAAACACACACGCACACACACACATCAACAGCTATACACACAGTTTTACCTGAACTGAGGCATACACACGCACACAAACTTGTCTGAGAGCACAGCAAGTGATTGTTGTGTGGACTGTGTGAGAGAGGAGAGCGGAGAAGAGAGGATGTAACTGAAGAAGTGTGAGTTTGCTTTGTGGATGTTTCCAATCCATCAGCAAGCTCCTAACTAGCCCTGCAGTGCCACAGCTAATTGCTTCTAATGACCTCATAGCCACACATATCCGCATGTGCACACACCCACGCACGGACCTGTGTTAGAAGGAAATGTTGCACACACACATTCACAAGTGGCACATGGAAAGGAAAGTTAAGTTGAGCCAACTGGTGACCATAAAACACCGGCCTGTCAAACTCTGTGTGTGTGTGTGAGAACAGCAAGTTATACAGTCCAGCTACATCGGGCTCCTATAGCGGCATTTCCTGAAACCTCTATTCAGCAAAAGATATCCTCTTTCACTCCCATTCCCAAACACACACACACACACACACATTCAGAAATACAAAATGAGTGGGTCCGTAGACTGCAGGCTTAGCACAGGCTTTGAAGTAATTTGCTGTAGGATAAAATTAAGCTTGATTCTTCATATTTCAAAGAATTATACACACAGTACAAAAGTGTGTCATTGTGCTTTGTGGGGATTTCCATGGGTAGAAAAAGGACTTTTTCCTTAAAGACTTTCACATAAAGAAAGTGGGGAGGAAAATAAAAATTGTTCTAAAATCTTGATGATCTTCTTTCTTCTACTTTGACATGAACCAGGTGAGGTGTTTTGTCCTACAGGAACAATTTGGTGTGGCAGAAAAAGGAGGGACAGATGAATGTATATATGGATGTATGTTTGGATGGATGAATCATGATGAAACTGTAAAACTGGCATTGAGGAAAACAAAGATACAGTGATCAGGGTCAAGCATGAATCTGTTTACATACCTGAACTGAATGAGATAAAAAAAAATGCATTTAAAACTGGACACCATTAACATACAAATATGGCACATATAGCGAATCAAGCCCCAATCTGCACACTTTCAAACAGTTATCTGCCTTCATTAACACGCACAGACACATTCGGGCACTGCATTTCTTTGGTCCAGCATTATACACTCAGTAGTACACGGGCCTGAAAACCACAGCATTATAAAGTCCCTTGTAACTTAGCTGTTAGCTAATCAAGAAAACCAAGGACAAAATACTGCAAATGTAACTGCATGTGCTTGTTTATATAGTTAGAAACAAGGAATTCAATTTATACTGAACCAAACTCCTACCCACCCAAACACATGCTCACACACGCATATTGAGAACAGCACTCGTGCTTCTGGGTGGCAGCATAAGTGGGCACATGCAGAGAAGCAGTACAGCTTTCTTTCTCTTGCTCACTAATCACTTCAGCATGCAATTTTATTGTTACCAATACTACAAGGTACACAGAGCTGTGTTTCTTCCAAACAGGCCTCCAGGTAAATATAAACACCCTCAGAAAGTCATATAATGGTTGGGTGGCATTATTTTCATATCTGATCCAATAACTAATATACTGAAACCCATTTCCAAATTTTTTAAGCAAATTCTGACTACAGAACAATAAACTATAAGATTCTTACAGAATACTTAAATGTTCACAACAATAAACATTTTTAAAGCACTTCATCATTTTATAGCAGTCAACAAGAGCTGCTTTGGCAATGCCCTTTAATTAGGTAACGGCAAAACTATAAAACATGGTAAAGGATGTCTGCTCGATTCCATAGACGATATAAAACATGGACACAGAAACAGTGACGTCATCCATTCGTTTTGGACTCGCGTTGTGAGTTATCAGTTATCTATAAGCTATGTGATCTCAGGACATGTCAGCATTACACTGTACAGGCTCATTGCACAGAGCACCACACAGAAGGCTGTAATATTTCTCAGGCAGTTCCATTCAAATGCATTCAAATCCAATTCAGTGGATCCAATTAGCAGAGGTGAAGCCTTGCAGATAGAACACCTATCAATCAGTGCTCCCTAAGTCCAGTATGAAACTTGATGAGTTATAAAAAATAAGTCTTGATGATATCCCCCTGCATGCCTAGCAGAGTTTTTATAGGGGTGGGGATTCAAACAGGACCAAACAAATTTTTGTTCCATGATGTAGACATGTTTTTTCAATGTTGTAAAGTTGGGCACTTCAAAGTTATAGACTGCAGGGACTGACGCACTTTTGGAGCCAGGTTCAGTACAGGAAATTTAATCTTTGGCACTTACAAGTCAGCTTTTTTTTCTGGCGCTGGAGGTTGTCGCTTGGTTGAGGCAAGTGAAACTCTCTGGCTCTCACAAAAAACATAAAAGTAATACTTTTTCTTTTTTGCATGAAAGTGAATGAAATGAGTATTTGTTCCTCAAGCAAAGCTTTACTAGTAGACTTAGTAGTTGGTCACCAGGTTTGCACACATCTCAGGAGGGATTTTGGCCCACTCATCTCCCATATCCAACAGTAAATCTCTTAGGTTACTTTGCTTCTGCTTGGGAACTTACAGCTTCAGCTCCCTCCACAGATTTTCTATAGTGCTGAGATCGGGAGACTGGTTAGGCCACTCCATGACCTCAATGTCCTTCTTTGGGCACCCCTCTGTTACCTCAGCAGTATACAGTATTTTGGGTCATTCTCCTGGAAAACTCATTCATGATCCATCTTCAGTGTTCTGGCTGAGGGAACGAGGCTCACGTCCAAGATTTTATGGTATATGGCCCCGTCCATCGGGCCCTCAATGTGGTGAAGTCATCTTGTGCTGATAGTGGTTCCACTTCCACGCTTTCCTTCAAGGATGGTGTTCTTTTAGTCATATTTAGTATTTCTCTTCCTCCAAAGATGGTGGGAGTTTGTTTATGATTGCACTTTGTCCCAAACCTTCTCTGAAACATTTAGATGTTCACTGGTAAACTTGAGACAGGCCTGTAGATGTTCATTATTGAGCAAGGGGACCCTCGCAAGATTTCTGTTCATTATAGTGTAGTGTGTTATCAATGGTGTGCACGGGGACGGTGGTCCTAATGGCCTTCCGTTCTTTAACAATCCACATGATTCATTCTGTGGGAGTCACAATTCTGTCAGGGTTGTAGAGGATCAAACACTTATATCATTCAGTAACATGCAAATAACTGTATAACTTTCATATAATGTGTTTTTTCTGGATCTTTGGTTGATTTTCCGTCACTCACTATTATAATGAAACTGCCTTAAAAAATTAGAGACTGTTTGTTTCTTCAGCAGTGGCTCAAGTAATTATTTCCCCTATTTTATAGACAAATGTACCAGGATGTACTCCTGTCCATTACACTTACAGGAGCTGCTCATTCATGAAAGTTCAAACCAAGAAGTTCCCGGTGAACAGTTTTTGTGCAGATGTTAATGCCAGAGGAGGTTTTTAACCCTGCAATTACTGAGTCAGCACAGCGATGGTGACTATTCACACACTTTGTGCCTCGGCACTTGGCGACGCTGCTATGTAACTTAATGTGGTCTGACACTTCATGGCTGAGCTGCTGTGGTTCCTAAACGCTTCCACTTTGCAATAACACCCCTTACACTTGATGGTGGAATATCTGGAAGGGAAGAAATTTCTCAAACTGATTCGTTGGAACGATGGCGTCTTATTACAGTACTGTGCTTGAATTCAGTGAGCTCTAATTAACGACTCCTTTGACAAATGTTTGTAAAGGCACACAGCATGGATGGTTGCTTGATGTTATTCAGCTATAGCAATGGGACTGAAAAGACCTGAATTTAAAGATTAAGAGCTGTGGCCAAATACTTTTATCCACATCTACAAGCTGAAAAACACAAGTCAACATAACAATCAATAACAAAAATGACAGAATTTACTGTTTCAGCACAAAGACAACAGATATTTTGTTTGAGTCCTCATGAGGCCAGAAAAGTCATGACTCTTGGCCAGTGGGCTGAGGCTGTGTAATGTTATAGTTTAACATCTTAACTAAGGAGATCGAACATGAATCATGATGACAAAATCTTCAAGCATCTAAATCAAATTTTCCCCCAAAATCCCACCCAGTGCAGGATTGTGCAGCTGATCTGCATTGCGGGGAGATACTGTGCAGTTATTTAGTGACGGCAGGAACTTTTTACCCATCGTGCTACCTTTGGTTAATCCAAACACTGAAAGTTTCTTAATTAAGTTGTTATTTTAGCACATTTCCCCCAGTGTTTCACACAAACATGTAATGAGGTAATGCGGGCTATGTTTACAGAATATTATAAGTCAATCAGAACAATGTGGGCTTTCAGGGAGGCGTGCCATGGAGGAAATGGAGCTCAAACTGTTTCAGACATTGGTTGAACTTACGAGCTGCCCCAAGGCCAAGTGTAAGATAAGTGTGACATTTTTTTAAACTGTGAGCCATGGAGAGCCAGTCCAGTGGAAAAATATAGAGCTGGAAACGTGCATAGTAGTTCCCCTTTAACTTCCATATATATCAAGATATTGCGTATCTGATGTATTGTCTCAACTAATAATGGCTTTCTTTAGTTCTTTAGCTGGTTCAGTGGGTGTGGGTTTCCTTTGGAAGCTTAGCTTATGGCTGGGCTAAGTTATGGGAACCAGACTAGGGGAATACACACATAAACACACATATTCACACACATCTGTGTGCATTGAGCTGACAATTGCAGGCTGTCTGCCAAATTGCAGTGAGACAAAATGGCTTGCCCTCACAAAATACACTGTGGTCTGTGGTAGCGGTAGCACTCAGTAAGACAAACAAACACATCATCCCCAAACCACACCAAAGAGTCTGTGCATGTGTGTGTGTGGTTATCTTAATGTATAATCAAATCTTTGTATTTCTTCGTGTTCCCAGACACCTTCTGATTGTACAGTATTATTTCACAAGCATGTCTCAGTGTTTCATTGTGTGCGCAGCAGCGAGAGCGAGCGACTGAGAGCCAAAACTACGCTCCGCTGCCAGGATGGAAAGAAAAGGGAAAGAGGAGAAGGAAAATAATAGCTGTTCACAGTTTAAAAAAACAAACTGTTCCAATAAATTTGCCCCCAATCCCCGTTTGCCGCCCCTTTTTTCTTGTTCCGAGCTGCTTTTATGGGTGAAATTAGTCCTCCCCAGCCCCCTGACAGTGCAATAAAACACTCTGCCAGATATATACACTTATACTAGGCCTTGGAGAGAAAGAGTAGAGCAGAGGAGGGGGAAAAAGAAGAAAAAACAGAGATGAGGGGGGGATAGTAGGCCATTAAAAGAATGAAGGGAAAAAGGGAAAGTAAGCCAATAATAATTAAATGAGGATTTATGAAAAGAGAGAAAGTAAGTTAGGTGGAGATGCTAATGGAAATATGAGTGACAAACAGGGACAAATTGACACAGAACAAAACGAGAGCAAACTTGATAGGAAAGGAATAAAAGTCTGAAAACGATGGAGGAAAGACAAAGAATCCAGAGAGAAATAGCCCAGAAATGACTTTTACATCTGCGGCCAAAAATCCCCCTGGACTTTTGCACATGCAGCAACACACACTGCATGCACACACGCGTACAGATTCACCCTTTCATCCTCAACTGTCGACTGACAGTTTCAAAAGTAAAGACTTCACATCCTGAAATGTATATAGTTGTTTTTTTTTTTTAAAACCTTGAAGGGGGGGAAGTGGAAAAAAATAAATTCATGGGAGATGCTGACAGCAGCCAGGAAAACAATCTGATGATTTGCCACGAGTGACCTCACGAGGGTCAGGGGTCGGAAACCCCGAGGAAAAAAAACAGGAAAACGGAGAGAAGAGAAGGAAAGGAGTTTTTGGGGAAAGAAAGCTTTATGACTGATATTTAAAACACATGACATTAACATATGAAACTAAGGAAGTGTCTGGCAGGGAGCTGACATGCCTTGCTATGCTGTTATGAAACTTCATTATAATTTATCCCCAAAAAACGGTGGTTGATATTTCAGAGCTTTAACGGTCATGTAAAGCCAGTGGATTTGAGCTCTTTCTCAAAGAGGCACTATCTAAATCCTGCATGAATTATTGCGCACCATTGGCTCACATAGTTTGTTTTACTCCACTTGTAATTCCTTCAATTTATTCTGACAAATTTTTACCAGTTCAGCCAAAATTCCTCTGCACCTGCGTTATGCTCCTCTAAAAACGTTGCCAATTAATTCCAGGAAACGCTGCTCTATAAAGCATATACAACACATTCCACAGAGCCTCCTCACTGTGACAAATAGATTTATGCTGAGAGAGTGAAAAAAAGGGAGAAGACCAAGTTTTTGTGTTTACTCTGGTCAAAAAAAATGCACATATTGTTGAGAATTAGTTTTGTAGTACTGTAACTGATCTTTTTTACCATTACAATTGGTTTTAAAGAAGACCATGACATCTCCGCTGTCTGTCATCATCTTCTGCCGCAGAGTGAATACACAGCACGCTATCTCTGCCGCAGTCAAACAGACAGGGACAAGTGTAATTGCGGCTTGCGGTTTGGCTGAGCATTCAAACGGAAAAGCAGCTTGTCTACATCTCTGTCTGTGTGTCAGCAAGGATCATTTGTCTTCCAGTCCGTGCACGCGTGTGTGTCTCTCTGTGTGTGTGTGTGTCTTCAGAGAAAGGTTCAGTGTGCATGCAAGATTATGTCTGTCAGCCACTGTCTGCAGTAAAGCTAGCAGTCGTGAGACAAAGAGGGGACACATAAACACACAACTGGACTGAGCGGACATGGTATGGTGAGAATGCTACGGCGGGCACCCACTATTGCAACAAAGATGAATAAGCCGTTTGTATAAAGCATTTTGCAGGCACACACTCACTCTCACACTCACCATATGCTGGATGACGTATGACCACAAACCCACATCAGGTATCAAAACTGACGTTCGCTTACACTGTACACAGAGGCATTACACACTCAGGTACTGACTAAAAACGAACAACAAGAGCCGCAGATGCATTTTTTTCATACAGTTGTGATCTGTTGAATGCTTTAGACGCTTTCTGTGTTGGAGAATTTGAAACTCAGGTATGAGTGTAAAAGCATCAAAAGACAATATCATCAGTACCGAGATGGGGCGTGCCAGAATGTGAATTCTTTTCAGGTTATTCTTGTCCAGAGTCTCTGAATGTGCGGCACGAAAACAGGAATCTGACTGTTGAATGAAAAGTGTTTGTGTTTATGTGAGAGCAACACTGGGAGGGAGGGGACTGTGACTAGCAGGCACTCCACATATCAAACAGTCTGGCTGTGTGCTGCTTCTTTAACTCTTGTCAGACATGTAAAAGAGAAACACTCTAACCACAACCCGTGTGTGTACATAATAAGGTGGAACCGTTATGGAACCAGTGTATGCACACCGATATAGACGCACACATTTGGTTTTAAAAAGATGCACCAATATTGTCTAGTGAACATCAACAGTCAGCAGTCACAGTGTTTCCAGTGATTACACCACAGTTCTGCAGGCTAGGACCAGTTCAGCTCTTTGTAGCACTGAACAGTTCGTACTCAAGTCTGGGGCGGCACGACCTGGTGAGCAGAACAAACAGCCCACCGGGTTAATATATAACATTTTACAAATCTTTATTTTTGAAACAATCCTTGCTATTTTTTTCCTAAACCAATTTTATCCTTGTAGTTTGGAACAACAATGACTTATCACCATTCCTAACACTAAACATTTTTGGTGTTGCTGTAAAATGACCTAGAAAAGCTCAGGAAAGTGTGGAACTTAAACATGCCTGAAGCTGCAGATTGTTTATGAATGTTTTCATATTATCACAAAGGCACACATGCAGGGGAGTGCCTCAGCCTACACAAGCGTAATGGCCTTTTCCTCCTACATACCCAGAGGCAGTGCATCTTTGCTTTGGGTCCAAAACACTGAGGCCAGATCAAACTAAACACTGACATATAAATATCCAACAGAGGTATTTTGCATCATAAAATACACATTTTATCTTACATTGTTGTTTTTCTTGCACTTTCCACTTCTAAACAATTGATCTTGTGATTTACTCACCCCCTGTGTGCTCAGATATAAACAATGAGTACATTGCTATATGCTTGTGTGTGTATTTGTGCTTGTCTGTATTCCCACGACAGGGCTAGTGTTTACTCTTCCTCTGGAGACACGAGTTCTATTTAAGGGAGCGGAGCAACAAGATGGGGAAGAGACAGGTGCCAAGGAAGTCAGCGCAGAGGTCTATGAATAACAAACTAAAGGAGAAGCAGATGATGGTGTGTTTGCTGTAGAAACCAGAACACTGAGCACTCAACAACTAAAACAACGATTCATTTTATGACTGTGTTACAGTTATTCTTTCAGTTGGTTATAGAAATAAATACAGATTGGTCTTCTCTTTGCTTTCTCTTTTTGTCTCTCTGTGAGTGCACACCGCAGTTGTATCCGCTTCTAGCTCTCTGAAGTCGCTCCTGCTTTCCTCTTTGCATATCTCCCACTGTATTGGAAAAACAGGGTGTCCACCTTCCTCCTCTAAGCATAATAAATCAGTCTCTCCTTTGCTCTCTCCCGCTCCCCCCCTCTGTTCCGATGCACAGCTGCACGTTGGATGTCAGCCCTTCGACACAACAATTGACAGAACATTTCCACTTCATAGTCAGAACGAGCACACGCCTGCTCTTATCACATATTTTTCTTCCAAACTCGTGTGCTTATGTGTGTTTCTGAGTTACCGTGTGTGCTCTGAGTCTTTAAACCACTCATCACTCTGTCTGCTTTTCCTTGACTCACAAATGTCAATAGTCGGAGGGAACATGCACAAACTACCCAAAGGTATTATTGGACGTGCTAATGGTGTATACATGCAGTCATCTTATGGTGTCATGGTGGTTCTATAGTTCATGGATGAATAGTGTGCCAAGAACACACACACACACACACACACACACAGACACACAGACATACAGTCGTGCTTGGTTTTTGTCATGTTCGATTGAACACTCGCACTCGCCAAAAATCGCCATACCACAAAAATGATTGCTTTACTTGCAAGCAGTGGACAAATTGCAGCAATACTCAAATATATTTTAGAATACAGTTAGTTAACAAATGCTGAAGTTACTCATCTCTGGCCACAGCTCATCAAAAAGGCATGTCGCTCTTCATACATGAAATACTGTAAAGTCAGACCCACCCACTCCCAGCAAGCAGGGAGATAAATCAGTCACTGAGCAGGGCCACAGAGATCCATATTATGTAGTTACTTAGTTACAGGACATTAATAAAACTCATCCCAGTCACCAGCCAGAGGAGAGGAGAAACAGCTGTGTCTGCAAAAGGTCAGGAGGAGGAGGTGAACTACTCCCTAATTCTCTGTGAGCACGAATGTGTTCACAGTTCATCAGAATTAAGCGTTTGCACAATATATCTCCCTTCTAATTAATAATGACCATAAAGACACAGTCATAACACAAAGAAACACATTCAGCAGCAACAGCTACCTAATTGGTTTGCCCGGCCTACTTAGCTGACCTCTCCTGACATGCTCTGCACAGACACATGTTTTTTCATCCATTATTACGGCACTGCTGTAATCACAGGGAGCTGCATTCATTTGTTTGTGCAGATGTTCCGAAGATAGGAGCTGATTTTATTTTACTCTTTTTTTTCTCCCTCTCTTTCTCTTCTGAGCCAAATACTCACCCACGCAGTCATATACAGAAATGGGGACATTTTTTAAGAAGAGAGCACATCCGTCCGCATCCCAACTGGACCGCTACCACCTGCTCATCGGACTTCTGGGAAAAGCTCATCAGCTGCCCTGAGCTGTGAGAGAGGAGTCTGCTGTTACAGACAAGCGGGGTTACAGGGGTTAACTTTCCAACAAGAGGCCGATTTACAGCCACGGACAGGAACCATCTATCAGCACTCTGTTGCTTGTCACCAAACAAGCCAAACAGGGCCGCCTTGGGCTAAAGTCACCACTCAGAAAAGTGGCTTTAAGAATTTAAGATGAATAGACAAGACACTTCCCGTGTGCAGTGGTATCCAGCCAGTGAGGGTCAAGTCTTTATGCAGAAGTTAGTGACAATATTTTATGTAGGGTGTTATTATATACACATGTCCTTTGCTCAGATAAGAAGAAAAACAGAATTTTTAAGGAAAAACTGCCATAAATGTTGTTGTCTATAAGAGGCTTTACAGCTGAGCTGTTTTTATAATATGTATAAAATATAAAAAAATGTAAATAAATCTCGTATTTTATCATTTTGATTGTATTTCTTTTCCCTATTTAGGTCACATGCGCCACTGTTTACAGTGCAAATAAGTCAGGCACAAAGCATATATGCCAATATCCTGCAAAGAAGACATGAGAAAAACCTCAGTGTCAAATGACATATCACATTAAATTCATGTTGTGCTTTGAGGGTCTTGAAAAGCACTATATAAATGCAATCCATTATGTGAAGGAGCCATATAGTTGCGCTGGCTGACATATTACTTTGTTGCAATGAACTTGAATATTGGCAACACTGTAACTGACTGTAAACTTGTTTAGTTTGTTGTAAAGCTCGGGATTTTAACATTAGAAGGGTCCCTTTCTGATCTTGTTAATTTACTGAACATTTTCTCTTCCACACATACACAACCCAAAAGACCGAGAACATGATTCTCCAAACATTTTACTGAACATTTCAACGTATAAACTGTTCATATCAGACCTAAAATTATGAGTATTATTTTTTTTCATCTAAATTTTGATGTCATTTGCAAGCTTTGTGACTCCAGTCCTAAAAAGAGGAGGAGGCGAAGACTGACAGCTTGAAAAGGAGGCTGGGAGTGGCAGTAAAGAGCTGGAGTCAGGGGCCAGATTACGATGGAGGAGAGTTGATGAAAGAGAATGTGTGGTATATAGCATTATACAATGGAGTAATGTGAACCTACTATCCTACGGGGGACAGATCACTTGTAAGGAAAAAGAAAAAAATTGGTAAAAAAACATTCTTGTGTCAAACGCCCCGAACCCCGTACTGACATAACCACTCACTTCAGCATCATCAACACGTAGCACCAATCCTACACAAACCTTCGCATGCAAAGGAGTTTAAAATACTAAATTCATGGAAGCGAAGCCGCACATCATTAGCAGCACACTAGTCTATGTCGAACATTTTCAGTTATGCACACTCACACCATTCCAAGGAGTTGGCAGGCCTATTAATACCACACTTCAAGGACTAAGGGATCGGGCATGGAGCCATAAGATGCTATCTGGTGACAGATACACACTTGTGTCTCTCTTTCTGTCCTCAGGGTAGTGCTTTTCACTCCGCCTGCCAAGCTGAAAGGTTAGAATGGTTACATTCCCACAGTAAGGCCCAGTTGGCCTTCACAGGGTTGTGACAAATCTCAGATGTCTTTAGTATATGAATATATTTTTTTTAGGGAAAAGCATTTTGTATCTAGTGCTATTTAAAGGTTTCATGTGGCATAATGGTGCGTCTTTGGACAAAACTGAAAGGAGAGTGTAGCTGCTATAATGTGCTTCCCCCCCCCCCCCCCCCCAGAAAATAAACAGAGCAACCATGGAGGAAGTAAGTAACAAAATCTAATTCACTCTGAACATCTGCTATTAAATCATTAGGACAGATGCAGGTGCCCTGCCCACTCACAGACTGTATCTGATTTTAGCAGCTGTCATCTCAAGTGAAGCTTCATTACCAGTAATCATAAATCAGCTCAGCATTGGCACAACCATTTGAAAACCAGCAGTCACCTCAACAAAAGATGCAGAGACTCGACTCTGTCAAGACATTTCTTTAATTTGTCTCTTCTCCCTCACTTCTCCCTTTATTAACCAAAGACTAAAGCTGAATTAAACTGGTAGGAGTGGGAGTGGGTGAAGCATTTCAGTTATTATATTTGCCCAACCAGCTTACCTCCTGTGGTGTCTATAATTCTGCACATGTACTTTTTTGTTATTGTGGAAGTAACAAAGGTGGCAGTGGTGCAGAGTAGGGATTAGGGGAAGTTAAGACCTCAGGGAAGATTGAACTCGGGCCAACCAGGGCACATGTCCTTCCAAAGGCAGGGCTCTTTAGGCATTAAACCATCAAAATGTTAGCAGGGGTGGGTAATTTGGGGATGAGAACCACACCACCGAGTCCTTTCTGTTGGCATCAGCATGCAAAAAGAGTCACAGGAACGCTGTCTTGGAGAAAACTGTGTGGCATTGATAATTAGAAAGCCCTGACTATTTTTGCTTGGCCTTCAGCAGTGGAAATCAGCATTACTGGATTGCAAAACAAACCGCACACAAACCTCATGCGGTATGTTTGAGAAAGTCATTTTAAAGATTTATTCCTTCTTGTTACAAAATCAGTAAAAACACACCAAACGGAACTGCGCTGTTATGCTGCTGTTGAAGCGACTTCTGCCACTGGTGACCTGAATGGCTGAAATTCCTCATCCACACAAGCATTTAATAGATTTTGATTACATATTTACTCGACCAGGTCCCACCTCTGCAGCCTTCAAATCCTGCGTTCTGTACAGTCACTATAAATTAACTACTCAGTGTAAATGTTGATGTTATGCTTAGCCTGACCAAAGTATTGGCAGACCTATTTCCTTTCAAAGCTGATTGCTGGTTTGGTTAGAACGTGGTTGGCGCTAAGACGCAGGATGGCTCAAAAAATACCCTCCATGTGGATTCATAAAAACTACTATCAAAGTACTAAAATAATTTATTATGAACAGCCAGAACATCTGTGTCCCATGCAATCAGTCAGCTGTATTAATATTTATAATGCACATCTGTTTCTTTTAAATACAAGTTACATGTATAAACATATTTAAATGGGACTACTTTTTTTTTTTTTGCTGAGCAGCTGAATGTCAGTTCAGGAATGTATAAGTGTGTAATGTCTGATGTGTTAGTTTTACGGCTTAAAGGGTAACTGTGGTCATTATCTACCCAGTGTAATAGTCATTAGTTCATCCATTCAAACATGTTACATGCTCACTTCTGCTATTCACACTCTGTTGGGAAGGTGAGGGAGGTGGTGTGTGTGTGTGTGTGTGTGTGTGCTGATGCCACTTTTCTCTGCTTTCACGGATACTTACTTTTTCCAGCAATCTCATTTTGAACTATCACAATTTCCTAAATTAAGCTTTGCTCGAGAACTTTGGTCCCAAGTTTGCTTCGTTTTAAGTTCCCATGCATTCACTTCATTCTTTTGAATCCAAGCACACACACTCTCATGCACACAAGCCACTCCCCTGATAACCATCAGCTCCAAGGCACACGCTATTGTTTCAGCTCGGTGCTAATTACTTCAGGTCTTGACCCCGGGTTCAGACGAAGAGCAATAGAGGGGGAAGGTGCATATGCGAATATGTGCCCCTCTGAATGTGTGAGTGTTTCTGCGTTGGGGGTTGTGGTGGTTGGTTGGGGAGGTCATTGGTGCTGCCAATCAGTTTTCACACTGGATTTGCAAAACTATCATGGGGTGATCTAAGAGGGAGCCAGAATAGCAGCACAATGACACCAGTCAACTTGACTGCTGGTGATTTGAACATGTTTTCAGCATTTGTGCAACTCTCTGATATAGACAGGAAATCTCATAAAATATGATAGAAACAGTCTGATGTGCAAAAGTGTTTCTAGTTCAAGTTTCAAGTCTGTTATATCACAATTAGCTATCTGTGCAATGTTACTGTTCTTTTCTCATCCTGTGTGTTCCAGTTTTTGTTGATAATGTTTACTTTGTATGTGTAGATAGTAGAGCTTAAACAGACACATGTTTGGGGTCAGGGCGAACTTTTATGTTTGTGTCCATGAAAGGGTGTGTATTCATTTGTTTCAATAGGTTAACTCCTGAACCTTGATAAATAATGCTTGGACGTGGTACATATTTAAATGACAGAACTACAGCAGTCCTTAGAATAGATGGAATTTAACTAGAGAATCATAACTTTGCAGAAAAGCCCGAGTACTGCATATCTGCTAGTCTGCAATTGCATCTGAATTTTCTGAGCTGGATTACATCTGGGAGATTCTTTAAGCTGTCATAACTCTGCACGTTACTTTGAAGAACACACACATCAAGCATCCCTTCTCCCAAAATATTTGCAAGCATATCCAAGCCCTTTCTCACCCAAGGCCACTTAACAACACAGAAAAGCCAAAGCAACACTCTTCACCGCTAGTATCATGCTGTAAAAAAAAGAAAAGAAACCTTATCCCTGGGTGCCACTTGCAAACAAAACCTGTCCCGTATGTGCATTCACTGCAATGCAAAACAGATTTCCAATGCTTCAGCATCACTTAAGGTCCTATTTTCAATTACAATGTCATGAGCACTTAGAGCTGACAGGCCTTTAGAGAAGGGGAGTGGAACCTGTGGTGATGTGCCAGATGTCCTTAAAAGACAATTAAGGACTTTAAATATAAACACACACATACACACACTATAAATCTACTTTTCAGATGCATATTTTCTAAAAATACAGCCAATAAAATTATATGTAGACCACATCAGCTGGTCAAAATACACGTTCTGGATATTGTCAGAATTAGCTGGGGAATGCTTCTCATTTTCTTTTTAGGGGGAACGGAGAGGAAACACAGTGAGAAGAATGAGAAAAGAAAAGAAAAGCATGAAAAAGGAAATGAGTCGGGAGAAGGCAAAATGCTGAAGGAAAGGAAAGAGCGAGAGGGGGTAGAGAGTATAAAGGGGAGAGGGGAGTGGATGAAGCTCGCTCTTCTATTTTTCTCTTGGATCCCGCCCACCTGACCAGGGGTTGGTCAGGGAAACCCAACTCCCGTGCTTGGATTGGTCGGCTTTTCTCTGGACGAGGAAAATAGTCTCCCTTCACAGACACAATAAAGTTTAATGCTGGACGCTTGGAAGCAGTAGGCATAAAATCAGTCCCGCTGTATGTTTTGTCGGTCCGCTGCGCTTTCCCACACGGAGTTACTGACGGGAGACGTCATAAGAAGGACTTGAGGATTTATAAAGATGCAGTTTTGTTTGTTTGTTTCTCAAACTGCAAGTGTGCACGTTATTTTAATTGAAAACACGCGCTTTTGATATCGCAATGATCCACTGCTGCGTTCAGGATATTTGAATCTATTGAATGGCTCAGAGTGGGATTGTGTAGCTCCCAGAGCGCACGGACGAACACGCACTCCGCTCCAGCTGGACTACAAACGCCGCTCTAGGTTCCAGGGCGACTTAACCCGACTGTGTTTGACGAGATAATAACTGTGGCAACATTTACAGAGGGGCAGCCGCTCAATATCAGGGTGACCATGCCCGGGATGATGGTGTCGCTCACGGGGTCAGCAGTGCTTCTCTTATCCGGATTGGTCGCTCCGCTCTGCTTGGTCAGGGCTTTTGGCGATGAGGTGGAGGAGATGACCTGCGACCCGATCCGGATCAGCATGTGCCAGGGTCTCGGTTACAACGTCACCAAGATGCCCAACCTGGTCGGCAACGTGCTGCAGTCGGACGCAGAGCTGCAACTGACCACGTTCACGCCGCTCATTCAGTACGGCTGCTCAAGTCAACTCAAGGTAGTGGACCCATGCGAATCGTAGCGACTGATGTCAAGGCATCACAACAAAGTAGAATAACCAGCATGCAAATATAATAATAATGATGATGATAATAATACACCATTAACGTGCACAAATTTAGGAACAAGCCTGGTCTAAAAAAAGCACGGCTCAGTCTGGAATCTCTGCTATATTTATTTGCGTGCGTCAAAGAGAGAAAGCAGTGTGTTTGTCTCAAAGCGCATGACAGAGAGCTGCAGCACCGCGAACTGATCAGACTGATGGCCCCGGTGATAATGAGGGCCATAACATGGGTTGATTCCCACGAAGTCAAGAGGAGCGGGCGGGAGTGGGGGGCTCCGTGCCTTCCTTCCTTTCCTGTTGTGCCAGGCTGTCATGCTAAATTCATTGAAAATGCCCCCTCTGTCTGTTGACATTCTGAGTTCATGCCCCTCACAGCAACAGCTGAGTCTTGAGTGCTATATACTGCACTGTCTTGTTAACAATGATGCCCTCAGTGTCATAAAACAAATGCTGCTTGTTTGACTCCTGCACCATGTAAGGAAAAAAGAAAAAAGATTGGTCCAATTATGTGTCATTTCATTTTCAATTATTGGAGCAGCTGGTGGCACATCAGAGATTTCTTTTAGAGATGGCAAGTTTCAGTGTGGACAAGTGGTGTTTACATTTTTCTATAATTTGCTTTTATTCCCTTTATTTAGAGACGCCCAGTTTCAAAGGCATGCAAGCATGTCCAGATCGTCTAGACATCCCCCTACACTGACATGAAATCAAGCCCACACCTTTCCAAGTGCTTTTTCCTCCCTCGGTCCTTATTTTAAGTCCACTGCCCTGTCTGGAGTGGCATGTGATTTTATTACAGCATTAGAGTGACTTATTGCTGTGTGCAGCTGTTGGGAAATAGGGGTAAAAAATATTTTGGCATGTTAAATTAATACACTGCTTAAGAAGCATACAGTGTGTACTAGACAACCACACAGAACAAGAAGCAACTGCAGTATGAAGCCAAACTGTCTTCCTCCAGTTGTAAATTGTCCAGTGAGTTTAGCTGACAACCCAGTTTCTCTCTCTCTCTCTCACACACACACAGATGCTAAAGAGGGAGAAAGGAGAAAGAGGAACCGTATCATTTAACATTTGCTCTAATGGGAGGCTTCCTGAGTAGTAACCAGAGTAGCTTTTCGCAGTGAAGTGACAGGACTCAGGTTACCAACAGTCAGGGAAAACACCCAGAATATGTGAGGTTACTGTCACCGCTTGAGTATGCAGAGCTCACCGTGAGAATTATTTGAAGTATAACATGTGTTGTATGTCTCATGAACTTCTTTGAATGCTTTAGTCAAACCAAGACAATATTACAACATTTGGGTTGACTGCATTTTATGAAGTCACAATTATTCAGGGTGGCAGGTCTTCAATAAATTTCAGGAACAGACATTCTCTGTTTTTGGTGAGAAACTCTATAACAGGGATGTCAAACTCATTTTACATTGTTGGCCACATAAAGGCCACTTTGGGCCAGACCAGTGAAACTACATGATAACCCAGATGCTGAGCAGGGAACAGTGTAATAAGCTGAGAGTTTAAAGGACGTTTTCTTAGACTCAGATTAGTGATTTTGATATTGCCGTGGTAACGAGTCACTGATTCATTATCAGAAGACAAGTCAACATTGTCTGCTTGTAGATATGTAGCAGAATAGTAGCTCAATCATTCAATGTATATTAAATTGGTTTATATCTCAAACATGCTTCAGTGCACAGAGGCAACAATTTTAACTTTTCCCCGCCAGTAAATTCTCACAGACACTAAGAGTTGTATAACATTTCACTGATTATTTATTTCCCAACCTTGACACCCTTGTTGGATTCATGTTTCATTTGGGCTCCGTTCAAGGGCCAATTTCAAGCTGCGATTTGTTTATAACTGGATCAAGGCTGCAGTTTTGTAACATGTAGTTCCTGCTGTGGCCCAATACATATTTTGATATTTTTCAAATGGAAAAACAGCATCAAACCTTTTACTCCAGCACATTTTTTTTAACCACTCCAAGTGCCTAGAGCTTGTTTCCGTTATCTCATGGTAGCTGAGTGAAATGCACTTTCTGCTTCTGTGTGTTTTCATATCATGAGCCTGGTACAATTTTACACTCTGGCTTCAAACAGATTTCACTATAAATGCATGAAATCACTTAAAATTGCTACCCTCTGTAACCCCAGAGTACTTCTTCCCTCACTGCTGCTAGAATGTCTGCACACAGTCAAATGTGACTCCAGACTGTTCACTATCTTTATAACACTGACTTAGATATCTATTTCAAAACTATTGCCATGGGACAGAATAAAACTTAGGCTTAGATCAGGGGGATTATGCAGCATTACACGGCACATGCCCTCGCTGCTGTAATCACCACAGATTGTTTTTGATGGTACGGATTTGTATGCATAACCTTGGAGCAGGTTAGTGTTGACTCTCTCTGTCTTGACTCAAGATGTGGCATTCCTTATTAGAGGTGAAAATAGAGAGCCGCTAATAGAAGAGGTGATGCAATGTAATGAAAGTCGGAGCAGAAAAAGCAGCAGGATAGCGAGACGTATATGCAAGTAGCTGGAGGAGCCACATGTGGGAGTACTGTACAGTTAGCAGCTGTAATCCAGTTGTAATATACAGAAAGCCTGCAGGGCCACAGCACTGTTTTCACTCCTCTAAAATACACCACACAAATGACACAATTTACCTTGTGTTTCACAGTTTGATTGAAGTGGATCAAAGTCTTAAAAATTATGACATAAGATTGGATAACTGTTGCTCTCCTGCTGCAATTTCAGTGTTTAATTGAAACTGGCTTAAGTATACTGTTGCTTTCACTTTTTCTAGATGAATTGGAGCCTGCTAGTGGGGTTTGGGGCCAATACTAGTGCCAGTTTTTAATGGGCAAAAACTTCTGATATTCATATATACATATTCATATATATTCCTTATACTGCACAGAGGATGAAAAAGCCCTTTAGAGTTCACTGCTTTGAGAATTCTATGGGAGGAGTGCTGCTGGCATCATTGGCGCCCACTTGTCCACTTTTGAGCCGTGGTTCTCGAACTGTCGGGCGGACCCCAAAGAGGCCCACTTGAGCTGGACTATAAAAGGGCCAAGGTGAATGATAATGATTATTGTAGTTGAAAATAAACACGCATTTACAGGTGATATCATGCTGGCTCTTATTTCACTACAGTTCAACTTGTATTCATTTTATAAATTATTAACTGTTGTTGGGTGTGGATCATTAGCTTTTGTCCTGCTTCTGAAGTGTGGCATGCCAAAGGCCTTGGATGGAGGGTCACTCCAACTCAGAGTTGTTCCGAGGGATCCCCTTTATATTATGATGAAACACTTCTATCTTGATAGTATTGGCCTTTTCAAGTGAACAAAGGGTATCTGAATAATTTGATTAGTGTGAAAATGATTTGAATAATATACTGTGAGTTTAGAGTCACTTGGTGCCAACCCAGGTGAACATCTGTGGAGATTCTGGACAGATGTTTTAGACAGCATTCCCCATTAGCATCATTAAAAACAACCAATGAGTGAAAATCCTTTAGAAGAGTAGTTTTTATGCCTCCACTTGAAGAATCAGTGCCAAGGCTTATTGAAGCACTTCTGACAGCCATGTAATGGACCAACACCTTAAGTAAGAAGCTTTATGTTGGTTGTCCTTCATTTTTCTGCCCATACCTTATGTTAGAGTTGCGCTGAACAGGAAAATGATGAGTGGCCATTGTTCCTGAACTTCCGGCAATGTGTTTGACAAATTAGACACAACTTGACCCTGCACCTACTTGGCTGTGGTTCCCTAACACAACTGCAGACATCGATGAGAGTATTGTGAACAATCTCCCCAAAGAGAAGCGCATATGTGCCAGTATATTACTATTAGACTAATATATTGTCCGTGTGACATTGCTTTTTCTCTCAAAAGTTGCTTTGCAGTCACTCTCTGCTCCATGATTTTAAATCTCATCACAGAATGCATAGTTTGCCAAACTTGATTACATTCACAAAGGATCAAATGTTAAACATGTATTTCTTTATCTCCACTTTCCAACAGTTCTTCTTGTGCTCAGTTTATGTGCCAATGTGCACAGACAAGGTTCCCATCCCTATTGGTCCATGTGGCAGCATGTGTCTGTCGGTCAAGAAAAAATGCCTCCCCGTGCTCCACGAGTTTGGCTTCATATGGCCTGAGGTGAGTGTATCATCATCAAAGACATCATGCATGTCTTAAAAAAATACGAGTTCAGGTTATAGTTTAGCAATGTGGAAAACCAAGAAACATTTAAATCCATTACTGACATTACTCATTATGTTTTCTGCCCAGGAGCTCAATTGCAGCCTCTTCCCACCTCAAAACGACCACAACCACATGTGTATGGAGGGTCCAGGGGATGAAGACCCTCCATACCAGCCCGTCCGCCATCCTCCCCACCAAGAGGAGTGTCACGCACTGGGATCTGCACCTGACCAATATACTTGGCTTAAACAGACTGAAAGCTGTACGCTGCAGTGCGGCTACGACAGCGGGCTCTACAGGCGAGGGGCTAAAGTGTTCACGGATGCGTGGATGGCAGTGTGGGCTGTGCTGTGCTTCCTCTCAACCACTCTGACAGTCCTGACCTTTCTCTTGGATTCTCAGCGTTTCTCCTACCCAGAAAGGCCCATCATCTTTCTCTCCATGTGCTGTAACCTGTACAGCGTAGCCTACCTGGTAAGCAGGAGGTTTAGTATTAATTTCGATCTATTTAATTTCACTTGTTGTGAGCGAATCAATAAAGCTATTTCATCAAAAATAATCAGATGAGAACCTTATGGACCAGTTTTTGCATATTGATTATTTTTCATATTTTATAAAAATGTTGTAGAGTACCAGGGCCAGCAGTTGAACATAATCCAACAAGAGTACAGTTTGTTTTTGAGTTTTCAAAATGTTACATCAGTGATTAAATACTAAAAACACTTTTTGATTCATCACTGTGTTGAGATAATTCAGTAATCTCCAGCTCTGCCTCTCTGCATTTAGAAAGAAACACGATTCATTCTCTTTTTACTTTCTTCTGGGAATAAATTAGCCTCACCTCTTTTCCCTTTCTGTTCTTTTATGTCATTTAACAGGTACGACTGACTCTTGGGAGGGAACGTGTTTCCTGCGATCTGGATGCTGCAGCAGTGCCAATTCTGGTACAAGAAGGATTAAAGAGCACCGGCTGTTCCATAGTCTTCCTCCTCCTTTATTTCTTTGGCATGGCGTCCTCTCTCTGGTTAGTGCAAATAAACACGGACTTACAGACTTTTTGCTTTATAAATCCTTCATCTCTTTTCCCCAGTTTAATCATTGTCATCAGCAGCTGGGAATGCCTTTTGCTAGAACAATTGGAATATGAGACTTGCATCCTGTTTTCCTTAAAGTCTTACTGCCCTGTCTCATAACCCATGTACCATTTGGGTTCATTTCCGACACATGCAAAGGTAAAAGTGACACTTCTTAAATCTGTCCTGCACTGGAAACACTGCTGTTACAGCTGTTTTTCTTCCTTTTCGCTTGGGCCCTGCTTTCCTGTTTGCCTACACTCTTCCCTATTTGGAAAAGCAAGAGACCAATGACTTCACTCTCTCCTAAAATATGATCATAACCCTCTATTATGCAACTCATGGCTAGCCGGTGTCAGGATAACTTAATTATAATTGAGGACTGGCCATGTCCACCTGATTGGTTATGAAAAAGTTAAATAAATGAAAAATTATGTGTCGTTCCAACAGTAATCAGGAGCCTATGGTTTTTTCTAAGTATCTTAGTTTCTAGAAACAGATGATTTCTATTCATTATAAAAAGAAAAAGGTAATCTGATAAGTGTACCCATGAGGAAAATGTGTTGCTTATATCGCTCCTTTGTCTGCTCTCTCTTCCAGGTGGGTAATCCTGACCCTCACCTGGTTCTTGGCTGCAGGACTAAAGTGGGGCCATGAGGCTATAGAAATGCACAGCTCCTACTTCCACATAGCTGCATGGGCCATTCCAGCAGTTAAAACCATTGTCATCCTCATCATGAGACTGGTGGATGCTGATGACCTGACTGGGCTCTGCTATGTTGGCAACCAGCAGCAGGAAGCACTCACAGGCTTTGTGGTTGCACCACTGGCCACGTACCTGCTTATAGGTAATTAAAGCATAATATTGGTATTCATTCATCTGCTTATATTGGGTTTCCTTATTTTCTACTTTGTTCTTCTTCCTCAGCGTTTCTTTAACATACTCAGTTTCACATTACAATTTTCAATCTGGTGGTCCTCACATGTCCTCCTCCCTCCTCCTCAGGCACTCTGTTCATCTGTGCTGGCCTTGTGGCTCTTTTCAAGATTCGCTCCAATCTGCAGAAGGACGGTGCCAAAACAGACAAGCTGGAACGTTTAATGGTGAAGATTGGAGTGTTTTCTGTTCTTTACACCGTTCCAGCATCCACCGTTATTGGCTGTTATCTTTACCAACTCTCTAACTGGGGGGAGTTCAGGGCCAGCACCCAGGACTCATATGTGGCATCAGAGATGCTTCGAATTTTCATGTCACTGCTTGTGGGCATCACGTCGGGCATGTGGATCTGGTCAGCAAAAACCCTCCACACCTGGCAGCGCTGCTCTGCGCGCCTGCTCAGGGACAGCAGAGCGAGCCGAGGTGGCAAGAGGGCACCGGGCGAGAGCTGGATCAAACCAGGGAAAGGCAATGAGACGGTGGTCTGAGGAGAAAGAAGGAGAGAATGGACAGGAATGGAGTTCTGCTTGTTTCTCTCTCATGTACAGAAACTCACTCTGACAAATGAAGGAGGTCAGATAATCAATAGATGAGACGGAGATTGCAAATGTGGCACAGGAACGTTGCAGGAATATCACCAAAACAGCCTCTGGATGTAATTGCATCATCAAAGTAAAGACAGTCCTTGACCATGTGCCTCTATGAAGGAGACAAGATGAGAGGCATACATTAGTAGCAACAATAGCCTCTCTACCTTGATAGACTTCCTTTGCTCAGAGAGCTGGAGAAAGCAAAACAAATTAAGGAAAAAGAGAGATGGAAAAGGCAGAACTAAAGCATCATCATGCAGACCGGACACCAATAAGCTGTACAGCACCACGTCTACCTCTCTGTCTCTCTTTTCTCCAGAGCCTCAGCAGAAGAGACTGAACCTGCTGAATACAAATAACCCTAACGCCATTGTGTCCTTTTAGGGTCTCCTTCAAGTTTTAAATTTTACACTGGAGCAGGTATCATATAGGTGTGGGCTGAAGTTTCCAAGAAGCACCCGATACCTTTAAAAACCCCTCCACATTGAGCGTATCAGACAAAGTGTACTGAGAATCTGATACACTGCCTTATAGCCACAGTTTGGTTATATTTTTCTGCTTTTTTGGGGAACTATACTTTTTTCAGTTCAAGAGAACAGTTAATTTTATTCTCAGAATTTTTGGGAAACCAGCTCTAAGCTGTTTTATGCACTATAGAGATATAATATGTGAAGGGTTGGGAAAGCATTGGTAAGACTGAAAGTGAATCATTATACAACACATTTATATGCACAGCCTCATTGATGGGGAGAGTTTGGTCAGATGAAGGTGCAAAGAAAAAAAACATTTTGAGGTAGTCACCACACCACAGTGAATCCTGGAAATACCAGCTGTGACTTTTATTGCCCCATAAATTTGTAAGTGCTAAGATGTCCTGGGAAATGAAGGAATTTGTGCTTTTCTACGAGGAGCTTGGCTAACTTCCAGTGATGTGTATGGTTTTCCTGGAAATCCGTATATGCTCTTGAGTCGCCATGAAATTCAGGAAATTAAATTATTCCCTCTGTTCTTACCCAAATATTGTCTCTATGGCAGGGTAGCGGTTAGAGAATTTGAGGTTATTAGACAATCACTTGCCATAATACACATTACGCAACAGCAAAGGGCCGTCACAGAGACATGCCTGTGCTCACACAGATATCACTGTCAAAATGTTTGGCAATAAAAGTAAAGTGAAGACAAGCGTCTGTATTAGGTGTGGACCCACAGTGGGTGAATTGTGGACTGTAGCTGTGGGTAAACTGTGTGGGCAGAGCAACCACGGCTATTCCACGGGCCCCGTGTGGGTGTGCCCACGCAGGGCCCACAGCAGTTTTACGCGCTGTGGCCCACAAAACACACAACCCCCCCCCAATGTGAGGTAAATGTAAGTAAGCCCATGTGGAGCCAATAGGACATTTGCCCCTTTGGGTCCCAAAAAAGGGAATTCTGTGGGTATCCCAGCGATGGCTGACCAGAAAATAACCCAGGTGTAGGCCATGACGGCTAGCTTATATTGGGCCCATAGCAGATTTGCCCTTTTGAATCCCCATGTGGTTTTTTTGTGGGCAAGCTATAGTTAGTGTACCTACAAAAAACCTGCACTGACCTCCTTGTGGGTTCTACGGGTCTGCAGTGACCCCACATGATCCCAAAGGGGCATATTTGTGGGCTAAAACAGCACCAGTTGTCATAAGTATAGCTACGCCCAGTATATGCTGCATGAAGATGCGTGTCATACCTGAGTCCTTAGATTGATTTTAATTTTTTTATTCCTCCTGTTTAATCACATTATCCCTGAATGGCACAGATATGTGGAGGTTAGAGCGATTCTTTTAGCCACTGATGAGAGTCCTTCCTGATTCTCGTTGTGCTGCTGCAGATTGAATGTAGGACCAGTAAATGCCTGACATGATATTTTGACATTACTCTTCATCTGAACATCTAAAGTGTCCAAAACCTTTGTACATGAAGTGTACTCATGGTTCTCTTTCCACAAATCTTGTTCATCAGCTCACTTATGACTATATTTTGGTCAGTATCAGGAATCAAACATCTTCTTTTGTGTGCTTTTCTTTTCTGGTCTGTTGGTGTGTATATTTTCTTTCTCTATAAATGTCACATCACGTCTCTCTCCCTCTATCTGCCTAGACTGTGTTTTTTATAAGGCTAATTTCCCAGACAATCAAACCCTCATAGGAAGAGATTATTGTGCATTGTATTTCACATTTTCATGGATGACTAAAACAAGTTATTGTCTCTCAAATTGGATTGGAGCTGTATTTACCAAATTCTGAAATTTGTCCTGTGTCCCGTATATTTGCATGACAATCTTCCCAGCAACATTCTTGCATTTCTGCGAGCCTTTATATCAGTAGGATATGTGATATCTGTCACATTTTGCCTTCCATATTTGAGAAGAATAAGGAAATGTCTGTTTCAAACAGTTGAAATGTATAAGACCTGGAGCTTTGTCTTCCTGTGTGTCCTCTGTAACTGTAGTGCCTCACACGTACCCCTGTTTTTGGCTTAATGTTTGGAATTGGACAGAAAATCATTGTGGGGATTCAATTGCCCCAAAATATGTTAAATATGAGCCTTTTTTTAACATTAAGAGACAACTTTTAATGGTTGTGGTGAAACCTAGAACTCCCTCAAGAAAGTGTTTCTTAAACCAGCTTAGCCTGGCACATTTATTACATTTCCAAAGTCAAACAAACATTACATTCACTCAAAGTGAATTAAATTAACCTCTGACCACCTCCCCTCTGAGCTAATGTAGTTTCCCTGCGAATGTTTTGGCGGTCTACCCTATGACCACACTGAGCTTCAGGTAACATTTCCAAACAATCACAGAATGTGCCTTGAAACCCAGTGCGTATGTGTCAAGCTTAATAAAGATTGAGAACCACTGATTATACCGATTTGTTAAATGTTTGCCAGAAACCCAGATATGAATGACTGCCGAAGTCAGTTCACCAGCACTGATCGCAGCCTTTAAGGTCTGGACTGACCCCTATGTAGAAAAGTCAATATCGTCAATGTTTTATAATGAAATTGCTAATTTATCCATGTAAAAAAAAATGACAACAAATTTTAAAATGTGTTTGTTATTTAAAACAGTTTTGTATCAGAAGAATAAAAAAGATTGTTTTCTGACATGCTGACGGGGTTATATGTGTGCCTCTGACTTTGATGAGTGTTGATTTCATTGTAGTGACATTTTTCGTTGCATATCGGGAGAAAAAATGAAAATTGCCCTCCAGTTTCTTTAAAGCTTAAAGGTAAACCTTTACCTGAACACAAAGATACTCAAATTACAGACAAATGTGACAAAAGAAGTAAAATGGTAAATATTTCCTATTTTCAAATCATCATCACTCGAATAGCCAAAGCATAATTTTATATTTGAGGTGACTGAAAAATGCTTTCCTGTCTGTTGTGAATCAAATAACTAAAAAAAGTAAGTATTATGTACAGAAAAGTAGAGTTTGGTCATAGAGTGCAGTTAGTGAGCATACTATTGTAATGGTAAGACATTCAAAATGTAAGATTGTTATCATATAAAATTGTAGTTTTGTATAAACAAACAGACAATCCATGACTCATAAAGGCCACTAAAAAGTGGTGTGAATGAGTGAACCCATGGATAACTGCTTTACTGTTTTGCTTTTGGCCCATGCAGTGTAACGTCCTTGCAGTCCTCTGGGATGTGTTTACTTACTGGGTTGAACAATGCTGCCACCTCTTGTCTAATGAGGCAAATTCAATTTTAATGGTCTTTCAGACACAAGTGCATTTACAATTTGCGCAATTATTTGCCGGCACGCAACCCTATTAGGTCTTTTATCGAGTTTGCGTTTCTTTTTAACGTTCACTCTGGGTTAGGATAAGTAATGCTCTATATCCACTAAATTCCATTTGAATCCACAGTGTAAACATGGTGATTATGCTGTGTAAACACGACTTTACCATCAATCACATCTTATCAGCTATGAACTTTCAACCCCTCCAACACACGCACACGTTTACAGCACACACAGGAGTATTTGCAGAAGCACACACAGACTCTCACTTCAAAATTAGCTGTAATTTGGCTTTACAATTACACTTAATACAAGCAAGGCTGTAATTTACTGGTGCTGGGGTAAAATTACATCTGGAGAAACTGATTAATTCTGGGCATGTTAGACTGTCTGAATGAGTGTGTGTATGTGCCCGAGAGCATCTGTGTGTGCGTCGGCAAGCGAGAGAGTCCAAATATCTAAGTCTGAAGCTCAGATTGCCTTCCTGTAATTTACTGTGAGTGAACTGAGTGTTTCTTTAAGAACACACTCAAAAGCCTGAGGTAAAGGGAAAGTGACAGCATCTCCTTCTCTATTGTTTCCAGATGTGGCTCCTCTAAAACACACACATACACACGCCGGTACATGCAGACAGGGAGAGTGAGAGTACACGCACATGCATGTTCACACACTGACATGTGCATTCACAAACACAGACAAGCAAGAGGAGGAGTTAAATTCTCTCAAATTTATACCCTATATGGTGGTTTTTGTCTAGTGAGTGTGTGTGTGTGTTCTCACTCGAGGGTGCATTCGAGCACACAACCTCCCAATTTTTTCTTTCTTTTTTTTCCCCCAGTGAATGCCACAGGTCATTCAATCTCCGCGCTTCTCCATCTACCCGTTGGTTTCCACATTTCTTTGGTTGTTTAGAGACACCGCAGCTTGTCATGAGCAAAATTCTGCAACGGGAGAAGCTCACCCTAAATGCTAATTTTCAAGCCTTAAAATAACAGAAATTACACTTCTGACTGTGACATTTCCTCACAAGTGACAGCTCTAGAGCATTTTCTGTATATCCACTCTCCTGTTGACATTTGGACGGAATAACTATACATACAGACTGAGTGCTACACACACTATGTTAGCGAACAGCATGTTAGAATTCTTTTCCATATGAAATGTGAAAGGGCCCTAATAAAATTCCTTAGCCATTATTCTTGGAGATGTATTTTCAGAGTCGGGCTCCCTTGTGTGTAATTGTGTATGTACAGTATGTGTGTGTGTGTGTGTGTATGTGTGTAAAGAGGGGTAAGAAATCACAGTAAAGTGAAGGGAGAAAAAGGCTAAAGTTAGAAGTCAGGGTCGGGAAAAACAAGCCAAATGCGAGAAGTGAAAGAAAAGCGACATCAAACTGACAAAATTAGAGAAGAGAGAGTAACGCAAAAGGAAGTGAGCGAGATAAAGAGAGGAAAGGAAATCTGTCATCGTCCAGCAGCAGAAGGTTGCAGCTGTTCACTCTCAGCAATGTTGAAATCATTTTCCCATTCTACCGAGCATCTATGTTGTATGAATAGTTTTGAGTAATGGCCACTCCTGGGGATTCTGGGTGACGTAGGTGTCCTGGCCTAAGAGCCAATTCGATGCAAGAAGAATTTGTAAATCCTGGTTCTCAGGCCAAACATGCTAACGAGTTGAGACTGAAATCCAAAAGCCTGGCCAGGAGGCAGATTGGCAAATTATTTGCCATCAAGCTGAAACAGAGAGCTCTTTTTTACATGGCAAAGAGTGTGAAAGATTGGAATTTATTTTTCTGGCTAACAAAACCGTACTCTGTGTGTTAAGGTCAGACCAGAAATTGGAACATATAGAGTGTATTTTTTATTGTAATGTCAATAATAATCTGGCAGTAGAGTATTGTAAGTATTCTTTTTTGCTGATGGAACTACATTCATCCTAAAGAGCGCTTAAATTCTTATTTAGACCCTTCATACATGTCACTGACTTTGCACAGAAAAAGTCTTTCTTTAGGCTTTCAGTGTTTACTGCCCTGTGATAATATCAATATAATAATACAAAATGATAACATCTCATAACATTTAAGCTGTAAAACATCTGACACAGTACCAGATTTCATAAAATCTGCTCTTTACACATTTGATGATTTGTGATTTGTGCTGCTTTCATGTCAAACCATCATTCACCACTAGATGTCCCTGTGCCACTGTCAGTGTCACTTTTCTCAGTGTCGCTATTGCTTGTTTCTCTAAATGTGTGTAAATGAACGACTTGAACTTAAAGGTCTGTACAGAGGCCTTTCTAGGATTTATTAAATGCTGTGGCAGAAGAACATAGAACACGGGGAACACTGGGCATAATTTACATACATGTTGGATAACAGTTTTTATAGTTTTCCAATGTATTTAGAGATTTAACCTATACACAAGTTACAAACCTACTGAAGTAAAGCAGAAGTTGCATAACTAAAATATATTCAAAGTACGTATGGGAAACATTCTCAGGATAGCAGTTTTCAGAGTCATACATGTTATATTATTGGATTATTGGATGCTTGATAGCTTGAGTTATGTTAATGCAAGTTAATTTGAAAATGAATAACAAAATAAAGCTTTAAAATATGTAGAAACTTGAGTAAGCATTTAAGTAAAAGCAGAAAGTAGTATTAGAAATATTTAAATAAAATACACATCTGTAAATTACTTGAGTAAATGTACTTGGTTATATTCCATTTGGTCCTAACAGCAGTCTTGTCTGGTGGCGCTGTGTGGATTGTCTGCTAACATGAAATAGTGAAAAAATCAAGATTTTCTGATTTTCTTTCTGAAATAAGAAAATTTGCAACCAATAATGGATCAATTGAACGCAAAAATAAAGTTGTTAAGATGTAAACTTGGATTTTTGGTGTCTAGGTTTTTCATTCACTACATGGTCTACTATAACTACAATATTACTACTACTACTACTACAATTACTGCTACTAATAAAATAATAAATACAAAAATGAAATCCTTATTAGATGTGCCAAAATTTGAACTGTACAAATTATTTACTTACCCTTCAAAGTGCCTGAACGCTTCAGCGACTGAGAATGTGTTTTAAATGGCTGGTTGTATAGGGATTTATCAGAATAATATATGCCATATTATTACCTACCTTATTACACTAGTGAGCTAGTGAGCGAATTCACACGGGTGAACGCTTTCACCGGTCCAATGTAATCAGGAGGATAATGGCTGTTACACAAGAAAGCAACTGTGTTAGCACTTTTTCTAATATGCACATAATGAACCCTCAGAGGTGTAATCTGTTGTGTACAGTGGTTTTTGTATGAGAGGAGAAGCAAATGTGTGACGGTGGGAAAAAAAGTGATCTCGTGTGGGTGAAAGGCTGAATGATTCTGTGTTATTTTAGTAGGACATTTGTCAACTTTAGAAATGTCAACGGTTCAATTCAGTCACGCTCACACTGATGGATTGCGGGGCAGCAGGGAATATCTGACAGAAAAACAGACTGAAAAATGATGGGGGAGAGATGGAAGAGCAGGGGAGGAAATGAAACAGAAGGGGAAACTGACTGAGAAAAAGAGGGGCAGTGTTAAAGACAAAGTCAGAGAAGAAAATGCAGCAAAAAGACTGAAAACCAAAACCAAAAAATGAGTCCGTTGCTTTTGTCAATTAGACAGTCAGTTTGGCAGACTGGCTGACTGGAAATGACTCATACATAATCTAAATTCAAGAGCCTGTCAGGGTTTGTTTCCTATTAGTTTTTCTGACCAGCAGGTCTCACTACCAACTCCTAAGCCTTCCCTATCACTCTTGAAGCTATCCTTAGGTCACATATAATCCTTGACACTCACCTCCATCCACTCTACCCCACCTGCACTCTCTTCTTCATCTCTATTGTGTAATGTCTGTTGCTTTCGATGGTTGGCCCCATCCACTTTTACTACAGCTTCTCCTTAGACGTTCATATTTCCACCTGTCTCCTTCTCATTCATCTGTATTCTGTCTTCTTTCCAGAGCATACCTCCACCTCTCCAGCCTCTCTTCCACCTGCTCAATGCTCTTAGCACATACCACAGTGTCATCTGCAAACATTATAATCCACAGAGACCTCATCTGTGAACCTGTCCACCACTATTGCAAATAAAGGAGTGCAGATCTGATCCCTGATGTAATCCCACCCCCACCCTTACCGCACATTTCATGACTGTCTTGCTGTACTCATACATGTCCCACACCATCTTCACATACTTCTTTGGCACTCCTGACTCCGTCATGCATCATAGTTTCTCTCTGCACTGCAACATCCTCTGGCCTTCTCGATACTTCACCATCAACAGTCTCAAAGCAATCATCACATCTGTAGTGTGCTTTTTTTTTTTTTTAGATGAGGCCGTACTGTTACTTCATGGTACGGCTCATAATCTGACCCTTAAGAAAAAGTCAAGCTAACAGTAAAGTCAACTATAAATTTTGACTCTAAACTAAACCTAAAGTACAATTTGGAACATCTGAACAGTTAGTGAATGAAATGGATCAGACGTGTGTGTTCTCTCAACTGTAAACCTTTAATTCCCTTATTCTTTCATCCGGTTTGAATAGCTTATGTGACTGAATGTCGGGCTGTATTAGTAAGCTTTATACCGTCGCATATTTGACAGCATTTGTGGGTGTGTATGTTTGTTTGTTCACTCATGGGTCACCCACTTTGTGCTGCAGCCTTTCTATTTCGTTGGACACCCGCATAGGAAGGAGACAATTATCTAAAGCCTATGATCCGGGACTTGCTGCGCCCTGCTTATTAGAACTGGTCTAACACACTACAGCTGCACCCAGTCACTCCAATATGGAAATGTGGGACCATGCACAGACAGATTAAAACTCAAAGACACTACAGTCACAAAACAAACACAATCAGATAAGGAAGATGAAAGCAGCCATAATGCATTTTATCATTCACATGACTAATGGACACATGAGCTCTTTCCAAGAATTTGTACTTAAGAAAGAAATCTAACAAATATCCTGTATTTTGCTCTGAATTTGTGTTTTTTAGTTTTGTTCTATTCCACTGCACAGCTAACTTTTTTAAGTGCAACGAAGCACCTAATTTTGTTTGCCTCTCAGCCCCCAGCTGAGAGGCACTATTGCTATAGTGGTACTATTGATATGTTAGGGACAGTCAAAGGTTATTTTTGTTGTTGTTTTTGGTGTTTGTTCTCAGTTACAACAGAAAATGGGCTACAGCAGTGTAACATATGCTTTGAAGGGACAGTTTGGCATGCAGTCGAGACGTTTCCTCATGTAAAAGTCTCTTGCTATAACAAAGAAACTGGTATAATTACTGTTGCTTAATCCATGTGATCCTCCTAAAGTAGGTTGACCTTTCATCCCAGAGAAATGTTTGATTGGATGTATCATATTCTCCTGGTTTATGTAAAAAAAAAAAGTGCTATTAAAGTCACTGATTTATCAAAGAAGGATCTGTAAATTGTACAGGCCTTAAATCTCATGAATTCTCCTAATAATAATAATCTAACCATATCCCTAAACTACCAAGCAAATACCAAGTGAAATAAAGAATTGAGGACATTTATGGGGCTTATTTTTATTCCTTGGCATTAATCCAACAGGTCAATGTGAAAAGTATGTCACAAAAACTGCCTAAGGTAAAGCAGTCAAAGTATTAATGGCAGTTTCATTTGAAATGGCAACAAAACTAGGTAAAATGAAAAAAAAAAAAGCATTTAATTGAACTTACATGAAGGGCATCGCTTTTTACTCTGTGTTGAAAAGATTTTATTCAGGATAAATAAATAAAATGTCTCAAAAGCTGCTTCGGGCTATGCAATTCTTAAAAAGGAAATGAACATATCTTGAACTGAATTTTGATTAGTTAGTAAATTCAAGGATGTTGCTGGATGTCAAGAGAGAGTTTGCCATTTAATAAAGAAGCTCCATCTTAAAACCATGATTAGATCAACTTGAAATAATGTGGAAAAAAAATAGTTTTAATGAAATCATCATGTATTAGTCAGAATATTCCAGCACAAATCCACTTAGTTGGCATAGATGTTACACATAAATAGTGCTCTGCAAAGTATTTACTGAGCAGTGTAAGTGACTGTGTAACCACGAGTGTAAGTGATTGACATAATTAGGTTTTGGAGTCTGTCTCTGAGTTGCAGTCATTTATATGATGGCAGTTTGTGCATCTTGCGACTCACCCAAAGCTACAAGACTAAGTATTTGAATGCAGTATTACATGTAGCTATTGGAAACAAATAACAGACAAAAACCAAGTCATTTTGGATTCACATCATACAGAGTGTATGCTTGCTGTGTTTTCATTGCTCTTCACAATCTAGATCTAAATATCCTCTTGTCAACATCACTAGTGAAAACAATACAGTTATTACAGTGTAGATTTTTCAGTGTGCTTGTTTTTCAGTAAAAGACATAAAGCACAGCTGTAACCAATGATGGCAAAGCTCCACTAATTGACCCAGTAAGCCTCAACAGTGGCCCAGCACTGAAAAAAAAGCCAGACCGCCCCAAAGCAAATGTAGCGAGGCCTCATTAATACACCTGTGCCTCCTCTACTCAAAGTCTAATGTGAAAAACATGTGCTGGAACAGTTGAATAGGTCATTGCTGTTATTAGTAACATCTGTCCTTTTACCACTAAGAAAGGTCCAAATGTTTCCTGTGAAGTGAGCAAATCAATCACCTATAAAGGATTCTGTTTCCGGGTCTGTGGAGTCGGTCTGTGGGTTGCAGAATAACAATTACAAATCTTAGCTTTTCAAGGTTTCATGAATAATAATTGACATCAGCTGCAAGTAAATGCTTCAAAAGATGAGCCATGTATAACTAAATGGGACTGAACAGGCGAGGCTTGTAAATATAATTTTCACATGTAATGGTGTAATTGAAATTACAAGTAGTGGCATCTCTCTATACAGAAACACCTGCATCTACAATGTTTAATTAATCAGTTAGCTCCCAAGGCTGCTATAATGAAACATTGATTTTTAGCGTTTACACAAAGAACAAAGGTTATGGACAACACTTCTGGGTCTGAGAAGTGTGCTCAGTGCAGAAGGGCCATAAACCTGCATTCTTTAAATTGGCCAGCAGGGGATGAGCAAAGATAGACCTAATTAGAGCACAAACACTCTTTTGGCCTCTTACTTGACAGACGCCCTTTTTGCAGGACACTTTTTTTTTTTTTTTTTTTACAAATTCTATTTGAAAATTTTATATTTTAATTTTAAACTTAGCCATGGTATGGGATGGCTGGACTCGTGAGGAGGTGGGTCATTGCAGAGGGGATCAGAATGGAGCCACTACTCCATATCAAAAGAAGCCAGGTGAGGTGGTTTAGTTTCTGACTAGACTGCCACCTGGATGCCTTCTAGCTGAAGTGCTTCAAGAGGGAAGTCTGCAAGTCTCTGCTTAGGCTCCTGCACCTGCTACCCAAACCTGGACAAATGGCAGAAGATGGGTGGATTCCCATTTAAAAGCATGTGATGCCCAACAATTGTATTTGTATAATTCTGCATGTGGCTTACATTGCTTACTTCCATAGGGGCTCACTGAGGAAGAGCCATTTCTGAGTGGACTCATCAGGGGTAGAGCAAAAGGAAAGAATATGTCAGAGTCATGACTAGCAGCATTTAGTGTATGTGAATCTGACGTGGTGCAGAGGAAACAACAATGTCTGATAATTTGCCTGATTTTCAGACATTCACAGAGGCAGTACAAGTGCAAAAAACCAGAGTGCAGCTCCAAAGCCCCCCCATCAGTGGCTAGTCTCACATTATATTGAATACAACACGATCAAATTGCTTTTCAGTGGGGTATAGTCAGGAGGGTTTTTTAAACTAAACGCAATGCTGCAGGGGTCTGAGGGTTTTTCATTTATT
The DNA here is from genome assembly GCF_056152115.1 of Neolamprologus brichardi. NCBI lineage: Eukaryota > Metazoa > Chordata > Actinopteri > Cichliformes > Cichlidae > Neolamprologus > Neolamprologus brichardi. Next base: position 18,515,875 of record NC_142117.1, on the reverse strand, counting down.
GGTAATTAGAATGTACTCGTCAGTTTCCTCAGTGCTTACTGGTTTTCTTTCTTTCTTTTCCCCCTCTTTTAACACTTACCTTTAGCCAACAGTTGGTTTATATCTGGTGCCAACTGATATATCTGGTTAGTTATTACAAATGTTAGTTTGTGCCGATGAAGCCTTTGATTGACCGAACAGAGATTAAAATAACAGGATGAAATTAGAGATGGTTGACATGCAAAAATGAAAAGTGTCATTAAACTATCTGATAAGGGATTGCAGTAGTTTCCCATTCAGCCCTCAATATTCTTTTATTTCTTAGAAATATAAATTACTGAATTTAAATTAAATTAATTTTGGTCCTTCTTCTTGCTCTCTGCTTGGTAACAGTTTGCTGTGCCCTTTCTTCTGATTATATTTGATCAGATTTGTGGTATTATGACTGTAGCAGACTGTCTTCCCACAAATATCACAGCTGGCAACATTCTTATTAGTGGGCTGTCAAAGAAAATACTTGTAAAAATATATTTTCAGCCAGAAACCAGCTGGGCCATTGTGGCCAGGTAATGGACAATCTCTTTGTTTACTGTCAGTGGATATAATGCCACTGTGTGGCCTCAATTCCACAGTAAATAAGAGAAAAATGGGTGTTTTTTTGAGAGGGAGAAAAAAAGAAAGGAGAGTTGTTTTTTTATGTTCAGTGGTACAAAATATTACAATGTATGAAAATGTAGAAAATATGAGGGATTTGGGCTTTGAACACTAATGTAAGTATGGATGCAGAGCTGCCGTTTTTCTGGTGAAAGAAATGATGGATTTTGTTTTAGGAGTTTAAAAAAAAAAGCACTGAAGGCCTTTTAGGCACTTTTGTCTTTTTACTAAAATTATCAATTAATAAGTAATTACTGCTATTGATTAATTTGCTTGATCTGTAAAAGATATACTTAAATGACAAATTTTATCTCTAATAATATTTTATGTTTGCATTAATTTAAGTATTGTAATTATTATTAACCATTTGCCTACAGAAGTATAAATATAAAAATATATATATTTCATCCTACTCTTTCGTGCAATCCCTAAGTACAAGCCTGTGCTTGTGCCTTTGGAAGTACAGTGATATGAGACACATACGGAGGTGTGTTCTTAGGCCAAGAAAGCCACTGATATCACTGTGATAAAACCATAAACACTTCCCACCAGTGACTTTGGGAAAATATAACAATACAAGTGAGAGCTTCAGTGCTCTTTCTTCCTCCAGCAATGCAACTATGGAGTTGTCCAGGAGGAAAAGGTTTCTAGCTCAAAGACAACACCACGGAGTACTTTGTCCCAGTGAACATTCATTGCACTCCTGCTAGCAGAAAGCCTGAGGTGTTCGATGTCAAACCAGCGACAGTAAAAACAATAATCCACCAACATTAACAACCACATTATTTTCAGTACAATGCAAAGATGCTGAGGCAATAAAATGTCTCACATTACAGTGTAGTGACATAACTTTAGAAAAACACATTATGGGATAGGCTCCAGCTCAACCATGAATTAGATGAGCAGATGGATGAATGGATGGATGATGGATGGATTACTTCAGGTGGTATTTTCATTGCTGATACATAATGATATGCATTATGATCACACGAGGAAGTCTGCAGCATTTAAAGTCTTTGCTGCCATCTGGGTGGATATATAGAGCGTAGCGGGAGGAGAGTATGACAGCTGCTGCAAAAACAAAACAAAAAAAAAGAAATACAGTTAATACTTTTACCTGAAACTAAATGTCTGGTTATTTCTTCGTGTACAGGGATTCTTTTACAACCTCAGCAATGAAATGCAAAAAGTATTTATTTTATTTACATTTCATATTTTTAGAGCTATAAATGATCCACAGAAATGAAATAGTATAGGACTGCATACCCAGTTATCACACAAATATTCACATGGGTGGACACGGGAAGTGTTACTACAACTGAGCACACTGAGGTCCTGTTTTTCAGGAAATTCTGGGAATTCATTTTCTACAGTAACAACGTGATGCCAAAGACTTGAAGCTGCCTTGCAGGGATTAAATATTTTGAGCAGTTTCGTTAGTTGTGTGAAAAATATGAACTTTTTGTAAGACTCAGCCAATCACTTATCAGCTTTTCAGTTTCCCCTTATTCAATATGTAACTTAAAATTTAAACACAGATGTTTAAATGTGAATTGTCAGTGCTCTGTAAACACATTTAAATAAGAAAAACAAAACAAAACACGTGTACTCTACTTTAAGCATGGTTTTAAATTTAAATTTAAATGCTGTTTTGTGGAAGCTCAATTATACAGCAGAGAAATATGTTGATCTTCTTTTTGGTTTGGTTTGTTACCCACTCTGAACAAAATGTTTTGCAGCAATTAGTGCATAGTTTTGTCCATGTAGGCTGACTCACCTTTATCATCACATCTGAAGCTAAAAAGAAGAAAGCAAAAAGAATTTTTTAAAAAAAGCACAAAGTAACCCGAGGTCTCACCATCTTTTTCATATAACTTCGCTGCTCCTCCAGCAACCAGTGATTGATCTCTGCTGGTGAACAATACAATGTATCAGATTAATGGAGCATTTCTGTGTCAGTTTAATTGAAAAAAAAAAGCAGTGTGTGACAAAAAAAATGTAGCTCGAGTGTTGCTATAGAATAAATCCTGTGGTATATACCATCACATGGTGTCTGTTTCAGAAAACTTAAATAAAATAATAATATTTGTATTTTTTTTGTGCATGAGTGGAGAATAGTTCATACATGAAACTAAGTATTGCCTAAACAAATAATGTATAGATTTCATCAATCACTTAACTGACTAAGCAGCCTAGATTTAATAATGGATTCCCACATCATTGTTATTTATTTATTTATTTTTAAATACTAACATACTTCCGTGAGAATCATTCAGTTTGTTAGCCTTTTCCTGGTTTGGGTTTATCTGGTAGCAGCATCTAAATACAGGAATGCTGACAGCTCTCTGATATAGACGCTGACACTGCTGAATTTGCAGCAGCATATTAGTTATTCATGCTGAGAAAATGGACAAAGAATATAGGAAGAATAACAAACATATGAATAGTCTATAGATATGAATGAATTCTAATGTATATTATTTGAACTTCACAAAATAACCCAGGTCTATAACACCTTCAAAAAAACAAGTGAGCATCTGTTGGATGTACAGATGCTCATGTCTGCTTCATGAAACCCACATAGATGAATAAATCCCCGACATGAACATGCTCATTCATTCACAAATCGCTGATAGGTTCCAACCTGCAGCCTCCCAACTGTCTGAACTGACTCGCCACGAAAGGGTGATCAATGGAAAGTGCTTCACATTTCTTACAGTGATTCATGCCTGTGTCCACAACATATGGCTTCAGGTGTTGTTAAACAACTGCAAAGTAAGGAGCTCTGGCACTAATTGCATTTATAAACCGCCAGTGCTGTGTGGTCCAGCAGTAGCACGCTGAACATGACATTCTGCATGTAGGCACTTTTCCACAGAGCAAAGTGCATACAATGTCCTCTTAGCCAGTTTATGTGACCATGTTCACCATCATATTCTGCTTCATCTAATGCTGTTCTGCTCAAACTCTGTAGATGCTTTCCTCATCCTTCTGTCAAACTAAAACTGTATTTTCCTTCTGGTACTAGGATACAAGTATGAAACTTAAGTTAAGGGTATGATCTTGAAAGCAATAAGTAGTTTGAATATCATTCACCAGTATGATGAACACACGCATGTATGCAACTGGATTGAAAACATTAACAAGTTTATATGTCAGGTTGGGTCTTAGACTCAACCTCTCTGGGAACATCTCAGGCTCTCCGAGGTATGGAGGGCTTTCTCCCCTCACCACACTCCCTGCCGGTGGCTGATGCCCTCAGACGTTGGTGTGTTGGTGGTCCTTGTCATCTGGGGCTGGGCGCTCATGTATGTACCGGCTCACTCCTGGTGGCCGATTGGCGGGGCCTGGCGCCTGTGGCCCAGCTGGGCCCCTTCCGGGGGATGGGATGCCCTCAGGCCTCTGGCCTCTGGGCCTGAAGCTCAGTCCTCTCTGGCACAGCTGGCTGCTGGCAGAGCCCACGGGCACGCCACTGCAACCCCCTCTGGCCTCTGCTCCGTAGCTGCTGGGTGACCTCTCGTTTGGGGCTCTACTCAGCTCTTCCCAGGAGGGTGGCACGGTTCCCCCCCTTTCGGTGGTCCTCCTCGGGTCCTCGTACTCTGGGGCCTCTGGGGCCTCTGGGGCCTGGATCTCCTCCATACCTGCTTCATACCCTGGGGGACGGGGCTATGGCTCCCCACACTCCCTAGCAGATCGTTACATGGAGAAATCTTTGGAATACAAGCATGCTGATCCACACAGGCGTGCACACAGGTGTACACACGGGTGTTCACAGACGCGGACTACACCCTTCTTGGCTGCTGCCTCAAAGCACATTGTGCGCTGTCGATCTTGCGTGCTGCACAATAGCGTTTAATATGTAGTATCTACTGTTATCTACTGCTAGCTAGTTTATTGTGATGGTGCTGTATTTATTATGTTGCTCTTTTTTTGTTTGCTTTCTCTTCTGTCATTTTTTCTCCATACAGGTGATCCAGGTGTTTTGTTTGTTTTTCTTTCTTTCTTCCCCCCTTTCTCACCATCTCTTCTCCCCTCTGGTTTTCTTTCTCTCCCTCTCTTTCTTTCATTCTTTCTCCCTGTTCTATCCCCCAGTCATGTCTGTCCCGTTTGTAGCAACCGAAAATAAAACAAATTCATAATTATAATAAAGGTCAATCAAATGGACCAATATGGCCATGATGATCCACTTGGTAAAATAAATCCGCTTGGCATCTTTCTTGGCCTTAAGACAACAATTCTGATGGCTAAAGATCCAAACGGGACACAAAAAAAAGAAAAAAAAGAAAAGAAAACATTAACAAGCAGAAGCAACAATAAACGTTACATATTAGGTCACTCTTATATCTGGTTCTGGCCTTCTGTAGGTATACATAATCGCTGTCGTGCATTTAAGAGCAAAAGCACATACTGAGGTGGGTGATCAGTCTTATTGTACAGCAGCGGTGGAGTTGTCTGCAAAAATCAATGGGAAATTTAAATGTCAGACGAGTCTTTAATGTCAGTATAAGTAAAATGTCAAGAAACCTACTTTCACTTGCTCGAACAAAAATGGATGCATACAGACAAATGCACATACCCATTTACAAGCACATCGTGCATTTTCTTTTATATTTAGGCTACTTCTCATTTCTCTTATAAATCTATTCTGTACATTCAATACAATAGACATTGATTGTCATTCTTAATTAGTCACGCTATCTTTAAATGCTTGCAAAACATAATACATATTATGATGGGCCATAGACTGGATATGAAAGAAAGACTCCAGGTCTTTAAAACTGAAAAAATTGCAAAGCGTCTTAAACTGGTCCAATGGGAAATTGGGAGCAATCCTACACAAACCATGACAAAAATACCCATTCCTCACTGAATTTTAGTCATCGATCTATCTATTCTCTTCTGCATATCCAATTCGGGTTACTGGGGAGCTTATCCCAGCTGCCATCCACAAGGCGAGAGGTTGGACAGGTTGGCAGTAGCGCTAATAGAGAGACCGATGACCATTAATGCTCATGGGCAATTTAGATTCACACATTAACCCCACTAACTGCATGGGGAGAACATGCAAACTCTTCACAGAAAAGTCCCAGCCAATTTCTGAATTCAAACCCGGGACCTGCTTGCCATTAAGCAGTGCTAACCACTGTACCACTGGAGTCGGTAAGCATTTTCCTGATGAGTTTGTGGTTTTGAAAGCTAATTCCAACTCTTCTTCAAAACTGGATAATACTTATTTGTAAACTATGGTCACATTTGGAGTCTACTTTAAATAGCAGAGTTATTTTGCAGTTGAAGAGTTGCTACTACATCCAGTTGTAATGCTGGAGTCAGCTGTTCAGTTTTCACGTAATATAGATGCAGCTAGAATTAACATGCGAGCTAGCTAGCAGCAGCATCACCCCGTCTTCACTCAATAACAGAGCAGTTTTAAAAAAAAATCAAGATAGTAACAACCAAAAACCGCACGCAAGCCTTCAAAATAACAGTCCAGAAACGAATTTCTGAAAGTTGTTTCATCCATTTTTCATACATATGTTGGGCAAACAGTTTAATGTTTACTGTTGCCTTAAACGTCTCTCATGGTTCTGGGTCGGTTCGACCCAGTATTTTGAGTTTTGGTTGTTTTGGTTATTTTTGAATGATTGTTGTGTTTTTCGGGTGCTATGTGTATGTACTCTGGTCGAAAGAATCCACGCTTCGTACTGATGTCCACAATTCTTTTATTCCTCTCACAATCATGGAGCACCATGAAAACTAGAAACAAGTAAAATAATATCAATAGCACATATGATATTCATCTCAGCCACTTATTTCCTTTCACAAAGTGTACAAGTGTTAAACAAATAACAGCATAATGATTTTTACCGTGTACGCCTTGTAAAACCAGCAGTAGAAAAGTTGTACATTCCGAAAAGTCCGCCGTGTTACCGTTCTGTCTTGTCTCTCCCGCGCACAACTTCCGGTTCCCGCAACTCACAGGAAGTGACTACTTCACAATAATATTTTAACAGAAACATTTCTTATAAGAAGGATATATCACTGGATTCATAGATTATCTTTTCCTACTGCAAATGTACACAAGCATGAGTAGCAAATAAAGAAAACAAATAGAAAACAATAATGATCTCAGATGCACTTTGGTGTTGTCATGGCAACCCACACAAACATTTCAGCGTCAGCTACACTCCCACCAATTACCTTTGATTATTACAATTGTGAACGTAAATACACTTGCATTGCTCTTTAAATCAATGGTAATTCCCAAGCACCATGTTGTTGTTTTAAAACACTCTTGCATTGACATAAACAATATTCTTTTCTCAACAAATGAATTCAACAATATGAACAGTAGAATTTACATCTCCATAACATGTGCATGAAGTACAGCATAATGACAACTTCTATTTTAGAAGAGAAATCTAATCAATGAATGACATTTTCCCAATTTTAGCTGTTTTTCACCAGGACCACTAATTTCTGAATGGGTCTTTGAATGATGGAGGGTTGGACGAGGCGTTCGCCTCCCTTTCCTAACTTCCGATCACCAGTCTGGATTGTCACCTTCCGTACAAGTCCATCATCATCCTCATGTGCTTCCATAACCCTAGCGAGTTTCCATTCATTGCGAGGAACAACTTCCTCTTTAAGAATCACAATGTCACCCACCTCCACACTACGTCTTGGTGTATGCCATCGCTGTCTCAGAGCAATATTGGCCAGGTATTCCTTCCTCCATCTGTGCCAAAATTGCTCAGTCAAATACTGGACCCTTCTCCACCATTTCTTAGCATACAGGTCCTCCTTGACAAATTTACCTGGAGGTGGAAGTGGGACTGAGGATTTCATGGTGATCAAGTGGTTCGGTGTGAGTGGCTCCAAGCTTTTGGGGTCATTGATGTTATCAACAGTGAGTGGGCAGTTATTCACGATGCACATAGTTTCATAAAGGAATGTCCTTAATGAGGCATCATCCAACCTTCCCACACTGCAGGCAAGGACCGTGCTCAGTACGCTTCTCACTGTCCGGATTTGACGCTCCCATGCACCTCCAGCATGACTAGAGTGGGGCGTATTCATCTGGAAGTCGCACTGATTTTCTGCTAGGTATACAGTCACTCTTTCCTTATCAAGTTCTTTCAGAGCCTTTACCATCTCGTTTCTTGCCCCCATAAAGTTAGTTCCCTGATCGGACCTAATGTGCCAGCTCCACAAAGGGCAATGAAGCAGCGCAAAGCATTGATGAACGCGTCAGTCGTCAAATCCTCCAACATCTCTATATGCACTGCCCTTGAGCAAAAACATGTGAAGAGGAGGCCGTACCGTTTTTGATCTTTGCGACCTTGTTTGGTGTGAAAAGGACCAAAGCAGTCCATACCACAATAAGTGAATGGTGGTGTGGGATCAACACGGTCACTAGGTAGATCTGCCATTCGTTGCTCCTCTGGTGGCGTGCGTGTTCTCCTGCACTGTACGCACTGCCTGATGTAGTGGGCTACAGCCTTACTTCCACCAGTGATCCAGGAAACATTGGCTCTCAGTGCATTGAGGGTTTGTCCTCTGCCTTGGTGTTGTATCTTGGTATGATGGTGTGCAATGATGAGGTTTGTAACAGCACCATCTTTAGGAAGGATCACTGGGTGTCTTAACTCGAGAGGCACAGATGCCTTCCTCAGTCTTCCTCCTACTCTCATTATGCCATCTTGGAGGAATGGGTCAAGCTGAAAGAGTTGGTGGTTGCAAGGCAGCCTTCTTAGTTTCTGGCTGAGTGTGTTTAACTCCTCTTGAAAGGCATCTTGTTGTGCAAGCTTGACGAGAGTCTGTGCAGCTCGTTTCCTCTCTTCCACGTTTAAAGGCTCAGCGGTCCTGATCCTCTTTGCCAGCCGCTGGATACGAGTAATGACATTGACAGCTGTAGTCCATCTTGAGAACCACAGCAGATGCTTCTGGATGTCAAACTGCCTTGCTACATCAACCTTCAACACCTGAGTAGTCCTCACCTCTGGGTCTCCCACCAGCAAATCTGAAGTAGCCTGTTTTGTGGCTATCTCTCTTTCCCATAGAAAGCTGGGACCAGAGAACCAATTTGACTTGATGAGGTCAGCTACTTTGAGGCCTCTCGAGGCATGATCAGCAGGGTTTTCTCCTGTGTCAACATAATACCATTTCCGTGCATCGGTGGTTTCTCGAATTCTCTGAACGCGGTTTGCCACGAACACATGGAACCTTCTTGCTTCATTATTGATGTAACCAGGCACGACCATTGAGTCTGTCCAAAAATATTCGTCATCAATCTTGAGTTCTAGCTCCTCCCTTAACATGCTGCTCACAGATGCCGAGGTTACTGCTGCAGTTAACTCAAGTCTCGGTATGGTAACTATTTTGGTTGGTGCTACCCTCGCCTTGCCCATGACCAAGGAGCAGCATACCCTTTCTCTGCTTACCACTCTGATGTAAGAGCACTGGCCCTACCCTTGACTGCTTGCATCAGAGAAATGATGAAGCTCGGCTCTCTGAATCTCACCAAGGCTGTCAGGTATGAAGCATCTTTGAATTTCAATTCTTTCCAGGTTCTCCAAATCCTTCATCCAAGTCTTCCACCTTAACTTCAAGCCTTTGGGTAGTGGCTCATCCCACCCTGTGCCTCTCTGACACATCTCTTGCAGCACTCTTTTCCCTTCAAGAATGACTGAGGCTAGAAACCCCAAAGGGTCATACAAGGAGGCCACAATTGAGAGAATCCCTCGACGCGTTGCTGGTTTCTCCTCAAGTGAAACCTTGAAGGAGAAGCTATCATTTTCAATGTTCCACCTTATACCTAGCACTCTTTGAACTGGTAAATCATCGTGATTAAGACATTCTTTACCTCCGTAGCATGCTCTACAACATCAACAGAGTCAAGGACCTCTCGGCTGTTGGAGAGAAATTTGTGAAGGTACAGCTTTCCTTTGGCACACACAGCTTGGGCTTCTTTGACCAGTTCAATTGCCTTACCCACCGACTCTACACTTATGAGACCATCGTCGACATAGAAATGTTTCTGGATGAAGCTAGCTGCGGAGGGGTACTCTTTCTCACATTGGCCCACAAGGTGTTTCATGCCATAATTGGCACAGCCAGGGGAGGATGATGCTCCAAACAGGTGAACCTTCATTCTGGGTTCAGAGTTTGTGTCTCCATTTTCCCACCAGAGAAACCGCAGGTAGTCTCTATCATCCTCGCTCACATGAAACCTGTGGAACATTTTCTCCACATCACACATGACTGCGATGGGATATTTACGGAAGCGGCACAGCACGGCTGTTAGGCTATTTGTGAGGTCAGGTCCTGTTAGCAGATAGTCGTTTAAGGAGGTGCCTTCATACCTTGCAGAGCAGTCAAAAACCACTCTGATTTTGCCTGGTTTTCTGGGGTGGTAAACTCCTTGATGTGGGATATACCAGACTTTCCCCAGCTCTGCTTGGTTTTCCACATTCTCTGCATCTCCATCCTTGAAGACACCTTCCATAAATCTCACGTAGTCTATTTTGAATTTGGGATCTCTGTCCAGCTTCCTCTTTAGATGCTTCAGCCGTACTAACGCCAGCCTTTTGTTGTCTGGGAGATGCGGACGTGCTTTGAAAGGGAGAGGCATCTCCAGGTGACCATCCTTATTTTGTTGGATTCTGTCTTTCAAGATCTGCAGGAAGGAAATATCTTCTTGAGATATGCTTCTGTCACCAGGTTTTGTGTCTGCGAAATTGGACTCGAGGGCCTTGATGACAGCAAATGGTGTTATGGGTGGCACCTCTCTGACAGACACTCGATGGCAAAAACCAGTCACATCTTTAGCCTGCACACGCTGTGGTGCGCTTCCCACGATGCTCCAGCCAAGGTCCGTCTCAATAGCATAAGGCTCATAGTCGCCCCCAGTGATGACCCTTCTTGGAATTAATGCTCTGGAGCAGTCGTATCCAATCAACAATCCAACACCACATTCCATCAACGGGGTATCTCCTGGGCCATGCTTACAAGGTGTTTCCATTTGTTGGCTGTCTGACAAGTGGGAATATGTGTGCGGTCAAGAGGAATGAAGTTCCTTGTGTAGGCTGGAGGCAAACTGATGGAAACATTAGAGGAAAATCCTCTAACTTTGAGCTTGCATACTCTTTGACTCTTTACGACTGAGTCTCTCCCCATTATGGTGGAAAGTTTAAGTTTCACTGGTTACATTGTTGCTTGTAGCTTTTCGCACACCTCCTGATCAACAAATGTGTGACTGCTTTGAGTGTCCAATAGTGCATACACTAGGGTTTCAGTGTCCAGAGCACTAAGTGTTGAGATCCACACTGGGACTATCATCGACGTACTCCCACCTTCACCTCCACTCACACAACATGATAATGACGACGTACTTTCTTCAACTGCGCCTTGTGTTGATGCTGCTGTAGAACGATCTTCATGCAATGGCGTTGGGTGACTCTTTCTGCATATGCCACACATGGCCCTGTTCCTACAATCTTTAGAATTGTGACCCTTTCTTAGACATGCAAAACACAACTTATTTTCAAGTATGCATTTTTTCTTATCCTCTACAGACATGTCCATAAGCCTCTTGCATTTATGTATGGAATGGTTCTCACTACAGCAAATACACTGGCCATTATTGGAATTTTGTGTTGGTGTGTTCCATTTCTTTGGTTTCCCTGCATCTCCCAACTTGATTTCACCAGGGTCAGATTTGGCGGTGGAGCTTGATGGAATTGGGGGTTTCACATTTGTGGCAAACGTGTTTGCTTTTGAACGCTTCATCTCTCTTGGTGGTGCCTCTGCAGAGTGCCTTAAGGCATGTAAGGATGACACTGGATTGCATGCTATGCGTGACACCTTAGAGATAAAGGAAGCAAACTCATGAAAGCTTGGATAGTCGTTGCCCTGATCTAGCTGCTCTGTGACATTACGGTTCCATCTAGATGTCACCCAATCAGGAAGCTTGACTAGTATTTTCTGATTCTCCTCACAGTCGTTAAGAACCTGCAAGCCCTTTACGTGAGGCATGGCATTACTACATGTTTGGAGGAAATCCCTGAACTCTCTTAACTTGAGATATTCCTTTCCACCAATCTTCAGCCACCCATTTAGCTTATCTCTGAAAGCCCGCTGCACCACAAAGGAATGGCCATATCTAGCATTTAACCTATTCCATGCTTGTTGATAGGCTTCTTCATCTTTTCTGTAGAAGCTGCCTTCAAGAGAAGATTTTGCCTCACCTGCTATGTACTTTTGCAGGTAGAATAGCCTGTCTGCAGGGTCAGAGCATCATCTTTCTATGAGGGCTTTGAAGCTTATGCTCCATTCTGTAAACTTCAGAGGATCGCCCGAGAATACAGAAGGTTCTGGAGTTGGCTAGCAAGTGAGAGCTAATGACTCTTGTAGAGATTGTACCAATGATGTCTCGTTTTGCACAACCTGCCGTTCTTGATCTGGGATGTGGTGAGCGAAGGGGTGTGCATCACTCACTTTGCTGAATTGAGGAGTGCATGTCCCATCCCTTCCCTCTTCTTCAGTGTAGACATTTAGCTTTGCCTGAATTACATCAATGTCCCTCTGATTTTCAAGTTTTCTCAACTGCTTACGTTGAGCTTCGATGGCAGCTTCCATATCAATTTCAGCTCTTTTTGCAGCCAGCTGAGCAGCCACTTCCGCCCTCATAGCTGAAATGCTAGGTGACTCGGAGAGATGGTTAGAATTGTGACAGCTGGGTGCAGTAACTCTGGAGGCTGTGGATCCATATATGGACCTAGCATATTCATTATCAAGTAGCATGCGTAACCTTGATCTTTCTGCCACCGTGTCAAACTCACCTTCATCTTCAGTCAGACGCACTCTCATCAGCTGCAGCAAGTCAGCCGTCACGGCTGAGCATGCATCAATCTTTCTTCGAATTTCTTGACTTGGTGAGGTTTGGAGTCATTCTGTCATACTGTTCCTTTAATTCAGACTCTAGCTTCTCAGCCTCATCCATCATATCATACATGTCACTCTCAGAGCATACTTGCTTTAACCTTGTGCGAATGTCTCTTACGTTGCTTTTCCATTTCTCATATGTTGCTTTGAACCTCTTCTCCTTTTGAGTTAACTCTTGATCTTTCAGTTCCTGCATTTTTGGCATTAATCGCCTTTCACGAGAGGATTTTCTTGTTTTTGTCTCAGATTTCTCAGACACTACACTTTTTTCCTCTTCCAAATCAACTGCATCTTGTACTTCTGACATAACATCAGGGTGACTATGACCATCTTTAGACATTTTCAGGTATCTTATGAAGAGGACAAGATATCTAATGTAATTACAAGAAAGGAATGGATGTAATAGGCGGAGAATTATTAAAATTAACACAAAGGCACCTTAGCTTAGATTCTTACGTACGACAGCAAATAAATCTTCAGTTTCAGCCTTCATGAAGCTTGCAAACAATAGGTAAGAAAACAACAATAATTTTTTTTTTTTTTTTTTTTTTTTTTTTTTTACACAGTCTGAAATTTGAACACTATTAATTTCTTGTCCATTATAGCAAATTTGTAGCTCATGTTCTATCCATCAACTCATGAGGCATAATGGCTGCACAATATAGCCTGAGGACTCACGCTTTAGCTGAAACCGCTTCTTGGAGTGTCCGCTGAATCTGCAGCTCCCGATTGGTTGTTACAAAATGCAAAGCAACGTGTCCACTGAAGCCTGTAGCTTGCTGCAGGATGAGAAGCAACCAAGACCTGTAGCTTGCTGCAGGAGGAGAAGTGCGTTGCAAACCGAGACCTGTAGCTTGCTGCAGGAGGAGAAGTGCATTGCAAACCGAGACCTGTAGCTTGCTGCAGGAGGAGAAGCGCGTTGCAAACTGAGACCTGTAGCTTGCTGCAGGAGGAGAAGCGCGTTGCAAACCGAGACTTGTAGCTTGCTGCAGGATGAGAAGAGCTTTGTACACCGTGGCCTCCAGATGGATTGGGACACGTTTTCACTGTATCTACTCTGGTCGAAAGAATCCACGCTTCGTACTGATGTCCACAATTCTTTTATTCCTCTCACAATCATGGAGCATCGTGAAAACTAGAAACAAGTAAAATAATATCAATAGCACATATGATATTCATCTCAGCCACTTATTTCCTTTCACAAAGTGCACAAGTGTTAAACAAATAACAGCATAATGATTTTTACCGTGTACGCCTTGTAAAACCAGCAGTAGAAAAGTTGTACTTTCCGAAAAGTCCGCCGTGTTACCATTCTGTCTTGTCTCTCCCGCGCACAACTTCCGGTTCCCACAACTCACAGGAAGTGACTACTTCACAATAATATTTTAACAGAAACATTTCTTATAAGAAGGATATATCACTGGATTCATAGATTATCTTTTCCTACTGCAAATGTACACAAGCATGAGTAGCAAATAAAGAAAACAAATAGAAAACAATAACAATCTCACTTTGGTGTTGTCATGTCAACCCACAAAAACATTTCAGCGTCAGCTACACTATGATTATTATTATTATTATTATTATTATTAGAATTCCATGTTTCTGTTTATTTGTGTTTCAGGATTTGTGTCTCATGTTTAGCATTGAGTTCCATGTGTTATATTCTGTCTGTCTCTCAGTGTCTAGTCTGCGTCCTTGTGTAGTGATCTCTTGTTTCCTGTTTTATTGTGAAGATCTGCGTCTCATGTGAGTGTATTCAGTTTTACCTCCCTTGTCTCGTGTTGTTAATTACTCCCAGCTGTGTCCCCCACCTGTGTGTAATCTCCCTGTGTTTCTCTGAGTGTATGTCTTCTGTTGTTGTAGTCGCTGGTCCGTCTGTGTATCCATCGTGTTTCATCCGTGTGTTCTTCCTGCTGTCCGTCATCACTTACCTCCGCCCATCCTTCTTCATGTTCGTGTCCTGGTTCGTGTTTTGTAGTTTAGTTGTTCCCAGTTCAGATAGTCTGCAGTCCAGTTTACCGTTTTTCTATTTTGTACTTTACTTTCAATAAACCACCTTCACACCTTTACAAGTGCCTGCGTTTGGATCCTACTTCATTATCTCCACACGGCTCACTTCACTCGCCGTGACAATGTCAGATGAACCTACGTTTGCATTTATGCTAGGAAAATGGCAAAGCGATTCCTTAGTAATCAATATTGACAGATCCAATTTCCTGTTGAGAAGCTCACTAACTGATAAAATATTGTAGGTGTTATCTGCATGTTTGTCATTCATTTTGTACCAATTTTTAAAATTTTTCAGGATAAGATTCATCTTTTTTTGGTGATCTCCTGACTTTTCGAGATGAGATGATGAGATAGCCTTTATTTGTCAGTTGCAGTTCGTCTAATGTCCGTTACTGGTCATTAATTCGCTCAATTCCCGTTCTTCTTCTCCAAGATCTTATCCATATTGTGTTCAAAACACAGTCTGAGTACTCACAGACCTGCCCAACGTCTATCATGTTGGCCAGCCTTGTGGGGTTTTGAACAGCTGTAGCTGCTTCTTGTTCTTAGATAAGCCAGGTCCAAGCCCGCTCCAATCAGCCAGAACTCTGTTATTGTGGTTCTGAATTGGTAGATGTCATTCAATGTCCTCAATCGAGAGTGTCGCCAGACACACAACGCAACAGACCATCGAGTGTCCGGCAGCAAACTAAAGGTTTTAGAGAACAAGGCTGAGAAACTCTTTGAGGGTGAGAGTTAGACGAGACTAGACAAAGACATAGAAGCAGCAGCAGGAAAGATAAGGGAGGGAGAGCATGAAAGATGCGTCCACATCATGGTTCGTCTATATACATTTTTTTTGTTTCTAATGTTTTAGGAAATCAATATCTGATCGGTGAAGTTCTCTTTTAACCATAGAGTTTAATGGCTGCATGGCCTGTTTCCCTCAAACTTTACATTTTTAGCTATAATACTGGTAGCCCTAAAGCAATATTACAAATTACAGTGGAGCTCTTTAGTATCACAAGGTAAAGTGACCACATTATGGTTCCTTAACTTTACACTTTCAGTATTGACTATTCCCTTATCCTCACTTTTCTTCTGCTCATTCTCTCTCATTCGCACATTCATCTTTCCCCAATTTTAACACAGTTCAGGCTAGTTTTAATGAACCATTTAAGACCTTTGCCACTTCTTCATTGATGACTCTTCTTGCTCCTCTTTTCACCTGATATTTCCTTTATACCTTTTTCCCTACACTTAGCCTGCTTCATCCTGTCCCTCCATCTCAGCCATGTTGCTCGCTCTTCTCTCAATCTCAGTTTTCTTCCCATCTTCTCATCGTGGCTGGTTAGCACTATCCCCATCGATGACAAAATTTTCTGGCAATGAGTAATTTCACACCATGCAGTGGTGTTAAAACTCTAAATTTCTTTCAATGTGCCTATGTGTATGTATTGAACAAGAAAATTCTGGGAGGTCTTGAGTCAATGGCAGGGAAAGTGTTAAGGATATAATCTATTTTCTAGTGGTCACTGCTGGCTGGGTCCCCAGGGAAACCGCTGCAGGAGACAGGTGGAGTGACAGGACAAAAGGAGGAAGCAGTCACTGAAAGATTGTGTGCGCAACAGAGAGCCAGAGAGAGCGCATGTGAACGTAGTAGAGGTATATCTAGTTCTCGTTTAAGACGAGTGAAACTTTTTCTTCTTGTTATGCTGCCTTTTTCTGTCAAACACACACAGGCTCGCACCCACAGGATAGGATAAACACGCTCTCTCTCTCTCTCTACTTCCAATAACCAGACACAGGTTTCATGCATTATGGATGAATGTGGATGACGGTAAAGAATAGACAGTTTGAGTGTTTGTGTGTGTGCCCGCGTCTGTGTGCTGGGCAGCGCAGCGTGACAGACTGCTTGTAGACTTGTGGTTTAAATCCTCTTTTAGACAGGTACATGGCTTAGATCGATTCCTGAGATATATAAGAGATGTGTGTGCTCAAGCACATCTTCATTTTTCCCTTCAAGTCCATCTGCCTGCTGATAAATATGTGTCTGCATGTTTGTTCATCTGAGTGGTATAATTTATTCCATTAGGCATTACAGGAGGAGAGCTAATTTCAGGTGTGAAAAGCTCTCACACATATGATATTTAAAGCTCACACTGATTAAACCATTTTGTGTGAGCCAATTTTGTTGTTGTTGTTTGTTTTTTTTTTTTAATTAGATGTGAACTTTGCAGTCCATGCATACAACTGATGAGCCATTCTAAAAGTAACTACGGAAAAGCAAAACCCACGCAGAGTAAAACTGGCCACCAGTAACTACAAAAACTAAAAAGCAGGTGCATTGTGTATTTCTGCATGATCAGATGAAGTTAGTCTGCCTGACATTTCAGCAGCAGAACGGCATACAGTATGTTGGTATTAAAACACTTCAGCCCACAAACCGACAATGTTTTTGGACACCGTTAAGCACATTAACACAGAAGTGTTCTGTTTTGGAGACGAACTTGTGACCGTCAGTGCGCTCACTGTTGTTACTCATCTGTTTGAGTGATCCCATGCACTGAGCTTACTGTCTTTGTTCATTCACAAAACTCTCAGTTATATAACCAATCCGCTTTTCCTCTTAAATTCATTAAAAATGGGCTCACAACGCACAACTGGGTGAGGATTTGTGGAAAATAACAGGAAACGTGTTCACATCGAATCACAGGTAGAAGTCCCGGGTAGGAAAAAACCCTGCTTTATTTAGACCAGGAATGTCAACCAAGTACAGCCTGATTTGATCTTAAGTGGGCCTGACCACTTTTTACATCAACCTTCTGTTGGTGTAAAGAAGTTTAACTATGTATGTATTACTGGAAATATTTTAATATAAGTGCAATTTTATCAATACGTCTCATTTTTTCTACATGATAAAGATGCTGCTTTGGGCCCAACCAGCAAGAAATAAATGTGTAAAATTACAGAAAAAAAATATCTGTTAACTCCTGGTGGAAACAGTCCTATAATTACAAGCACTGAATTTTTTGTTAACTAACAGATTTTTTTCTTTTACTGTAAACCCTCTGTAAAAGTCATACATTTCTATAGTAGATGTTAATAAAAACAGGAATTTTCTGTAATTTAGTTGTTTATCTATTACCTAATTCATCTGGTTATTATGAATGGCCATGAAGTAGTGTCTTTATCAGTAGGAAAAGGTGTTGGACTTGTGACAGTACAGTTCAAAGTCTCAAATTTACCCCCTTCACATTTTCCAAAGTCATTTATTGGGCCAAATTGGAGACTTTGGTAGCCCCATTCTAGCCCCTGGGCCTTATGTTTGACACCCCTGATCTAGCTGTTTGGTTGCAGCAATGAGCTGTGACTCTGAGGGGATGAAAGTCTCACATAAACATCATAATATATTTTTGAAAAGTATAAAAGGACATGTAGATGTATCCTTGTGAGTTTACAACAAAATCTAGCAACTGAGTAAATCCGTACTGAGTGAAAAACAGCATGTGGGATTTTACTCTGCAAATTGAGTTACTGATAAAGAAGCCTCATGTTTTTAATTCTACCAACCTCTTTATCTTGAAGCTGTTGCTTTATATCGATGTGGAAGAGACTGTTGTTGTTAATGTGGTCTACATTAGTTAGTTAACTATAGTGATAAGTAGCATTCTCTCATCTGTCACTGAGACAATAATTAGGGTATGCTGCTACCTGCAGTAAGAGATAAATGCTAGACTTGTAGTCAAGACCACCTAAACTAAGACCAAGACCAGAGGGTATTGAGACCAAGACAAGATCAAGACAAAGTCGAGACGAGACCAAGACCGAGACCAAGACAAGAAAGTCTTTAAACTTTTTTACGGGTGTGAGGCATATTTAAGTGTTTTTGTGTCCCTCCTCACCGCTGTCTACTGTCTCACTCACTTACTGAGAGGACAGACGCACGCTCCACTTGACTGTCGTGTCTCTCACCATCTCAGTTTTTCACATAATGATATTATCCTATATCCTCGCATGTGATTGGCCACAATGTGGAGGGATTGGAGTATAGCTGAGCTACTGTGTGAGAGCTGAGCAGCGAAAAAAAATTAAGTGAGAAGCTGGCTCTCGCTCAATGGGAGTCGACTCTTCTGATTCACTAGAAAGCATTCTCTAAGCACGGCTCTTAGAGCTGATGCTTTTGCGCATGACACATTATCGAACATTACGTTGTGTGTCATGGATACTGTTGACTCCAAATCTCCCGACCACTATGTCAATCTGAGACAGCAAGACTGAGACAGCGAGACCAAGACAAGACTGAGGGATCCGAGACCAAGACAAGACCAAGACCACGTAAAAGTGGTCTCGAGATGACCGGTCTCGAGACATCCAACTCTAATAAATGCTTTAAAGCGCCTTAAAACCATATTAGACAGCTAATTTGTCTCCTCAGTGTGAGTGTGTGTGTGTGTGTGTGTGTGTGCAAGTGTGGACAGTTACGGAGGGAGACAGTGTGCCCATAAAGCTGTGGAGAAAGAGCATGTGCCAGCTCCTGGCACTTCATCAAAGGCAACGAGATGGGGGACAGAAAGAGAAAATGACATGAAAGTGAGGCAGGAGGATAGAGATGAGTAAGGGCTTACAAGGCATATGGCCTGTGTGATGAGCCAGATGTTTGTGTTTGGAGGGGAGAGGTGAGGACACACATGCCCTGTTGCAACTGCTTTTGCAATGCCCCCCCATGGGATGAGGAGACAGATGTGTGGAGAGGCCATACCAACACACTGGGACTCGCAAAGCGCATCCAACCTTTCCCCAATGGTACTCTCTCTTCCCCTTTCCATTTATCATCATCATCATCACTATCTCTTCGTCACATCCTCATCACACCTCAGCTTCACTATTCTTCTAGAACTACTCACAGCTTACGGCTCCATTTCACTGATTTCTTTTTACTAGCCTCTCCTACAAGGTTAAATACTCAGATTAATGCAACTTTTTTTCTGTTTGTAGCTGATCGAAAACATCAACCATGATATTGTGTAGGCTGTTACGATAATGGTATGGATACACATTCATTATGTACATGTTGATTTCAATGAAATGCTTAACACTTGTTAGTACTGATAGACGTGATGTGGTCATATTCCAGTTTTCAGGTACGACCTCTAACCTTTTAGACAGAGTGACCTTGGGACATAAATGGCAACCTAAGACCACCTCAGTTGGCAGCGCTGTCTTTTTAAGATAAATCTTGGGAATTCCTGTCTTGTGTTGATAAGCTCTGATTAGAAATTGTCATATATTTCACATTTATCTTCTAATGCCTTTCTATTATCTCTCCTATCGCTTTCCCCCAATGGATATGGACAGATGAGTGTAGGGTCAGGTCTCAGCTGGGCTCATTTGTTTGCTCTGTTTTTTCACCTTATTTCCACACCCAGGGACACATACTGATGCTAATACAGCCATAAATCACATGGCATATTACTTGCCTCTGTATGTGAGTAAAGGACTGAGAGGTGATTAAGAAATACATAAGGTAAGAGCCACCAGGGAAAAGTAAATGTGGGAAACAGGTTGTACAGAAGTATTTATTTGTCTTGCTTCCTAAGTACATTCATCCATTTTTTAGAAGAGATTCGATGGATTGGATAGAAGAGAGTCTGTCTCAGCTGTCATAGGGTGAAGCTCATGTGGCAAGGATGTGGATGTCACCCAAAACTTTTCAATAAAAACGCTGTGTAACTAAATACAGTGTAAATGAAAGATGAATAGAGTGGTATAAGAATGAACTTTCTGTCATGGTGGCTGCACTACTTTATTAGTAATTAATATCATGACTAATTAATACTGTCTAACATTAATTAGTCATCATTTATATACTGATTAATTATTTTATGATCTATTTTGTGCTTGTGCTTTAAGGCTAAGAGAGGAATCTGATAACACCTTCCTAGAGACCTTTTCTTTGCACAGTTGCAGTTATGCGTGTCACCCAGCAGAGGTCATTTTTGTATTTTATCCCGTGATTTATTGTTTGGTTTTATTGGTGTGGACTTTTTTGCATGTTTTACATTTTTAAAAATGTTTGGCATTTTACTTCGTACACACGTCTTCCAAGTTAACAAAACAGTTCACAAATGCTTAGTCTACTGTGTTTAAATGGAGACAGGAGGCCAACATACAAGCAAAGCAAGGGGTTGGCAGAGAGGCACAGCTTAATGGCCACAGAAAATGGAAATTTTCAACTGGAAATGGAGGTCATGGAGTTGTTTCTTCAGGATGAGCATCTGGCCAAGAGGAGGAGACGGAGCCAGCAGTAATAGATGATTTAGAAAGATAGAGAACTGAACATGAAAGACTGAGCGTATTGCTGTTGCACTGCTGAGCTGCTGAGATGGGTTTTACTCTGGGACATTGTGCAATTTTATTTTCATAATTTTTTTTATTTTTACTGCCTTGGGTAGTAAAAAAAAACCCCACAAAACCATTTATTTGTTATTTTTTCATAAGATTCGTATTTTAGTGGGCAGGAATTTAATATTTATTTTAAATAAATTAACATTTTTTAAATTGCTGTCTGACTCTGTGACTCCTTGGTTTGCCCCCTCTTGCTCTTATTGGCTTCTCGCCACCCAGTCACAATGCTCAATTTTGCTGTTAGAGATACACAAGTTCCTTTGAATGTTTTTACCTTTTGTGATTTTTATCAAAAGAATCCTGTTGTATACAGAGTACAGTATTATTCTAATTGTGCCATTGGACAATTGTGAGAGGACTTTTGTGGACTTTCAGAGTTGTCATATTCAGGTTATCATGAAAAACTGAAACATTCATCTTAATGTGGATACAAGTAACAAATACAAATACAAATATTTTACAAATCAGTTATAAAAGATAAGACTTTGAAAAGAGATTCGATCTTTTAACTGACCAAGGTACAATCCTTGACCTTAGATGTAATTCCCAGTACAGATCATATGACCATGATCCACTATGTTTCTCACTCCCTGTAGCTCTCCCACCCCTGTTTTTTATGTATATGTGTTCTTTCAGTTTATATATATATATATATATATATATATATATATATATATATATATATATATATATATATATATATATATATATATATATATATATATATATATATATATATATATAATTATAAACCAGTGAATCATTAACAGTGAATACTGAAATGTAGTTTGTGTAACATTAGTCTTCAAGCTGATACAGTCAGCATGTATGTATGCACTTAAATGGCTTTTCTGGCTGGTCTGAGGGCAATAATAGTTGCCTCTGGTGTGATAATGGCAATCCACGTGGATTCTTTTGTTCATACAAAAAAATCCCCACTTTGACACTTGGAAGGACACACAAAAAAAGTCCAAATAAAGGTGAGGGCATCTCACATCTGTGTTATATCAAATGAATGCATCCTCTACTGGGGTGGAAATTTGGGAAATAAGGGAGGAGCCAAATGTACCAATTTCCAGTTGCCCCTTTACACAAAATCAATGTGCAATCAATACACACATCACAATCAGTCTTTTTTCAGCTCTGTTTTGGTCTCCACCAAGTTCTCACAAAATTGGTATAAAATTATTACCAATATATATAATATTAATAATTTATGTATGTGTGATATTTATATGTTTGTGTAAGGAAACCCGACAGCATTTTGATGTTTTTTGTTCTTTAAATTGTTACTGTTATTATATGTGCAGTATTTTCCTCCCTCAGTGAAAAACCAGTGAAATTTGAGATTGAGTAAAGTTGCATCAGTACTTTTTGTATCAGTATCAGCTGTTGTTTTTTGTTTGGTAATTGGAAATCAGCATGGCTGTAAATTAATGTGTCATGTGTGCAACATGTATAGAGTTCAGTACACACACGCGCACACACACATATAAATGCACACCCCAGCACCTTCACTGCAATTTATTACCTCTATTTATATCTGTTACAGCTATGTGGGAGAGGAGGAGTGAAAGTGAGTGGGAGGAGGAGAACTAGTGACTGGAGAATGCAGGGAAATGGGGCAAGAGGCAGCGAGAAAGGGATATAGAGAACGTCACAGAAGAGAGAAGGGGATAAGAGGGGGGCAAGGAAGAAAGGAGAGAGTGGGTGTTTTGGCATTTTTTTAAAATAAAAAAAAAGTATTCAAAAACAGGAGAAACAGATTAAGTATTGCAGAGAGAGACGAGAGAGGAGCGAGGTCTGTTTGATTCTGGGACAGCTGAGATCTCGCAGAACAAGACGACATCCTCTGTTGCCATGACAACTGCCTCTCTGTGAGCCATCGCTTCGTCCCATGCTCACTCGCCCACACAGAGCGAAATCGCACACATACGCACACAAACACACATACATGCACTCGCACACGTTTGCTTACAGACACAACTCTTAAACATGGCCTCAAACTCCCACGCTGCCTGGCAACTTACCTCTCATCCACCTACCTCCCTCCTTTCTATCCTCCCACTCGCCATCCATCCGTCCATCCATGCAGTCCACCTTCTATCACATCAACATCTGCGCTTCCTTGTACTCTGTCTGCTACCTTTAAGAAGATCAAGTGAGTCATTTCCATGCTTTAAGAATTTAGGTTGAAATATCAGATATACATGTCAAGTGCTAAAAGTGCAATATGCAAGAATCTTTTCAATGTCCTTTTCTTTTCTTTTTTTTGCTCAATTCCCTAACCTTTACAGCCATAACCCTTTTATTAACATGGCTTCCTCTCTGTTTGTGCATGCCTGCATTTTTGTGTCGTTAGATTAATCCATGAGTTGGGAGTGTGCTTGTTGGTATGCAGTGCTGCACATGCACTGCTAGATAGCGCTGTAAGGCACCAGAGAGGACCGCAGCTGTTGAACTCTGTCTGCAGACATACACAGTGACTCCAGAGTACAACTATAAACAGAGTTTTTCATGCATGTAAAAATATGGACAGACACACAAACACAGACAGACAGACAGACAGACACACACACACACACACGCACAAGGTCACATTAATGTGGAGATTTTGTCCACATGCTGTTCTGTACACATCCACTAGAGGAGACACAGTTGGCACAGAGAGGAAGGGCACTGCTGACCAATTTTCCACCTAGTCTTTTCCCTGCCAAGGCAAAAACAGACAGCAAACACTTTGCAGCTACACACACACAGAGCTGCAAAAACTGAATGACAAATGCAGTAGCAGAGAGAAGAATCTGATGGACAAATAAGCAGCAGCAGCAATTAACTTCCTGCAATTATAAGAGAAAAGCAATAAATATATTCTGACATAAATTAAAGACATTTCAGAACTTTAAGGAACAAAAACACTTTATTTATATACTAAATTGCTATTATACTTAAAATTAATACATCATAACAGCATAATACATGTACTAGCGTCACTCTCAGACAGCCCCATGTTTCTTGGTTGCTGTCCAAGGTGCTGATTTCGGACTGCCTGTGGAGTAGTAAATTCTGCGTAACAGAACCATATGTAGTGATGGCAAATCTATCTCAGGGAAAGGCAATATATAACTTACTTGTCTTGAACACCACTAATGCCTCTTAAAATGCAGTCATGCATGTACAATGCATTTATTTTTAGCAAGAACTATCAGGGGCCCTTTTATTCTCTCTTTTATTTTGTTTTTCCGGGATTAATGAGACACGTCGGACACGTCATCACTCCACTAATGCACTTCTGGATGAGAAACAAATATCCTTGAAAGCGTTATTTTCTCCCATAAATCTTCTTCTCCGCGTGAGAAACAGTGTATGCTGGGAATAAAGGCAACAAAATACCCAGAAGAAGTCAGTAATCTACAAAGGCAGCATAGCCTTATACATTTACGCATCTGTGGGCTGTAGAGAGAGGCCATTCTACCTGACTATGGAGTGTCAAAGGGAAACGTAGGTAGAAACATGAGGACAATGCTGAATCAGCACAAGAAGGATGATTTTTTTCTTGCTGTGGGTTGACCAACCTAATCTCTGAGCAACTTTACAAAGCTTCTCTTTGTAAACAGAAAGGCTCTGTCAGTTCCTCTGGTGATCTCTGAGTTAGGATGGATCGCAGACAGAATTTGCATCTTAGAGAAAATTGTCAGTTTTCCAAACCAGGCACTGATCCAATTGCATAGTAAGCTGTCTGAGAAGAGACCAGCAAAAGTAATATTTGTTGTTTCAAGCCACAGATTGTAAAACAATAAATGGTGATGTTTAACCTCCTAGGACCTGGCGTCCACATATATGGACATCACATTTTGGGTTATTTAGACCAAAACACTCAATTTTGTTTTACAAGGGCCTGATATCCACTTATGAGGACATTATACTGCTACTGTTCGATCGAAATTTTAAACAAATATCCTCAAAGTTCCTTAGAAACAAAAATCAGGTTAAAAAAACCCCAAAACAAAACAGGTAATTCTTTGTGTTTACATTCATCGGGTCCCAATATGCCCAAATATCAAAGAGAAATTAAAAATGCATGCCATGAAAGAGTTGGGGTCTAAGGAGGCTAAAGGAGTTTGGTGTGACAGTATAAAAAAATCTCATATTTCATAACATGTATAGAGGTGACCTGCTCACTGGCTGATGTGGTGCTTGCTGTACTCACAATCTGAGCACTTGTCTTGCTAAGACAGAGCCCTGTGTCCTCTGTAAGTGTCCAGGTTTATGACTCTAACAAAAGAAGCCTTCAGTGGGCAGTTGTTTGCGGTCTGAACAACCTTTCTATTCAGTTACAGACTGGTCGGCATGGATTACTTTATCTATGCATTATTTATTTTTGGCCTAGCTGGCTCGATATCAGAGGCTTTGTTTCTGTATTTGACCAGCTGCAAAGTCACACAAACTAAAAATTCCTGCAGTACTTCTGGCTGTGCTTGTGTGCATTGTCATTTAAGTGGCCTTTACTTCTTATCTCAACAAAGGGAGCAGAGCAACAATGTGAAGCCCAACATTTTCCAAAACATGCTGCCAGGTAATTGTGTAGTGAGTGCAGCAATTTGTCTGAGTATACTGTTGTGGACCGATGATGCGGTTGACCAACAAGTAAGCCAGCTCCACTGCTACAGACAGAAAATGCATTTCTCCACATTACCACTGTTTTACCCTGTGTGCAGCCAAAAGCTTTCTCCTCAACTGCTTGACATATTTCATAGCTTCAGTTTAACGCAATCATGTCAGATGAATCAATTCAGCCCATTTGCTACACAAATGACAATTTTCTAAGAGACCATCTTCTGTTTTTCACTGACATACGAATGCTCTTATGAAGAGCAAACAAAACAACTCCTTAAAAATGCCATCAATTCTAAAAGCACTGAAATGAGTGCTGGCGAGGAAAAGTGCAGACAAACCTCATGCAGACGTTTCAAATAGGATCTGCTATCCTATGATGTGTAAACAAATCCTCAAGTTTAATCAATTGTGTTGTGTTGTGTTGTGTGCGTGTGTGTGTGTGTGCGTGTGTGTGTGTGTGTGTGTGTGTGTGTGTGTGTGTGTGTGTGTGTGTGAGAGAGAGAGAGAGAGAGAGAGACAGAGAGACAAAGGGAGAGTGCACTAAGTCTAGTATTGAATCAGATTCACTCTCAGGCTGGACTGGTTGTGAATGATTAATCATTCGGAGCAAGTCTTTGAGAGTCGACATAGCACTATATTTTAAATTCACTGAAACTTTTGCTATTGTGAGGTCACACAGACATGGGCACACACACACACAAACACAAAGATCAGAGCTGGAGGTGCAGCCACTATTTTCATTCATCCAGAGTCTCTCCTGGCTCCTACTATTGATTTTCTTTTACTGTGTGTTTAATTCACAGCCAAAGTAAGCCTGCCACAGCCTCCACTTCCAACACCTCTCTCAGTGTTTATCGATTATGTAATAGCACTACAACTGAGCTCTATGCCCGTATTTGTTCTGTGGCTGCTTTATTGCAGCATTTATAATTTATTTATACTTATGCTGTATACAGTATGAATATCCTTTATCTCTTCAGGGTGATTTTTCGCCTGAGAACACGTTGCTAAGTGGAATGCACATAGTTTTTTTAGACCTCTGTGGGATTTGTTGCAAGCCGAAGAAGAAATCCCTGTAAACTTAAGCTAGAGGCTACAATACAAACACTTAACAATAATATAATAAAACAAAATAAAATAACCCCCCCCCCCCCCCCCCCCCAAAAAAAAAAAAAAAGTCTGACTGACGCCATCTCAGGGTCCAAATTGTGGATCCTTTGGACTATCCGTGAAAATATATGTGCGCATTAATGCATGCCAAGGCAACGCCAAAAAACATTCTGCTCATTATCCTGCTGACAGTAGCATGGCTCTGTAGCAAAAGAGTCAGACCTCACCTGTCATTCACTGAAAACAGTTGGAACATTACCAATTGGAAAACACCAAAAAGGACATCTGAAACTGTTGAGCAGCTGAAACCAAGTAAGAATGGGAAAATGTTTTGCTTTCAAAACTTCAACTTAATTCCCAAATGTTTACAGAGGTTTGCTAACAGAAGAAGTGATGTAACACGGTGGCAAACATGCCCAAACCTTTTCCAGCAATTGATCCAGAACGAGCACATGTTTTACAAAACTAACAAACTAACTATATAAATCAATCTCCGTTTAGAAATTGCATACGTATATATGTTATGCAACTTCTTGCGTTTGGAAGCAGGTTGGTGTATTGGTGTGAAAATAGAGTGTGCATGTTTGTGTTAGTGAGTGTGTAAATAACACGACTAAAGAAAGACTTTACGCCAACCTGAAATCACATGCAGCTCATTTCCTCCTCATCCTTTCCTCCTTATTCCCTCTACTTTTTCCTTTTTGTGTAACATTGGAAAAGAAATAGAGGAGAACTACAAGGGCAGAGTCAGTCTGTAAAGAGAAACAAAGCTATGACTTTCTTGGTAGCTTGTTGCCTTAGAGACTAGCAGAAAGCGAGAGATAAAGCTGTGAAATCTTCTGATCATCTGGGCATGTGTGTGTTTGACTGTGTGAGAGAGAGAAGACTGTGTCTGTGTGGGTGTACAGAGAAGGGGTTGGCTTCTGAGTCAGAAGGAAAAAAAAGAAGAAGAAAAAAATTCTCACACAACTCTACCCTGCGCCTAACCTCTCCCCTCCGCTTCCTCGTGGTTTCTCTCTCAAATTGTTACATCAATGCTGAAAATCCGATCTAATTATTGAAAATTAGAAAGTGACACCATCTCCCTGCAGCGTGCGGCCTAACCTCTAAACCAATATGCAATGGAGAGAGAAGCGCTAGACAACAGACGGCGTCTTTGTCTCCCAAGGATTAGAAGAAACCACAGTGTTAAACGAGGCTCAAAATGTTATCTTTAGAGGGAGATAATTAGACAGTGAGTTTCAGGAGAAAAGTGCTGAAAAACGAATTCATGAAAAATAACCACAAACATCAACTCTATGGTTGCTTAGATTTGTGGGGTTAAAGGCTCATTTAGAAATAAGTCACCGAACAACTTGTGTTGTGAGCTCTAGTAAAATGTTCCCTTTTGTAAAGCATGTGATCAGCCAACTTGTGCTGCCACTGCTCTTTTGGCTTTTCAGTTGAATTTAATAAGATTTAAGCAAATGTTTCACAAGCTACATGGCCAAGGGGGTTAAAGTGGGTTGGAACAACTCCCATGCAGTCACATGCAGCATGCAGTAATCAGGAAATAAGGCGCAGCCTGGTAGCATCAGATGGTCTGAAACATAATGTCCAGGGGTGTTCTACCTCATGGTAAATGGCCTGTATTTGTATAGCGCTTTACTTAGGAGTCAGGGTTCTGTTGCCTAGCCTGTAGAGGTCTTTGTGTCCCTCCATGGATATCCCCAGATCATCACTGACCCACCACCAAACCAATCATGCTGAACAATGCTAATGTCAGTGACTGCCACTTATAAAAACACCCCTGTTTTGAGGGTTCTCTTATCAGTACCCCTCTTTGCCCATTGTTGACCACATGCTGTAATCTGATTAAAAACTGTTCCTTTAACGTCTCTGAGGATTGGAATCCTCTGTGTATGCAGCATCACATGATGGGTCAAAAACAATGCACGAGAACGATTATGTCCCAGTTTGAACTTTTCACTGTGAAATCTTATCACAGGGTGTTACATAAACAGTGTAAATCCCTGCTCCAAAAGAAATGTCTGTGATCTCCTGTTAAAGTGTGAAAAATACAATTCAAAGCGTAGTTATGAGTTATGCTTGAACTGCATCAGTGATCCTGATTTGATTTGATACACTAAACATGTGAATTTAAAATGCTATGCTGTTGAAAACTGCTGTCAGAGTTCAGTTCCTTGTGCAGTACAAATGAACGACACAGAATGTACATCACCTTTAATTAATCATGTAGTCAAATGGCATATAAACTCATTAGTTGATGTTTTAAAGCAAGTTCTGTTCTTTTGCTTGCTGTCCTGTGAAGCTCCGCCTTAGCTGCTGTTCTATAAATGTAAACCCAGTTTTTCTAGTATAAAATCTGCATTAGATGTCTGGGAAAATGTTCTTTTTCTGTTAGATGAGCATAATGCATGAAACTGTTAAAACCAAAAGAACTGAATGACACACAGAGTACAGGTGTGGTTTTTGCATGACCAATAATTCTCTTTTACTACAAGACATGATACAAAGGGGAGTAAATGCAATCACAAATTCGTATCATCAGTTAAATACTGAAGTTGCTTGACACCAGGTTTGTCATGCTGTTATATTTAATTTCAGATGGCGACCTGATAAGACTTCAGCTGGGATAGGCTCCGGTGGAATCAGTGCACGGTGATCTATTACAGCATGCTCTGATTCCAGATACTCTGAATAACTGGTTTCATGTCAATCATTGTAGTATCTGCCATTTTAAAGAATAAACACAAAGAAAAGCTACATTAAGGTGTTGTTCTGCTGTATGAAATAGCTTTAGAGGAAGGATAGAGCCTTGTGGAGCAGGATGGGGGGAGTCTCAATGTTCACCGTTGTCACTAAAGACAAGTATCACCAGTGCTGATGACTGATTCTTCTTGTGGCACAGCAAATATTTACCCTTCTTCACATCAGACCAGAGGACACTGGCTGGCTGACTTCATGTGGCTATGTGAATAGTCAGCAAAACACTGCTGCAGGCTGACAGTGATGGTTTGTCAGATGTGCTGCTTAGACACAGCCCAGGCTTCTTGTTTTGCCAACAAGAGGCTACTGCCACCTAACCCTTCTGTAGAGAAACCTGTATTGTCTGGTTATACCTCCTCCCAGGACTGCGCAGCTAAGCATATAAGCAGACTTCTTAACTGACATCTCCCTCACGATCCTTAATTTATTGAATTGTTAGGATCCAGTCATTTATGCCCTGATCATAGTGCATAGAGTGAATGTTAAAACCATGTTTGTGGTTGTATACAGACTTTTTAATGTTATAA
Organism: Neolamprologus brichardi; assembly: GCF_056152115.1. Classification (NCBI taxonomy): domain Eukaryota; kingdom Metazoa; phylum Chordata; class Actinopteri; order Cichliformes; family Cichlidae; genus Neolamprologus; species Neolamprologus brichardi. The sequence goes on along the minus strand of NC_142117.1, from coordinate 18,485,876 downwards.
TAAGAAGACAAATGGGAAACAGCTAGTCGTCAGTAAAGCCACGGTTTATTCACATGAACATTTTGAAAACTGGATACATCTTTGGTTCTACTGTATAATCTGCCTCAGTTTGCTGTATATAATATGTACATAGTTGTATACATGTTTGCATTCATCCCATAATTACAAACATTACAAATAAAAGAAATCACAGTGGGATAGAAATTTAATAGAAAACCACTGGATAGAAATAAGGGATACAATGGGCATTAACACACATTTAGCATTATTTTTAAAAGTGCTGAAATTGAAATGAGTTCAATTCTTAATTAGCGATGAACAGAAAGAGAAATGTGCACCATTAAGAGGACTTGTAAATAATATATAGTGAATATCTCTACTGCAGATATTAAATAAAATGCTTTAAAAAGGCACTTTAATTGCAATAATCTGCTTTACAGTGCTTCACTGGAAATAGTGGATGAACATGAAAAGTTAAAAATAAATGAAGCCATATTTGAAGAAGCCATGTAATGTGGCTGTGGTCTTATTAGCATTGAGAAGGAATTGCTTGGGAGAGAGTTGGTGAGAAAAAAATCTTAACTTGTTTTCTCTGCTTGCTTGTGAATGAAGCATGAAAAACGTGACAAACCAAAAGTGCCGTCAGGTACGGGTTAGGAATTACAAACAAGCAGAGGAGAAAAATGAGAGCAGAGGAAAAGAACAGAGACGACAGTAAGAAGAGAGAAAGAGGAGCAGCGACCATGGCTTCTATATAGTGATTACTTCCACACACCTCCAGTACAGATATTTTGTGATTTGCCACAACCTTTCTGTGCATGTGTTCATTAACTCCGTCTCCATGGTAGCCGAAGTGACAGTGTCGAGGCCTGAAGTCACCCAGAGGGTGACCTTGTCTTTGACAAGAGCACAGCTGCACCCATCTCTCTTTCTGCCTCTGCTCAAATCCATCCATTTCCTGAGCCAGCTGCCTCTCTGTCCACTCAAACCCCACACCCAACCCACCCAAGCTTAAAGACTGGAAAGGAGTTGGCACCCACACCGTCTACCTCGAAAAGAGCCAAAAGGAGCTCTTCCTTGTTCTCTTTCTCACACACAAACTGAACACTGTGTGTAATGAGAATCCAACTACCAGGTCCTACTGGGATCTGAAGCATGAGGAGCATGTCCCACCTTTGTCCTTTTCTAATTGAGGCGTGATGGTGTCTGGGACTTCTGACTGGAGCATGTCTTTCTCACTGGCAATGATGTGCTTCACCAAGCAGTTGGCTGCTTCATCGATGTTTATGTTTTCCTGAAAGCAGAGAGGGGGGAACGCGGGGGGGGGGGGGGGGGGGGGGGGGGAGTATGATAGAGGAGAGGGGGGAAAGAAAGACAAAGAATATGAAAAGGTAGGAAAACACAGAAGATCAATCAATGTTATAAGGCACTAAACAAGATAGAAAAAAGTGCCTGCAGGAAGAAAAACCTGTGGAGTTAATTGAGTGAATCAAATGGACCATCACTAAACTGAAGAGGTGGAAGAAACACAACAAAACAGTCAGCAGCAACGATGTGAACACAAGCTGGAAAGAGAATTTTGCATTTACTCTGAGTGGTTGCCTCTGGTCTGACACACTGACAAATGACAATGCATCCCTCTTTTACACACAAAAAATGACGACGAAAGCATCCACAGCAAAACCTAATGAGACCTGTGATTACACTAAAAATATATATTTTTTTCAATGTAATGTATTTATACAGCACCATATACCAACAACAGTCACCTCAAGTGACTGTTGTTGTACTTTATATTGCAAAGTAAAGACTCTACAATAATACAGAGAAAACAGAGAAAGCCCAGACAATCGGAGATGATTGCAAAAATACTGGAATAGGTAAAAACTGGAATGATCAATTTGCACAGTATGGAATACTTACATATGCAAGAAAGACCTGCATTATGCAGGCCTGAATTCTAATTTATATAAATTCTCAACATTAGAGTCTTTCTATCCTAATCTTAGAAAGAATTAAAAAACCTAGAGGAACTCAGTGATGACACAGTGTGTGTCTTTGATTGATGGATACTGCAGTAGCTCAGAAAGGAAATGTCATTGTAGTCAAATGAGGTCTCTAATAAAAACAGAAATAACTTCCAGAAGTGTCTCTCACCCTGCCCTGCTCTACTCTTTCAATATAAATTTAAATAAGCTGCATTTTTTTTTCTTTTTTGATCCGGTTATCCAAGTTTAGTTAGGAGGAATTTTACCTTAGTTTGATGAATAAAACAAATGATACCAAAAAGTTTCTTCATATAGGAATTGGGATGCCTAGTTTTAACATTTCAGAGCTAAATGATCCTCTAAGGAAAGTCATTATCTACAAAGCTTCTCCACCCACAGGAATACAACTCAAATGTTCTGCTGAGCGTCAAAAAAGATGAGAAAGATGCATTTTTCTAACATGTAAAGTCTACTGCAGCAGCAGTCGTATGTTTAATATTTTAATATCCTGATGATCTAGCAGTGTGCCGCTCAAGTAAAATGTATTATATATCACGTGCCAGCTTCACTTCTTTCCTTCCGCAGAGTTTTTCACAATAAAAACTGTTGTTGCAAATTTTGGAGGTTACTGAGCTCCAAAAAAGTCAGTTATCAGCTGAGTAAAATATAGTGTTTCCAATTAACATTCGAGGCATTAAGCTCTGAACTACTTAACATTTGTGATGGATTATTATTTATATTTATGGTTAGTGGAAAAAAAAGATGACAGATGATTTATTAGGTGCGACTGTTTTGCAATGTCAGGCTTTGAGCAAAGTTAATACTCAGTTTATCTCTGAGTGTTTTTTTAATCATTCTTCCCCTGAAACAATTATTGTTGTAGCCATTATCGTCATTATTTTTATAAAGCTTCATTAACTTGTTTGGTGGTCTTTTTTTTCTTTTCTTTTTATACAATTACAATATTTTGGAGATTGTATTTTGTTTTCTAATGGTATAAATGCCATTTATACAACAACTAAAACTATAGAGGACAATAATGCTTTGCTGAGGACACTGAGCATAATCTATTTCGGGCCTGTGGCAGCTGTGGACCTCACAGATTTGTACAAATATTTGTATAAAGAAACAAAAGTGCAAACAGATTTTGTATATGGTTAAGTGGCTGAGTGTTTTTGTTAAGTTTTATTTGAACTTTCAGTGCCGTATATGGCTAAGCTTTCTCACACCTCAGTCTATTTTCTCCTCTTACCACCCAGCTGTGAGATTCCTAGCAGCCATACTCTGGTCTGAGTGTGTTACTGTGTCACTGTGTTGCTCATTTCACAATCAGAATACACCCACCGCATTTTTATTTTCTGTCGTCATGAGTGAGCCTTGAATCAAACTTTTACTGTCTTTTATTTCTTATTTGTGCTCAGTATTTAAATATATTATCCCATTTCTTCTGTTTATCTTTAAATATTATTGCTATGCTATCAGTCCAGTCTAAAATTTGTTACAAAGGCTTCAGACTGACTGAATATAGCAAACGTAACAAAGTATATTTTGTAAGCAGTTTAGGTCTTTTAGCTGAAAGTTACGTTTTGGTTAAAAATATAATTTTTATAAATTGCATCAGAGTCTCTGCGAGCCTAAGAATAAGCACTTTTTTATGGTTTGTGCAGTCAGTGGAAAAAAGTGTGCCAGTATATTCCCTCAACACTCCTGGACATCCTGTCTGGATAACAGAGCACCTGATGCAAGTGCAGCTGACCTGGAACAACACAGAAGGAACATCGACTGTGAGACTCTTGTGCAAAAGCAGCAGGGCTCTGTGATTGATATGCAAATACTGAACAGACTGGGACTGTTAAACTCAGCACTTTTAAAGGATCTCTTCACATCCTGAATGTGCCTCTGTGGTGGCATCTCCACAGGGTAATCAGGTGCTAGGTCTGATAGAGTCAAGGAGTCAGCTGCTTCCCAAGGACATCTGAGGAGACTTGCTGGCACAGGGGGATTGAACCTCAGAGCTCTGTTGAAGGCTGCTCTTTGTTTCCTTGTAGTTAAAACACCATGTGTGTACGTGTATTCGTGTGTGTGTCTGTTTGTCATCTTTCTCACCTTAGCAGAAGTCTCAAACCATCCCACAAAGCCGTTCTCCTGGCAGAACTGCTCCATCTTTATTCCGTTATTGGTCAGTACATCCCGACCCTGGTCACATTTATTGGCCAGAAGAACAGTGGCTACATGCTTCCCGTTGGCAAGTGTCAGTTTGGAATCCAAATCCTCCTTCCACTTTGTGATAGCCTCAAAGGAGGCAGGCCGTGTGACATCAAACACGATGAATGCACCCATGGCTTCACGGTAATACACACGGGTCATGTTGCCAAACCTCTCCTGACCTGAAAGACGTGCAAACAAAGTGACACACACACACACACACACATAAGATTATTGCTTGTTGTCACTGTGATGCATTTTAAACTTTTCATACTTTATTAAAGCACATCGTGAAATTTTCGACAGACCAGTATAACAATGGTCTATCAAAGCTGTCACCTTATCAGCAAAACGTAAACAATGTTACCATTTTCTCATTTTGTTATGGATGCGTTCTTTACATATTTCACCTGCATCCGATACTTCAGACACACATTTTTTTTCCATTCCATTACAAGACAAGCAGGAACAGATGGAAAAGAGGCAGAATGGGAGAAAGAAACATTGCTCTGGAGTCTGTGCGTGCCTGCTTATGAAACTGTCTGTAAAGAAAACTCCTGAGGGTCAAATTAATTTGATAAGCCCTGTTGGAGTCTTGTATCCACACACATTTTCCCATCCATAATTTCTGCTGAAGGACCATCAGATTCAGCTGCGCAGCCGCAGAATAAAATCAAGACACTTCCACACTGTGGAATAACCAAAAATCAAACTGGTCTACTCATCGTGGCATCCAAGAGAAGATGCCAAGAAAAAGGGTTTTGAGTCCCACAGCAGTGGGGTTTTTTTTTTGGTTTTTTTTGAACAGATGGATCAGACCACAAGGTCAGATACAGAACAGGTGGGAGGCAGAAAGGTTTGCTCAAGGACTTTTCTAGGGGCAGATGCTAGTTGAAACAGGTCGGCCATTGGAGTATGTCGAGCAGAAAATTATGCCCCTGGCCTTCTCAAACACACTGCTTTCTGGGCAAGTACATTATAGAGGATGTTTGAAAAAGCCCCACTAGAAAACTTAAGTATCTCTTTACAACAGATCAGATCAGGTATCTTTGGGTGTTTCTACTTATGTCTCTGTGTAGCTGTTTGCAAATATTGTATCTTTGCTAATATTTAACCTCACTCCTCAAAATAGGTACTACTTAGGGGCCTTTTAGGCTTATAGAAAAGCAGCAATAGTGTAACTCTGCAGTTCAACATAATCCACGAAAGTTCGAAAGACTGAAAATTATCTGAAGTCAAAGACAAAGAAACAAAACCCTAAAGGCTATTCCTCTTATGTGTACATGATCTAGGCTTGTGAAGTTAGCTCTGCTACACTGGCAGCATGGCATAGAAAAATGGGAGACAAAAATAGAAAGGTCGAAGTTGTTTATCTTGGTAAATGCACAGAACAGCAAGTGATTTATTACATCTGTTGCATGAGAAAACTGTAGCTTATTACCAAATCCCATAACAGAGCTGGGTGAGTTTTTTCTTAGATTCATAAAAGTGAGACGCAGTCATAAATATTTCAAGAAAAGGTTTGTACGTAGCATATTTACTTGAGATAATCTTCCATCTTGAAGGCTTTAATAACCTTTAGGTGAGTGTAAGAAGCACAATGAGTACAGTGCGAGACCTGTGGCAGTTTTCTCTGAGGGAGACCCTCATCTTTGGCTCATAATAAAAAGCTTTCTGTGTACAGGAGCTTGGGCCTCAAATCTCCCTCACATGAGTTTGAGACACATGACTGCTTGCGCTTACTGGAGAGAGAGCGCACAGGAGGGGAGAGAGCACCAGGTCTGAGGATTCTTCTAAACCTCAGCAGACACTCATGTGACATGAGGCTGTTGTAGTCTTTCTGTCATCTTAACCAACAGCACCCCAGTCAAAAGCCGGTATTATTTCTGATTTCTGTCGTCGCCAGAAGCAATTTAAAAACTGAAACCGAATTTTTATTATATTAACTTATTATATTAACTTTTGGTTTTAAAGCAAATAAAAAACTTCCATTCCTCATCCCTGATGACATGGCATCCTAACACCTACCGACAATTTACACTATTCAACTTATATAATACTACATTTACAAAGTATAGTGAAGGCGTGTGATACTTGGGATCTACTCGACTCGAGGAAACACTTTATTTAGTTACACTGTGTGTGTGTGTGTGTAAGACAGCTGCATTTAGAGCAAAAAACTCCGTACTGGGGGCCGCATGACATCAAATTATAAAGGTGATATAATAAACATGCTTTTATTATGTCATCAGCTGGAACATGAGCTCAATGTTTCGTTCCAAATTAGATAAGATTATTAATTTTCTGGCTCAACAGACCAGCTGGTGCAGAAGGTTTTGCATAAGCCTCGAAACAATCTTAGAGTGGCACGCCGTTACTATGACGACACTGATTTATCATGAGAGCATCATGATGCTCCTTCATCAAGGTCACATGGCAAAAAAGCTCATCTTATATATGACTTTAACCTTTTAACATGTGACTGTATGAGTGCATAGCCAAGCGATTGGAAGGCAGGAATTTGGAGTCAGCTGGTACAAATGACGAACAAGACTGTGTGTGTGTGTGTGTGTGTGTGTGTGTGTGTGTGTGTGTGTGTGTGTGTGTGTGTTAAAAACAAGGGTGAACTGTAAAAAGAAAAACAATTCTTGGACTGGTGTGCTTTTGTTTCCTTATTAACCTATGATTTGTTAAATCTAAAATAAACAATATGTTTAAAGTCCATAATCAGACAGCTCACAGATTTTCCTGAAATTACAAAGCATGTCGTTTCTACTGGAGCAGCCAACCTCTCATAAGTATTTCATTAATTATTTGGAAAGCTTTAGCACAGCACTTACCGAGGAGTAGAAAGTGGTTTTTACATCAACAATCATTGTGTGATTGTGTGTCATTTAATGAAGACATAACGGGCTAAATAATTGTAAACTGAATTTTCTTTACGATTATAGCTTGTCACTTTCATTAAAGAGTTTTCAAATGTTATGGTAATTTCACTTAGAAGACTAATTAACCCTCTCCAGTATGTTTTCTGCATAAGAAAATCACACATTTCCAAAGAAGTTATAAATTGATAATAATCTGCTTTGCATAACTTCTAAATGTAACATACTTAAAACACTTTTAGGCAAAAAGGAAACAAATCGCACAAATCCTCGTTTCTTACAATCCCCACGGTGTTATCGAACTGTTTCACCTCCTCTTATTTAATGTGAGTGAAAAGTTGGTTTACCTGCGATGTCCCACAGCTGAAGGCGCACGGTCTCCTGGTCCCAGTTGAGCACTTTGAGTGCGAAGTCCACGCCGATGGTGGCTCGGTAGTTGGGGCTAAAGTTGTGGTGGACATATCGCTTGATGATACTGGTCTTCCCAACCCCGAGGTCGCCTATCACAAGAATCTTATAGAGATGCTCCTTATTGTGGTTGTTCTGCATGGCGACCGAGGAGGGCGAGAGTCGAGCATGAATCCACCGTATGGGGAAGACCTGGGGATGATAGAGGGAGACGCACAGGACAGCGCAGAGAGAGCTGGGGAGAGCTGGGAATGAGAAGGGGCGGCAAGGTACGCCCTGGCCCACAGAGGGAAGCGAAGCAGAGACGTCTGGACCTTGTGACTCACGATGGGCAGCTCCAAGCTGGAGAGGCAGCACTGCTCTTATACTAGCTGACTACTACTGCTTGTTTTGTATTTGCAGACTACTTTTTTAGAGAAACGCAGTCAGCAAAATGTAACCTGCTTTATCGAAATGAAAAAAGATGGGGCATAACAGTGCCTGCCACAGGTCTGCATTATGTAAACTGAATTATCATTACCGAAACGTCAGCACTGGTAACATTTTTTGGTTTCGCAGCTTGTCGAAGCAGAGCGCAAGAACGGAATGGCCTACACTCCCCGGCCACTTTATTAGGTACACGTGTTCATAGGCTCCTTAACCTCATAAGACCCAAACTCTTCCACGGCATTCATTTTTAATTTCTCTTTGATATGTGGGCATATCGGGGCCCGATGAATGTAAAAACAAAGTTTTACCAGATTTTTTTTATTTACTTATTTATTTTACCTTATTTTTGTTTCTAATAAAAATGAGAGCCACATATGAGGATATTCGTTTAAAATTTTGATAGAACAGTAGCAGTATAATGTCCTCGTAAGTGGATATCAGGCCCTTGTAGAGCAAAATTGAGTATTTTGGTCTAAATAACCCAAAATGTGATGTCCACATATGTGGACGCCAGGTCCTAGGAGGTTAACACGAATCAGCCAATTGCATGTAAGCAACTCATTGCATTTAGGTTTGTAGAAGTGGTCAAGACGACCTGCTGAAGTTCAAGTTCAGCCTTGAAGCAGATGTGCCACTGCAACATATGTTCATACTGATTGCCACTCCTGTCACCAAAAACAGGAAGAACTGAGGCTATAATTATCACAGACTAACAAGCTGGACAACAGAGAGCTAGAAAATGTTACCTGGTCTGATGACTCATCTCTTCTGCTGCGACATTAAGATGGTAAGGACATAACTCGATTCCCTACCAGCTGCACATCATTTTAACACCAGTCCATCAGTGTACTGTTGCTGATCATGCCATTCCTTTATGACCTCAGCACATCAATCCTATGACGGCTGCATCCAGGAGGATAAAATGCACTCTGCACAGATGGCCTCCACAGTCACCAGATCTAACCCCAACAGAGCACCTTTGGGATGTGGTGGAACACAACAAGGATGTGCAGCCGACAAATCTACAGTCACTGCGTGATCATGTTAATATAGACCAAGGATCTGTCAGCATCTTATTGAGTCTTTGCCATGAAGACTTAAGGCAGTGCTGAAGGGAAGAACCTGGTACTAGCAAGATGTACCTAATAAAGTGACCAGTGGAAGTATTTAAATTTTATATTATGCTTTTTCCAATTATTTTATTTCATTTATAGAAAATTGCATTACATTTTGTCACACACAAAAAATTATTTAAAAACTTCCAAATTGAAATAGAAAGGGGATGGAGGAGGAGTAAGAGGCACTACAATCAGTTGCATCCCTTTATTAACTGATCCAGCAATCACAGCTCACTGGGGAACTCTTAAAAATCATCCAACAGGAAAACATGGCAGTTTTGGTTTCAATGTAGCAAGGACAAAAGAGGTTTCAACTCTGTTCAGTGCATTCCTGAGTCAAAGAACAAAACACACATCTGGATTTCCCTTTAAGCGTGACAAGTAAAACTTAGGACATACTGAGACAAGCAGTATGTCCTAATCCACAGTGGTAGGTACTTGATTTCAAGTACTTACTGGCAGTTAGAGCTTGGATATTCAAAAGGCAGCTAATCAGTCACTGCTTAAATCAGCAAACATAAAAAAGTGGTGGTGTTGGGGAGTGGCATCAAAAGAGCAGCATTACAGTTTCCCTTCAATTAAAAATCCATTTTAAGAGCTGTAAACATGTGTAATTCATACAAACAAAATCTTTCATACCCAAATTCTCAACTTTTACATTTGGGAGCAAAAACTATTAAAAAAAAAAAAAAAAAAAAAATCACAGCAACGTATGAAATTATGTGGATAACCTACTGTATGCACCGTACTTCCTGATCTGAGAGCTGGCAGTTTATGAAAAATATAAATAAACAATGTTAAGATTTCAGATTGATTTCCCTTTTAAACAAATTGCATATCCATTTGGAAGATTACCATTACAGCGCAAATCCATAATTTTTCATTTAATTAATCTTGCTCTGCTCATTAGTGCCACCCTGTGACTCAATTCTTTTGTGAAAACTTATACATTTAGCTTTAAATTGTCAATCGCCAATGCATATGTTGATAAAAACCATGGAATATTTGTGCTTTAAAATCTGTGACTCATAACCATTGGTTATGTCAATCATCATTGATTATGTCAATTCTGAGGTTTCAGCCTCTACAGTTTAGGTATAGGGTTGGCTGCGACAGCGATGCTCTCGATGGCACACTCGTCATTTCCGCGGCGAATTCGGAAGTAGCCTTCCTCGCCCCAGCCGGTGCCCCAGCTGTTCTTGACAATCCAGTAATTCTGCCCAGTCTTGTGGCAGCGGCCGTACCCCACCAGCAACACGGCATGGTTGGTCAGCTCAAAGGGATTGAATGGGTCTGCAAGGCCAGTGTGGTGGTAGATGCCCTCCTTATAGTTCATGAAGTCAGGATAGACCTGTGAACAGAATGGGATCATTTTATTTTTAACTGGAAAGCAAATACACTCCGATATAAAGGATCTAGAGTTCAAGGGGTTGCTGCTCTGCTCATCTCTCTGTCCGCTGGCTTACTTATGTGTTTGGGGTTAAGAAAATAATTAAAACCTGTGCTTAGAAAGATTTAGAAGACAGTTTATATTGAATGTGGTGATTTGAAACAATACAATTTAGAAAATTCATGAAAATCTGTAACATTCAAAACCCTTAAGAGACGTTGCTGAATCGGGTTTTCAGTCAGTGTTTTATGGCTGAGGTGAGCCACCCTCCAAGGACAGCCTCGTCCAACACCAAACAAAGTAATAAACTCAAGAAAATGAAAGATCTGTGAACAGCAAGTATGATCATTTGATTTTGATCTTCTTTTTTCCCCCCCATTTCAAAAACACTGGTCTGTAGAATTCTTTTTATCTCTTAGTTTATGGTGAGGGTTGAATTTGCATTAACAGATCAAGCCTTAGATCAGGGAGAAGCTGTTGTACCTCAAAAGCTACTGCCATAGGTCCATTCTTGACCAGCTCCAACATCATGGCCGCCTCACTGCAGCCGCCGTAAAAGCCACCAACATAGTTGTATTCTGCTGCGTAAATGCGCCTACAGTTCTGAGGAACACCACACGGAGTGTTCTTTCCAACATACGGAAAGCATGACTCGTCCACAATGCCAAAATCCTGTGTGTACTTCCCAATCAGGTATGGGAACCCGCCATCACAACCTTAAAAATAGGAGGAGAAAAACAAGGTTTGCTTAACATATTAAACCTGTCAAAAACCTTTCAAGGGCAAAACGTAATGTGATCCAAGATGGGGGGGCATTACTGAAAATGCATTAATATGACTTTATAAAGCCACTGATGATACTAAATGCAAAAAGATTCTTCAAAAAGGAGTTACAGCATTTGCAAAACCTGTACCCAATTTACATTTGACCAGTCAGTCTTTTTTCTGGACCTGTAGACCTCTTCTAACATGGTTGCTCATAGTCTGCACCCTAGAAATCCTTTTGTGATTTCATATACTTTACAGAACATCTTGATCCCACTTTGTACACGCTATTAAAATACTTCAGCAATATTTGTTCAGATTAGGGTTGAAGGCAACCCCCCCTCAAAGCAAACAAACAAAAATTCAATACATACATTTTCCATCGTTACAGTGTATTGTGATATTCGATATTTACATCGACTAAATATTCTTCACTTTATGTTTTGTCAATTTTCTACTTGTAGCATAAATGTGCAATAGCCAATAACTGTTTTAATATTAATTGAACTGGCAGTCAAATAACAAACGCACAGATTTACAGTTAGTTTACCTTGAGAGTACTCAGAGCAAGAGACCACTTGTTGAGGGCTGAGGGTGGGAGCGTCGCTGTTGTTGGTGAGGACTCGAATACGAGCTTCCAGCATTCCCATTGTGGCAAAGGAGTAGCAGCTTCCGCATGATGCTGAAACAGAAAATCCAAAATTTCCATTAAGAAAACACTACTATGAAACACAGCAGCACTTCAATAAATCCCAACATTGCAAAACTTGTGATAGTTGTTGTTTTCTCATTTGGTTTCCAAGCAAACTATGGCAACTTGTAAAGCTACAACGGTCCTAATTTTAACTCTTATACAAACACTTTGTTCCTACGGTAGTGGAAAAACATCTGCTGGTCTAGTTTGTGATGACAAACATTTGTATGACCAAGACAGAAAAATTAAAGCTTTTTCACAGGACTTAATAAATCTGTACTTTGCTAAAATAACATGCACCTGCAATCCTCCAGTGCTGACACGCAAGGGAGATCCAGGTGCAACATTAATAAAGAGTCATAAACGCTCTAACATTAGGAACACTAATCATGTGGGGTGGCTGCAGCTCGGGTGGCAGAGCAGGTCGACCACAAACCAAAAGGTCGGTTGTTCGATTGGGCAAGATACTAACCCCATGTTTGCCTATTGGTGGTGGTCAGAGGGCCTGGTGGCGCCAGTGTCCGGCAGCCTCGCCTCTGTCAGTGGCTAAAATGTAGCTTGCTATCACCAGTGTGTGAATGTGTGTATGAATGGGTGAATGACTGAATGTAGTGTAAAGCGCTTTGGGGTCCTTAGGGACTAAGTAAAGCGCTATACAAATGCAGGCCATTTACCATGTTCCTCTACAACACCATTAACTGTACCCACAGATGGAAGACTGCTAACATTTATATGCAATTTTTCAACCAACTAATGTCTACTTCTGGTAAATTCCCAGTGATAAATCAGACACCTTATAAAATACTGACTTTGTATAATAAATTTTAAAAATACCAGCAGCGGCCGGAGGTAGCACTCAGCCTCCAGCTAGATGCACCCATTGCATAAATTTTTGTATGAATCCACTGTCACCTTGTACTAAAGTTATCACATTCATAAGATTTTCAGAAAACTTGACCTCTGACCTTCACCTTGAGGTCAAGGTCACTGAGATTCAAACTCATCTGAGATATTTCGTAGATACACCTATGTTAGAAATTTGAAAGTCCTATGTCTTTTTGTTCTTGAGTTCTCACATTCACAAACTTGGGTGTCCACGTCACCTGCTCGCCCATCGGGGTGACGACAATACACTAAAACACTGCATTTCAAAGTAATGGGGGCTCTGATTGAGTGTATGGGCACTTTCCTTGCATTGCACCCTCTGCCAGACCACCCACACCAATTTACTTTCAAGCCTGCCAATGTTTGTGAACTGAAATGGAACCTTAAGAATCCACCTGACTTATAACACTGAAGCAGAAAAAGCTCTGCAACTCTGCACAGTGGCTGAGTGCGCTTTGACTGAAATACTTCAACCCTCTCCAGCTCCTTAAACCCCATCCTACAGAGACCCTCTCAGACACTTAAAGTACTAAGCATGCATAATCTCTCCACTCACACACTAGGCTGTGCAGAAACACAGGAGGAAAGCAGAAAGGACACCCTGGCTTGCAAAGAGGGAAGCAGGGTAGCTGGTGAGCAGTTGTTCAGTGCCTGACTTAGTGACAGCTGCTCAAAAGGAAAGGTATGGCTTTGTCTGAATCTGACCCTTTAACTTTTCTATATCGTATTGAGTGAACTTTGTATTAAATTTATTATATTGCGTACCTTGGTTTCTCACAGGGCTAACAAAGTTAACCCCATCAACCTTTCTCCAGTCCCATTGCTCAGGTAGAGCTGACGCCATCTTAGCTACGTCAGCTTTCACAGGTGCTGGGCGAGCGCGCCTAAAATGTAAAAGGGGGTAATTTTACTTAACACATTTGCACTGAAAAGCAGTCCTATACAAAACCATAACTATGGAAATGTAATGTGTGTAAATCCATATTAAGTAAGATGGATCTGTTAGTCCAAGTGATATTTGTACAAAATATACTACTGATGAATTCCATTCTTCATTGTGGCAGGACATCCTCCCTCTGTGGTAGAGAATTATATACTATTTATGGTGCTTCTTGTAAAGTTTGCCTGCAGGAGAAAAGTCTTTACTGACTTATTAAATCATGACAATAAATTCAGCTGGTGTGTTGGAGTCCAAACAACTGCAGGGGTGGAAACTCCCAGGATGGGTTGCTGAATGCTATGGAGGACTGCCACAATGACACACTGAACAGCCTTAGTTTAGTAGTGCTGACCTTTCAAGATAAGGGTGCAGGGACTGTCCACACGTAAATTCAGTTGAGCGTTCTTCTATAGCACCAAAGCAAAACAGGAGTGACTTCAAGGAGCTTTATATTTTACATGTTAAAACCCCCGAAATACCAGAGAGAAAACTCCAACAATCAAACAACACCCTTTGACCGAGCACTTGGTGATAGTGGGGAGCAAAAACTCCCTTTTACAGGAAGGGAGTTTTTGCTCTGCCACGACTGGTTGGGAGTGTTGGGAGGAAGACGGGACAAAAGACAAGCAGTCATGGCTTAACTAGACACAAAACACAAACGTGTACTAACCTTTTTTTTCCCCCTTTTGAAAACACCTCCCAAACAAATCAACAGACTAGCTCCTAATATTGCAAACATATTACCTATGTGTACATCTTTTGTCTCCTATGTCCGGACCCCGGAGTACACAACGGGAAGTGCAAGTAAATACTCACACAGGGATACGAGAGGCAGGCCCGCCTGCTCTGTATTGCAGCTCCTGTAAAGTGTACATCTCATGCTCTGGGTAGGGCGCAGCCTTCCAGGATTTCTGAACAGAGTTGATCACATCAATAAAGTCCATGCTGTGTTTGTAGAGCTTCTGTGGCAGTCTGGAGAAATAATAAAGGTACATTACAATTAATTAGGTACAAATATAAAAGATTTCAAGGAGACTCCTCAGCCCCAAACAGAGAGAGAAACTGACTGAAACAGATCTGAGTAAAATCACAACATGATAGAAAGTTGGTTAAAATGTACAGATTTTATTTATTTATTTTAAATGCACGCATCTGGTAATTAATGCTGAAAAGCAGAAGCAGTATAGTGAAAAGGAAGACCAGACAGCTGTTACAGTCACTGTTCCCCTTTTTCTGACCGCCTCAACACTAAATTGTTAAATAAGGAGGCAATTGACAAAAAGGAAAGGAAACTAGTTAATGCAACGTTGCACATGTTTGTGTCCATACCTCTGTGGAATTCAACCACATTTTATAAATAGAAGTTTACAATGTTAATCTGATGTTTTTTATTGATTTTTTTTAATACTGTATGGGATGTTGTTGCTCAATAACATTTCAACCAAATATGCATCTTTACTAATTCATAACCTGAATCAATTTGTTTTTTTCAATGATGCAGTCAATCAGTGTGGTCTTTTTATGCCACTTCAGCCAAGTTGCTTAACTGTAAGTTGCAAAATAAAGACTTGTTGTGTTGGTTGGTTACACAACTCTCAAATAAAGAAAAAAACAAAACAAAAAACAAAACAAAAAAACCCCAGCACTTCCACATACTAGAGCAAGGCAGTGATAAGTGTGGGAAACAATCGATTAAGTTTCAAATCACTCACTTCACAATAGAAGAACCTGTTACCCACAAATAACTACTACTAAGTAAAAAGACATGATCATAAGGATCCTGGCTGTGAGGGGGAAAAAGGCAATAATTTCCTAATGATTTTTACACTATATTATATTTGAAAATATTACAATAGTAAAATTGTACTTTTAAATAATACCTGCTTATTTGGACTAAACTGAATTGAATTTCCAATGGGTGATAAATATTAAATGTAGGTCAGTTAATTTTCACCCCTCAGGGTAAAATTTTTTCAAAATTATTGATGTCTGCACAGTTGTGCAGGGTTTTCTGGAAGGAAGTTGCATGTTTATATCTTGTTTAGGTTTGGACTTCTTTGGTTGACAGAGTTTTCAGTGACAAACTGTTTTTACTAACAGCAGCTTTAGGGAGTGATTTTACAACACAGAGTGGAGTCCATTTTCAATGCCGGGTCAAAATAGCTGTACTGGTTTTTAAATCATGTCTCTGCCATACAAAAGTTACTTACAACTCTGAGAATGGTTTGTTATTACTCACCAAAGATGATGACATATCCAATTTCTTAGCAATTTCGCTCTTAAAACTTTGAACCATTTGCACACCAATTTTTCTTTCAACCTCTCAGACAATTTCTTTTTATACCCAATCATCTTAAAGATCTTGTGACAGAAAAAAAACCCAACAAAAAAGGTTTGTATAGTTATGTACCTGCTGCCAAAGACTGGTTTGTATTCTATTCGGGGTGGTACTGGATTTACCCTCTTTCCAACAAAGCATGCCCAGTTACGCCCCAGGACATCATGGACCCACCCTGGTAGGGTCTGGTCACAATAGCTGGTCACCTTAGGACCTTCTTGACTGTACTGAAAGTTTAAAGAGACACGCAGATTAAAGCTGGACATCGTGTGAACAATTCAGTCAAATCATTTTATTCCAATATAAAGAACCTTTTTAAAAGCAAGTGAATTAAAATCAGATAGTTAAACTAGTATAACTCATATTTAATTAAGTTATTCAGGTAACCGTTGATGTTAAAGTTTGAAAATACAGTACAAGAGTGTTTAGATTAAATTAGATTGTTTAATTACACTGAATAAATCAAGAACCAGACAATGGTCATCAGTGAAGTGGACCACACTTGTAGCTATGACACGTCTCTGAGCTCACTGTCATGTGACTGATAAGAAACACACACACACACACACACACACACACACACACACACACACACACACACACACACACACACACACACACACACACACACACACACACACACACACACACACACACACAGAGCCAAAAGATTCTGAAGTCTGAAACTGCTGCTTTTAAATAACACGAAATTCAAAGATTAAATGAGGTAAAGAAAGAGGAAATTGAGACAGAGTTAACTCTTAGATATTTAGATAAAGGTTAACCGACGATTGAAATTCATTTACAGCTCAAGTTCTAATTGCTTTAAATGATGAGTCAAACTTTGACATATCAAGTCTTTTATCACTCTGGCTTCAGAAAAGAACAGTGCATAAAATACTTAAAAAACAGCACGACTTCAATAATGGTTGGAAAACTCAGCAAGCTGGGAGATTGCATGTGCAGCTCTAACATGGCATGAACTTTAAGACATCACTCAAATCCACAAATTAGTCGCAGCCATCTTTTACCTTGAAGAAGGCGAACCATTTGTACCCATTAATGACCACTTCAAAGCCTTGATTGTAGATGATGGTGAAGAAGCCGGTGTGCCCCAGCTCATCTGTGGCCACAGACAGTTTCTGCAGAGTCACAGTCACGGTGCTCTCACCTACAGCTGTAGAGGAACACGGCACACAATGAAAGGCAGGAAAAATCCCCTCAGTCGACCTTTAGATTGACTTCATCAACTCTTTACAACAAAGTTAAGCCAAATTTTTGTTGGACCATTTTTACTACTATCTTTAATGTATGTTTTACTTGTGCAATACTGCAAGTTTTAAAAATACAATTTAAACAAAGTACAACTTCCTGGAACTTAACACATGCCTCATCATAAGACTGTCACATGATTTCCAAAAAGCTAACTATTTATTTCCTCCTCATGTGACCCCATATTGTGTGACCGTTTGTTTGGTTTTTTAGATATGGTGTGCTTTTTTGGGGGTTTTTTTACCTTCAGCGGAACAGTTCACCGTCTTGTCGTGTCCTCCTTTGGACACCTGGAACACCCATGTTCCCACCAGGTCTTCGTAGGTGCAGTTTGCTGGTGTGTCACTCCAGCATCTCTCAACACAAAGCAGGAACAAACACACGAGCACTCCACTCAGCCTCATCTTCAAACACAGCTAGCTTACCGGACCACACAAATAAAACCTACACAGTTAGAGCTGCTCCTCTTAAAAAGATAAAAGTTTACCCTGACTAACTGCAAACTGTCCCACTTCGAGTTGTCTGCGAACCAGTCCCCAAACAGCTACCTATCCACACTGAAACTTCACTGCACAGACGCAGATTTATAACTTGCCGTGTCAAGATAGCTCTCTGCTATCAGCCCAATGCGCGTGCGCAGATTTAGCTAGCACTACAGCCAATCGGCTAAAGTTAAACAAACATGTTAGTTTGTTCTTATTTTTAGATCAATGCTAACATATGACACATTCCAGAAACATAAGCTCGTCTTCTATCAATGTGACCAACACGCATGCAAGATGTAATTACGCTGTGAGTAGCTTATCGAGACTTTAATACAGCATAGTTAGTCTAACAAACAAGGAACTGATTGCATCTGACACTCTTGCTCTCAACTGATCTTTGCTTCATAGTCCACTTCTTTAGTTTCGATTTCCTTGTCATATGACCTAGCTAAGAGCATGCGCAGTAGACATTGGAAAGACTAGCGGGGAAAACCACGTGAGTACAGTTATTTTTGTTGCTAAAAATTGTGCTTTCATAACATTGCTACTTGAATATTAGAAATATGCTAAAAAGATAAGTAATAAAATAAAAGGATGGTAAAAATATTTAAACTACTTAAATCTTTAACACTGACAAGAAATAATATCACAGTTTTAGGATGCGTTCTGTGTTAGAACCTGATTTGTGTTTTGTTTATTGCATTTGTTTTTTTAATTAGGCAGAAAAAAACAGTAGTTGATGCATCTTTCTGGTGATTTAATCATAAACATTACTGATTAACCCTCCACCTCCCCCAAAAAGAGTTGTTTAAATATTTTTATTTATTTATTGTAATGGAACACAAAAAATGGTATTTCCTGCCATATAATATAACTCATCTGTGACCCTTTGCTTTTGAGGACACAAAAGGAAGAGGTACATGCTTTTATTGCTGATTATCTGGCATAAACACAAAGTCCAAATTCTTTGAATTCATGTGAGCACACATAAACAAAAAGACAGAGACTCTAAAATGCACAAAGAGCATGAAACCAAAAATACAGAGCAGGCATAGCCAGGGATATACAGCACCAAACAAATGGATTGACAGGACTGTTTATACACACTGGTGGAGGGACTGAACAAACAGCTAAACAAGACACAGTTGAACACAATAAACAACAAGTGAACATAGTGAGGGAATCAAAGCTAGACCAACGGGAAGTAAATCTGAAAGAAGATACAACTGAAAACAAACTCACAAAGTAAAACATAAAATAAGCAGAGGAGACCAATCTTAATCTAAACACAAACACCTGTCAACAAATACAAGAAAGAGAAATACAAAGTTTATAAAAAATATACTAACTCTGAAAGCTACAGCGAGATCCAATCTGTGAATCCCAGAAAGTGAGGAACTCAAAGAACTAAATAAAGGCCTAGCAAAACATAAAATGAGCAGAAAGCACTGATAAAACTAGTTATTATCTGTTATCTCAGAAGTGCTGTTAGAGAATGAGTTAACCAAATTGTGATTCTGAAAAAAGCGCCTGCCATTAAAAATGCAGATTGGGTACATTTCATAGGATTGTCAAGTCTGCTTAATGCATTTATATTTTATGGCTGCACATACTCGCAGTAAAGTTGGTAAGGTTTAAAAACATCTAATGACAGTTTGATCTCTGAGGTGATCCTAATAAAAAATGCATTGCTCCAGAAAGTCACCCTTTTTTGGTTAATTTATGTCATAAAATCATGTTTATCTTTTATTTCTGCCTTAATTTGAGTCTGTTTTTTTAGTTCTTGTTTGCCTGTTGTGTGTATAAAGGGGTTTCAAACAGTCCCTCAGGGGGGTTTTCACTTGTCTCCAGAGAGGTCAGAGAGTCAGCTCGCCTATTTATATGTTTGTGTGTGGGTGTCACTGTACACTGATAGGCCTGTAGTTAAAGGGGTTAAAATAGCTTATTTTAGCTAGCAGGCACTTAAGGGAAGTGCTGGAGGCTTTGATCACCATAGTAACCGTGACATAAACTGATTCATCTCCTTGACAGACCATAATAAGCACTCATCTGAAGAAAGGACTGAAGAGGTATTAGTCATGCACTCTCATTAGTGCCATTGCACCGTGTTTGTGTGTGAGTGTGTTTGTGCGTGTTACTGAGGGCTCATGTGTACGCTATCACATTTATGGGCCCATGTGCGCTGATGCATACCAGTGTGTTTGTGTGCATGTGCGCCTATGCAATAACGCAAATGGAGGAGCAGGAAGAAGAGAGACGGAGGGATGATGTTTCGAATGTTAACAGCCTGATCCCACTGAGCTGCCTCTGAGAGTGACTCATTGAAAGTCGTGTTTCAATCTTGATATTGTTCTCGCTTCCCCTGGCAGGAAATTAAAACTCAAGTGACTTAGAGTTCTGCTTTATTGGCACCCACAAATTTGTTCTCTGCTCGCTTGGTTTCCTCGCTCCCTCGATCATGTTTTTTCTTCTTTTGCCAAGCTTTCACGGTCTCTGTATGTTGCTCTCAGTCTCTCGTCCCCTGGCTGCTGCTCTACATGCTTCGTGCTTGTGTGCGTTCATTTAAAAAAAAAAAACTTCCAGTGTATTTCCTGATTCCCTGATTTTCTTTTTGACTACAGAATATCATAAAAAATAGAATTAATAAACAATAATTTAGTTCATTTGAAATCTGCCTCACTTCTAAGTGTGTGTATTAACAGGTACGCAGCATAAGTGAGCCTATGCATGCCTCGAGCTAAACCTTTCATCACATTCCCTGCACCGTTTCTCACAGACCTACTTCTTTTTAAAAATTACTGTAAAAGTTGATACTAAATTTATGCAAATATACACTCTGAAATGTAATGTTTGCTCCAGTTCTCAGTTGAGAATGGTTAAGTCATTTCTGAAGCTGTTAAGTACCTGATGACATCTAAATAGAGTTTCCCTAATTTATATATTAACATGCTGTTTGAACGCTATTAGGCTACTAATGTTGCTTGTGTTACCGCTGTTTTAGTTCCACTTGATGGGAGCTTGATGATAATTTGATCAGCTAAGAGGGTTTTACTATTTATATTGTGCCTAATAGCGTCTCTTAGCAGAAGCTTAGAGCTGCTTTTGTGTGTTGATACCGAGTCACAAAAAGGATGCAAGAAAAGTATTTCATTAACTCGGAGGAGTGGGTGGAGCCTCTCCCATCACAGAGTGGGGTTAGCTTTTTAGGCCTGGTGGTGTTAATGTTAAGTTCTTTGCATTTAGATTGCAAGTCCTGTGGAGTGGCTTGACAATCAGTTACCACACCTACACACAAAAGCAGGTTACCACCTTCCTAGTGCATATGTCCATGCCCACACATGCATACGCTTAGCAAATGTCTGTATGTACAAGCACACACATGAACACGCTATCATGACACCCTGCCCACATAGATTTCACGTGGGGACCATCTGACTAAGCTGAAACCACAAAATGTCACTACTTCTTCTGCTTTTGGCTTATTGCTTTTAGGGGGTCCAACAGCAGACCATCTCCCTCTATCTCCTCAGTCACGCCACCCCTCTGCATGTCCTCCTACACCACATCCATGAAGCTTCTTAGAGATGTTCCTCTTTTCCTCCTGTCTATCTGTCTGTTTGTCAGCAGTCTAGTGTTGACAGTTTTTTTGTGACAGTATCTGAGTTGGCTAAGCATTTGACCTTGACTGTCACTGTTAACTCTCAAGATCAAAGTTGGCCTTGAAAAAATTTTCAAGAGCTGTACAACATAGTTTTTATTTTTCAATATGACATCAAAATAAAGTTTCACAAAACCCCGCACGGCATGAATAGATCTTAAAATCTCAAGTTTTTTTTACAACTTAAGAAGCCAAAGATTTCAGCTAATTCTGCTCCAATCATATGGGTAAAGATAATAAAATACACAGTTTTGGTATATAACGCTTCAAGGTCGTAGGTCAAAGGTCATGGTCACATGAATTATGGAAAAGCTTTAGTTTGTTTTCATTGGGGACATAAACACTTTGTTTCTTTGAGTTTTTAAAACATGATTTTTTTTCAATAAAATATTATGCGGCACTCAAAGATTAATACACTACACTAGATTTCCACATTACAAAGGTTTACTTCAGTTTCAGTGTAGCTTTGTTTCTAATGTTATCCTTGTCTCTCCAAATCAAATATACTAAGAACACTGATTACAGTAAATTTAGGTTTTGCTGCTTTACTAAAATTTATTTATTTGTTTATTTTGCTTTTAATGTCATTCCACAAACTAATGCACTTACTGTACTCCAAGTTTATTAACACTATGTTATTAATAATGGTGTCGTGTAGTGGTTTACACATTCCCCTAACTCGTGAAAGATCCCCTGGTCGAGACCTGGAGGAGACACAAATCCTTTGGGGGTTGCATCGGGAACCCCCACAGCCATCCACTGTGGAGACTCCCTGTGAATAGGAGAGCAGCTAAAATATAGTAATATAGAAAATAATACAGGCTCTCACGGGCATGACAGCATCCTGTTTTTGCATCTGTATGTCTGCTATAATTTCAAATTTCATTTTTTATTACTTATTCTTTTATTTACTTATTACTTGAAATTATTGTAAACACATATAAGAGCATCTCAAGCAGCTTATAGAAGGAAATGTTCATGATAGTTTTTTAAAAGCATCTTTGACTGAGCGGAGCACACAAATGTTTTTGCTGTCATATTACGCACATGCCTCAGCCTAAACTGCCTCCATTGTAAAACAAGCCATAATCTATTTTTTTCATTTGCCCATTTTTTTGTATTTTGGCCGTTATTATTATTGCCTTTTCATCCCATCCATTTACGCAAATAGCAAGCCATTTGCAGCAATTTGGAAATTTCATTTTGGAGACAGCAATTTCTACGCTAAGAGGCCAAGAGAGAAGGAAAGAAAAAGAGAGTGAAGAAGAGTGACAGAAGGAAATACAGAGGACAAAACTGGGCAGATCTGGAGGAGATTTTGAGAAAGAATGAAAGATGGCAGGGTAATTTCATTGCCTTGACCTGCATGCCTTCAGTTAAATGAATAAAATGTTTTTGGAGGCTGATTCATAGCTGCACTGTGTCACTTAGCCATCCTGGCTGCTATGTGACACTGAGGGATATGGAAGGGGAAGCAAATATCACAGAAGCTGTCAAGGTGCTGTCTAGCAGCTTCCACTGTTTGGGTTCAAAATTAATGCCAGTCTCACAAACTGTTCAGGCACATTAATGCGGACTGGTAAAAACTCTGGTTGTGCAACTCAGATGTGCACTATAACAAATAATTTCTCTACTTAAGCTAAGACGGATCCTTACTTCTTCTGTTTTATTGTTATGATATTTATTATTTACCTAATACTTTGACTGCAGTGCAATGAGCAGACAGAATGATAGTCATTTTACAAGTTGGGAGGCAATGATCCAATACCGGTGCTCTATTTTCCCCAGATTTAAAAACTACAACCTCATCGAGAGGAACTCATTAGGGACGTTTATGTAAGACTGCATTAAGTTGGCAGCCAAGCATGAGTAAATAAACAGTGACTAAACAAAAAAAACAAAGACCTTTATTTAATGTTTGCTGACTATGTCACGACTGATATTTGATGTGTTTAACAAAGTCAGAATACCTACTATTATTGCATCAATCTGCTTTTAATCATAATAATATGAATATGTTTCTATTTGTCATAAATTTGCTCCATAATAGATGCTGGATGCTGAGATTCAGTTTTAGTGCACCTTTCATATTAAAGAAGATTAAACCTGAGGTTATTGCTGTCCTTTTATCCATTTGATCAGATCATTCATTTATTTCATTCATTACTTTTTATTTCATTACTTTGCACATTCACAACAAATTCTGTAAAATCGATGAAACTGCTGTGAGTATTGTAAGTCTATAAACGATATGATTAAACATCCATTTGTGCCCACGTCCACACCTACGGCCAATTTAGAATCTTAAATTAGCCCAGCATGCATGTCTTTGGACTGCGGGAGGAAGCCAAAGCACCTGGAAACAACATGCACACTCATAACATACAGGCACCATGCCGGTGCAAACCTGGAACCTTCTAGACACTTTGAACCAATGAAAAAACTATTTGTTGGTATATTATTTTATCTTCAAAAACAGGCCTGCTGACTTTTCACTATTTATCTTGCAGTGACCCCTTTAATTAAAAGTAATTATTTCACTTAATGCACAACTATTTTTTTCCCTCACATCTTTCATATTATATGTACAAACTGTAAATCCAAAATAATATATGTAAAAAAATGTCAAGATACAAGGAAGTCAGTCATATTTTTTAATAACAATTTCAATATTGATTCAAAGGTACTTTGTAGTACACTTACACAATGATTATCAATGGCATAAAAAGAAAGACTTTTTTTTTTGTCATTTTTCCCCCCCACACACAAACCACACAACCCTTCTCCTCTTGGACTCCACAGCACTGCTGCATGGTGGTCACATTTTCTGAAAGGTACCAAAATACATGTGTTATAGCCCAGTGAAAAAACCAAACAAACCATATGTGACTCATATGTGCAAGTTAAAGACTGCTCTGTGCATTTTTTCCATGTTGAACTGGCTACTCAGGCTGTCTCTTGGTGCCCAGCTGGTGGGCGTTTGACTACAGTGAGTCAAACTGGTGACTTTTAAAAATCGACCAGTTAATGCCAAAGTACTGTGGCAGCACAGTGTTTCTGCCGAGAGGAGATATGCATAACAAAAACGTGAATTTGTACGTTCCATCATCACCTGACGCAGTTACAAAAGTAAAGAGATATTTTTCTGGTATGTGGACGTGCAGCGAGTTTACAGCTGCCTTGTGTTGACCTAACTGCTAGAGCTCACGTCGGTGATCCCTTTAATGCATCTGCACTTCCTGCCTGTCAACTCATCTTTGTTCTTCAGCTTTTCCCACTTATGGCACCAAGGAGAAAAAAAAAGTAAGCAGAGCAAAACGGCAGTGAAAAATTGGAGGCACAGGACAATGATGCATGTGCTCTTAAAACACAGATCACCTATAATGTGAACATATTTCTGAGGAGGTGTGTCCAGATTTGTGCCAAATTTAAGCGGTTTTGAAATGGAACTTACTGGCTAATGATAAAATAATGTTAACTGTGCTTTTTATTGCTCAAAAACAACAACAAAATTCATCCACACTGGATGTCAATTTGAAGCCTCTCTCGCCCTGGCTATTCTTAAAAAAAAAAAAGACCTCCCTTATTGTGTTTTTTTTTTTTTTTGCTATACCCTTTAACGAAAAATCTTTTGTTCTATTAAAAAAAAAAAATTACAAGAAACAACTGATTAACACTCCCACTCTCCTTGTTCTTTTTTTTCTATTCCCCAGTGGAGAAAGATCAGCCCAGAGAAAGGCCTTCATGAGAGTAATCGTGAGCCCGATTGGAAGAAGACATAAAAATGAATTAATTGGGAGATGAGAAAAACTCCACTTTGGCTAAATCTATTCCAGGTCTTCTGGGATCCTCTAAAAAGCCTATGAACAAAGCTCCAGTGTCAGCAACAAACAAGTGTGGAATCCAGTCCCACAAACCTTTGTGTTTGTTGCGTCTGAGGCTGGGCTAAAACTAATTGAGTAATAAAATCTGCCGTAAGCAGACACGAACAAACTCCTCACATCACTTCTCGCTAACCCACAACAAAGCCACTGAGAAACAAACTGTATTTTCCAAACAGCCTGAACCACATATTCTTATATTTGACACTTTACACAACTGAGTGAAAATAATAATAATGATAGTCAACCATCCAAAGATAAAACCATCTTTCATTACATACATAGCATTGAATTACATTCTAGAGTTCTTAACATCACGAGTTAAATGAAAACAAAACAGAAAAAATAAAGTCACACTTAAAAGTTTTCCACTAACAATCGAATCCACATGGGAGGATAAACACTGCCATTTTCCATTAGGAAATGATCAGTTTGATCCACTGTTATCATATCAAGATTTTGGCACAGGTACACAGCTTATGAAAACTTTTCTTGCTGTTTTTTTCCCCAATGACAGATGTAACTGTGGTTTAGTCAGATTTTTCGCAGTGTTTGTCCACCCATTCAAAAAAATACAATGAGAAAAAGTTGGCACTGAGTGGAGAAGCTCGAATGAATAGTGCTGTGAGGAACCTGGGGTTACACTGCAACTGAAGCTGAACTTTTCCTTCATATATTGTTAATAAATAAGAAAACTCATTTACATCCATCATAAATCTTAATTTTAGTAGCTATTTTTTCGTCTTGACTACCTAAAAACCTCTCAGTATATATAGAAAAAATATATTTGGTTCTATATACTCAGTACAGATAAATCGGCTCCTTCTGTTTAATTAGATTTATAATAACCCATCATCTTTCTTTATCAAAATGAAGATTAAAGTAGACTGCTCCGATGAGCTTGGCTGAATAACGATTTTGATAAATCTGGGATGTAAAGAGACTTGAGCGCAACACAGGCCCTTCATTTATATGCAGATGAGCTTCCTTTGTCAATAAATGAAATGTATTTTTCTTGCTCAGAATATCAGACTCAGTGTTCCAGAAAAACACAAAATGTTTATACTGGATTACAAGCTTGTAAAAACTCTCTACAACAGATCAGTCAGCAATCAGACGCCAACGCCTCAACTATCTCAAGTGAGCAGTAAAAATGTAAACGTCACTTCTGTAGGCAACATCCATCCTATTTATGTCACGAACGCTCTAGTGTCACACACTCTACTGCAAATAGAACCTCATCAGAATT
Organism: Neolamprologus brichardi; assembly: GCF_056152115.1. Taxonomy (NCBI): domain Eukaryota; kingdom Metazoa; phylum Chordata; class Actinopteri; order Cichliformes; family Cichlidae; genus Neolamprologus; species Neolamprologus brichardi. Next base: position 18,459,286 of record NC_142117.1, on the reverse strand, counting down.
TGAAGCAGGGGCATTAACAAGGATTTTACTTGTGTTTTCATGTCCACTGCGGTGATCCAAGCTTAGATTGACACAAATGAGGAATATAAAAAACACAATAATTACAGAGGAAGTCACCGTCACATGGTGTGCTGTTCAGAGCTTGGTTTAATTCTCTGGGTGTAAAGAAGTATATTTCATAAATTCCACAGCCTCCTGCTCTGTATGTAAAACGTTAATGCTCTAAAAACAACACTGACCTGGTTAAAAATATATTTCACTTCCTTACAAATCTTTAAGCCACATAAATAAATACTCAAACTTCTCTTTCATTTCTTATCAGTATAATATTACAACCTAACCTCTTAGTATGAATTATTTCTCTATACTCGGAACAACATTACCCACACTGACTACCTAAATACCAAAATATCAAAATGCACATCCTCCAGTTAAAAAAAAAAAGACAAACAAACAAAAGCAACATGAGACCAGCAGCTTCAGACAAACATACAAAAATACAGTCACTGATTTTTAAGACATCTAATTTACCACCTTCAGCGCCTCGGTTTTCAGTAAGCCGATTGCTGCAAAAGTAGTTTCATGAAACGCTTCCAAAAAGCCAACATTCGGGATGATGATATTCATCTTTTAATGTTGTGTACAGCACAGTTTAGAGTCTAAATGCCGTTATTTTATCCTGAAAATGCAATCTAGCTTTCAACTCAGTTGGTCGATCATTCAGTCATATTGAGGAATGTTTCTTTTTTGCAACACTACTGCAGGCCTGAGAATTATCTTGAAATAATCAGTATCAATTTATATCTCTGACTTCCAATAAGAAAGCTAAAATAAAGAGCAGATAGAACTACTTATAACTATATAACTGCTTGTGAGAAAAAGAGAAGAGGGCTTCGTTGCTCTCTGCCTCGAAAAGATTTCACCAACACTTTTAGGAGTTAAATTATTTATAACATCCACTAAACTGCACTCAGACGGGTGGTCATCACGATACAATATAAGTACTATAGTGACAAAGCAAACCTCTCTGGACATGCCCTGTCAGAGTACACAACCAAAAGTCTGTGTGGTGTTTACATAGTAAACATTACTCATTTTTTTCCCCCTTGTTACCAAATTAAATAAAATTTCTAGCAAGGCAGTAAGAGAGGCTGCTCCGCCACACAGCACTCCCAGTCAAACTCATCCCTAATGGAGAAATAACGCTCTTTCTCATGCCTCCCTCTGCAAGAGTCAGTGGTGAGGGTCAGCTTAAATGCACCACTCTTGGACCTCAGAGTGATAGCCTTATTCCGTTCAGTAGCAATTCAGTAGAGGAGCAAACGTTTAAAATCGAGGCTTTCCTCACATTATGATCAACAGAGGAAAATAAGCATCACAGGAGATTATTATATATATTTATATCTGGCTCTATATCAGAATATATGGGTTGAGAAGCAACAGGAATCGTCCTGATAACAGGTCGACTGATTTTATATTTTCATCCAAAAGGTATGAAAAATGACTGTGTGTCATTTTGATCAACAGCTGACCGCATCTGGATTAAAAGATATTTTTAAGCGCAGGGATTATCAGTCCAATTCTATAAAGTGCATTTATCAGACTTAGTCAACACATTTTGGGGGGACATCAACAGGAAATCAAGATTTTGCTGAACATGGTCATCACCATTATCAAGAGAACAATCATTAACTGAGTTCATGCTAGATTAATATGAGCCATCATGTTTGGGATTCAGGAGGCAGGATCAGGTCTGGTTTTCTGTTGCTTGCTCTGCATTTGTTGTGAATTAGAGTTTCCCAATTTCACCTGGAAAAAGAAATCCAATGATGCTAACTTTTCCTACTGTGTAATACTTACAACATACTCTTAAAACCTACGTCTGTAGATTTAAGGTGATGTCACAGAACTTAAAAAGAATAAGATAGCAACTGATGCAAGCACTGATCCTGTCTTTTCTGCAGGGGTAGCTCTTCTGCCTTTTTCAAGGGGGGTGGATAACACGCAGTCGAAGTGCTGAAGCAAGCTCTGTGTTACTCTATCGGTGCATTATACAGCATATTAACGGGCTCCTCCCAAATAAATGCTCAACAATAGGGCAGGTTAATTTTTAACAACAGGTCAGGACACAGATTATTAAAATTAAATGAGTAGTTAGTAGTCAGTAGTGATGCAGCAGTTTCAGAAGAAGAAGAGGGGCGAATTTTGTCTGAAGTTATATTCAGAAAATCTTAGATGATTTATTCTTTCTCATATGCAAAAACCTCTGAGCAATAATCTGAGATTGTTGTTGTGTGCATGTGTGTATTTTTCCATTTGAGAACCAAAGAAAAAAATATTTTCTTGTTTTGACTTGGATGCATACCACTAAGGAGACATGACATCAGGTTTATGACTTAATAAACCTGTTCACCCCACACAAAAAGCAGCAAAAAAGTACAACAAATGATGGCACCAACAGTTAATGTCCTTACCGATCTAAATCTGCAGCCATGTCTTAAACAAACTGGACTCTAAACTGAGTAAGTAACATTGCAAAAATTGGAAATTACCCCACATTTGTTGATTATTTGAAATCAACAAATGTCCTAATTTCATTCAATATAGATTACAAAATGCAAAGAAAATGTTCAACTAATCTCTCCACCCTCCTCCTCGTTCAATTGTCCTCCACCGAGTAAAGAATGATGAAAAAGAACCAGAAAACAGTGTTTTGATTTGATTTAACATGTGCACCTTGTGTACAGATGGATAATATTGCTTTTACACTGGAAAATGTGGAGTATTTATATAGAAAATATCCAAAACAATATAAATAGTTTTACATTTACATATTTTTTTAAGAAACCACGTATTTACCCACAACTGAGTAAGCTAGACCCTTCCTAACCCCTTTGGCACAATAGTCATATTAATATTATTATATCGTATGTATACAAGACATTTGAATAGGAATGGTCACTCACACATTCAGAGTAGTAACACAGTTTCTGTAGTCGTAACACATATTGGTACTGTATGTTATAAGATAGCTCAAAAAGATCTCTTTTTTCTTTTTCTTTTTTAACATTTGCTGATATGTAAATAAACGTACTTTCATCTGAAACAAAACAGAACTGTCATTGCATGCCCTTAGTATTTACAGAGTCATTTTGTCTGAGTTTGTTCTTGCTGGCTACTGTAGAGCACAAATTCGTAAGTAAACTCAAAAAGGAGGAACCAGACTGTGGACTATCATGATGGACAACAATACAGCACTTATTTTTGGTGTGTGTGTTTGTGTTTATCAACGGTTCAATTAGTAATCGCTTTAATGGTATGTGCACACTGTATACACGCCACATAAAAATAAAATGTATTTAAAAAACTGCTCGTGTTGTGTATGAAAACCTCCTGGTTTTAATTTTTTTTTGTATTTGTGTTTTTTGCTTTGCTTTGCAAAAACTGATTTTCTCGGTTGAAGGAGCTGAAACAAAGCCAAGGCCTTGTTTCTCAAAAGCATCTTAGTAAATATATTCAGTGGCACATTTTTCCTCCAGGTACAGGCGTTGGCACATATATATAAGAACACTCTATTTAAAGGCATACCCAAAATCTTAAAAAGCCAAATCTGATCTCCTACAAATATATGAACTACTGTTGCCAAACACTTTGAGTTCACTCACATTTTCCTCAGTCTAGGATATATGGCATGAAGCCAGACTTTAAAGACTAAACCAATGGACTTAAATTCTTACTGAAGTGAGAATACTGACCGCATGAAGCTACGGGCGGTAAAGAAACAACCAGCCTTATTGTCTTGGTCTTAATTCAATAATTAAAATGTCAAATCTCAAAAACGCATTGCTATTTCATAGGGGATCATTTGCATCTTGCTTCTATTTAACCATGACTTCCTGAAGTATTGTCATCACCACACGGTTGCCAGGCAACTAACAGAGACTTCCTACATTTACCTGACAGATAAAGCATGAGAGTGGTATCGATTGCCTGCTCTTGTAACCGCAGCCAATTTTCCACAATAAGGAAGTATTCCTTTAAGTCAATACTACTTGAGGTCTGGGTAATTTTCGAAGTCTGTGTTTTCCTGGATCTGCATCACTGACATTTTTATTTGGCTATACTGGATGTCAGTCATCATCAACAGTCAACTAGTATGGTCTTGTGAGACTAACAGTTATGTGGCAGCAGTGTATTAAGTAAACATAACATTTAAAAAAATCTACCTAATGCTCAATTTTTGTGAACATCTTTGGTTGTTCTGCCACCTTTGTTTAAAAAAATAAAAATCATAGCACCTGAGCAACAGATGGACCTCATAGTGGCTGAGGAGGACGCTCCCCAGCTTGAATCTATCAATTTGTACCCACTGACATTATAGATTGCCGTGATTTCAATTAAACCCATTCAGAGCGCTGTCTGTGATGAAACAGAGCGACTGTGTCTTGCTGACGTATTGTATAGAGAAAATGTCATGACTGGGATCCAGCTAAGCTTCGCAAAATGCAGTGTTAAATGTCACACATCAACATTCAGCTTTGAGATCAGACGTCTGCCAATGATCCACCTGAACCTCATTTAATGACTAAGATGTTTATGGTAAAACAAGGCCTGGTCTTTTCAGTCCCTCTGTCGTCCTCTTTCTCAAGTCACACACAGAAAGCTACAAAAGGTTTGGTCCCAACAGCTTCAGGAGTCATGTAGAAAACATACATTCAAACTTCTGAAGAAAACTAATTGGAAGAGTAGAAAATACTGAAATGATCACAGGATAAAAGAAAGCCGTGAGACAGAGAGGGACCAGGGACATAAATAGCTTGGAGCAGATTGGGAAGCTGAATAAATGAAAAGGTGGTTCTTAACATAGTGCCTGTATATGTTAACACTGTTGATGCAATGCACTTTGTCAGAAGCGTGTTGGATTTAATAATCAAAGAAAAATTTGTAACCTCATACATATTTACAGTGTTTCCCTTACATTGTATTTGTATCAGTGTGCCCACAGTTGTGTTTGTCAATGTGCACCTGTGTAAATGTGCCTACGAGCCAATGTATGTGCCCTTGATAGCCTCTGATAATTCTTATAGGCTGAAGGAGTCTTTATTCATCAATACTGTTTGCTGTCATGTTGCCATCACATCTGATTAACTAAGATACAGTAAAAATACACTCACATTACCCCGCACACACGCACAGACACACACACACACACACACACACATCCACAGTCTCTAATTAGTTGATAGCCAAGTTACCTTAAGGCCACTACCCAAACTTCAATGATGAGTAGCCTCAGACCCTCACAAATGATCCCTGGCCTTACTGGTGCCCAAACACTTCAAAGTTATAGTGGCCAATTTTGCAGTTTTCCATCCACATTCGTGAGAAACGGCAAGAAAATACAACATGGGCAAGTTTCTTAGACTCGCAACTCACTGCAAACATGTAAACACAAACACAGTTTGGTGTCTTCACCAAACTTGTCCTACATTTCTCGGGCAAATGGATTTGTCTACCCATTATCTCTTCTGTTTACAAGCTGTGTTGTTTTTGAGTGCTTTTCTTCATTTCTGTGATTCATCTCTGCCTCACAGTGAGGATGAACTCTGGCTGTAGTTTCTGAGTGTCAGTCTGGTGTATCTGGGCGAAGGGGGTGAGGGGGGAGGGTGGGACGGGACTGGAGGGAGACAAAGACCTGTCTCAGAGACAGGTGAGCCACTGCTGGAAGCCAGAGAGTCACGGAAGGGTGACGGAGGAGTCAAAGCGATTAGCTCCTCCTCCAACTCTGCCCTCCTCAGAGGGGAGTCGGTGAGGCAGGTGAGCCGACCCCCTCGCATGGGGGAGCGGGACGGGGAGGCCTGGGGGTGAGGGGCTGGCAGGGGGTAAGGTGAATGAGGCATAGAGTGAATGGGACAGCCACCCCGGCCTCCAAAGCTTGATTCAACAGGAGGAAGCGGCTGGACATCAGCGTAGGTGGTGAGGGTCGGGGGCATCTGGAGTTCACGGGGTAACAGATAGGGGTCGGTGGGATGAGGAGATGGAGGTGTGTGTTTCTGAATGTGTGAGTGTGATGGGGAGGACGAGAGCATCATACTGTTGAGCTCCGTTATGTTGGCAGTGAAGCGGTTAACCACACAGCTGATCTGATCCATCAGTGAACTCTGGGGCTCCCCCGGGCGATCGTCCACAATAACCAATCTACCGTCACTCCCTGTAACAATAGAGCCGCTGCTGGGAGGACCGCAACTGCTGCCGCTGCCGGCGCTGCAGATGCTGCTCGGATACTTTGGAATACTGCCCATCTGAGGCTCCTCTCCCGAAGTCGCTCCTATTCTCTGGCTGACTGTGCTGATCGGTGAAGGCGTCTGTGGCCGGTATGTGATCGAGTAGCGCTCCTCTGCTTCTGAGAGCTCATACAGGGTCTTGTCGGCGACATTGTCAGGATGAGTGGGGAGAGAGGACATGGACGGGAGTGAGGGCAGAGGGACATGTGGTGGCAGGTCAGCCCCACTGCAGTAATGTTCCTCAGGGGTTTTGGAGAAAGGCTTAATAACAGCAGTCTGATTGTTCTCTTTCTTCTTGATGTGGAATGACAGACGCTGCCACAGGTGGTTCCCACGTGAACTGCTGCGCTCTGTCTGTGCCCACGACACTGATTTACCATTGGAGCTACAGAAAAGGATGAAAAAGAGACAAGAGAGTGGTGGGGAAAGATTTCATTTATTTTGTGCATGCACAGAGTTTGACAAAAGGCTGTCTAAAGGATTACAAACATTTCTCTTACTTCTTTGAACTGATCATTTTTCTGGCATTATAAGTGGTATTTTAATATTCTACTCAGAGGATTTGCTTGTGGTTCTGTTATTACTGTATGGCACACAACACTGTATATCATTTCAAACCCAAGATAGTACTGCTAAATTCATTTTTACATTTGTTTATCCAATACAGTTCGACTCATTATGCTGTTCATTAATATTTTAAGTCTTTCTTGTTAACAGTCATGTGAAAAAGAAAGGTAGATCTTGTATGAAACTAAGTACACCCTTACTGCTTCCACAGGAACTAAGATAATAAGTAGCAGCGAGGTGTTGCTAATCAAATGCACTTGATTAACTGATCATTAACCATTGTGAACAATTCTTTTAAAACAGAAGTCTTGGCAGCACATTGTCAAGGAGGAAAATATCATCAGCAATGCTCTTAGTTGTACATTTGTTGGTGCCCTTCAATCTGGGATGGTAAAGAGACCATTCTCAAACAATTTGAAGTCCTCCACAGTGAAGAAGAACTAACAGACATTCAAAACAATTGTCAGTCTGAGGTGAATCAGGTGAATCTGTGCCAAAATCCAAGAGCTACATCTCAGATTCTACAGGCCTCAATTAACATGTTAAATGTTAAAGTTAATCACATCGCAAGTAGAAACAGACTGAACAAGTATAGCTTGTTTGGAAGGGTTTGCCAAGAGAAAGCCCCTTCTCTAAAAACAACATAGAAGCACAACTTTACAAAGTTGCATCTGAACAAATCACAAAATGATCTGAGAAAACTCATATAGAAATTTGTGAAGTTATTGAATCATAGAGTGCATTTAGTACTTCACAGGTTTCTTTATCACATGTCTGTGTTGATTAGTACTGTCAGTTAATACTATATATAAAAATGTATCCAAATGGAACCTTTACTCAGACAAAGAAACCAGTTTGACTTTATAAGCACAGTAATTTAAAGCTTATAAAATCAGTAGCTTGTTCTTCAGTGTTCTGTCAGGTTCTTTCATCCTGCTTTTATTTCTTCCTCCAGCTTTCTTTTTTCCCCGCTTCACATCAGTCACAGCGCTTCCACCCTCTTACCACCACCTCCATCCCTTTGTCAGGTTAATTAGTGTGATTAATCTAAAGTTGAACTCCTGATTAAAAGTCACACCGCCATGGCTGGGAGTGAAACGAACTGAAATCACTCTGGAGACACACAAACCCACACACAGGCTGTGATGCTTACACTCACATACACACAGACACACACACACACACACACACACATACACACACACAAACCATACGCCATGCATGTTGATTGAGCAAACCTGACAAAGCCAAGAAAGAGTTGATTATCTTATCTTAAATTTGATCCTATTAGAAATAGGGGTTTTGGAAGGCTTCTTGAGGGGCTACGGTTCTACCAGAGCCATTACAAGAAGAGAGAAACCACTTTAAGAATCATAAACAGAAGTTGATCCATCCATGCCACCAAAAGGACAAATATTTGCTTTGAAACTAGTGGAGCATCACCAGTGGTGATGTTGCACTGAAGCAAGTGAAGTTTGCAGCTCCGCTGGAATTTGCAATTCAATTATGATCAATACCTACACCCTTACAGGTTTGTTCACACACTTACTCACACATTTGTCTAAAAGTGTGATCATCTATCATTAACCCTTTACTGGGTACTCACTGAAATATTAGGAAATCTAAATTTAAATTCAAAAACCCTACAATGTTTTTTTTAATTACTTTTGCGTGTTATTTGTGTTATTATGGTGCAGATCAATTTATTACATATGAATTCTGATCTGTTAAGAAGAAGTTACGAAAGATCACAAATTTCACAGAATGAATTCGATTTAAATAAAATCTAAATTAAAGATTGAGAGCAAACATCAACTTTTATCTGAAACTGACTTTTTTTTATGAAGGAATCAGCTTGTTGATGAGAGCTGGGTCTCACACTACTACCCACAGAGGTAACGGCAGTTTATATTGGAATAGTCCATTGTGTCCAAGCCTCCAAAGAAAGGGTACTGGATAAAGACCCCATCCTAGAATGTACTCATCTTCTTTTTGTTGGATAATCACCTTGAATTCGACTCTTACAGTCACTTTCACCACACATATTACAACTGTGATATCTGTGGGCATCCGAGGAAGAACATTTGGCCCATAACACCACAAGCCATCATGCACCTGCTCTCAGTGCAATGAACAAGGCAGGAATAGTTTGACCACACAACACACTTGCTGCTTGCCACTGCCAGATTTAGCTCCCTGTGATGATTTTTAAAATGAGACGAATAAAATTCAAATCACATTTGTTTCTTACTTTTAATGTTTGGTTTCCAAACTTTAAACCTTTCACTGAAGATTTCAGGTTTATCACTATTTATCAGAACCCACTGAACAGATTCCAGGTAGAACATTTATAAAGGTTTCCACCAGAAAACAAAACTGATTCATGTATGGGGACAAGTCGATGAACCCTGTTAAGGTCTGTTTACTCCCTTAATTTCTGAGAATGTCCTGAAGGTAAATCCAGTATTTTTCCACAGTTCAGACATCAGTCAAACATGTCTTTTCTTTTTCCTCGGGTTTGCTGGACTCATGTCTGTATGTGTCTGTTCAGTTTACACAATGACAGCACCTCAAAGGCAACAGTTTCCAGCCCTGCACTGAAGAGACAGACAGCCCTCTGCCAATTATCACCACCCACAGAGGATGACAGGGCCATAAGAGAAAAGTGGAAGAGCAAAATAAAGCGAATGAAGAAGGAAACACTTGTGACATTTCATATAAGAGTGTGATTGAAATCTTGCTTGCCAAGCGGGGTGTGCTGGAGGAACCTGCTGACAAACGAAAATATTTCTTGTCTATTTTTTCTCCCCTTTTCTGTCACGGCTGGCGGGGTGAGCCGTGTGGTGTGGAGGAAACGGAGGACCCAAAATGCAGACAGCCGATATGATGATGAGAGTGAGGGTTTAATTTACAGTGTACAAATAACAGAACTGAGGGCAGGACAGAACATAACCTAAACTGGGTGAGCTAAATAACAAACCGGATCATACAAATGGGGTGGGAGGCAGAGAGACACAGACGAGGAACAGACACCATGAAACACAGACGAGCCGACAACGAACACAGACCGACACCCACTATATATACACACACACACACAGGGTAATCGGGTAATGGCAGACAGGCGGGGACACAGCTGGAACTAATGGACATAACGAGACACAACCCTACAAAGTAAAACAGGAAACACACAGACTGTTTTACATAACAACACGGGGACATGAACAGAGCACCGAGGGAGACGCAGGTAGGGAAAATAAACACAACCAAACACCAACAACCAATACAAGATCAGAAATAAACTAGAAAGTGATAATCATCAACTGAAAGGTCACCGACCCAGGACCATGACATTTTCATTTCGGGCAAGTGGCTTTGCGTCACTCCCTTTGTGTCTTTTGATCGGTTCCTTGTCACTGTAGATGACTTGTGGATGGCCTTAAGCAGGGTGTGAAAGCTATTATGTCTCTTTGATCAAACTACTCCTTTACCCTTTTCTTTTCTTCTTTTCTTATCACTTCCCCTCTTCATCTCTCTCTCTATGCATCTTCTTCTCCATTTATAATTCTCTTTTTAGTATTTTCCTTAACCCTTCTTCAGTTCATTCCAATCTCTTCCTTTGCTGTATCTCCATTAGGCAATTGTCTGCAGTTCATGTCAGGGTCAGAAGAACAGTCAGACAGAGTCGATGGAGTTCAGAGAATCAATCTCTTAGAGAGCTTAAACACACCGACACACACGTACATGCACACACCATAAATAGTCTCAGAGTGGGCTATTGGAGAAATGGTGCCTTGGAATATAACTGAAGAGCAACCCGGCATTAACCTGGTCAACAAGCCTCTTGGGTACACACAATCCACACACGCAGAAATACCTGAGTGTCTCTCCAGTGGAGCCTCTCCGTTTCCACAGGTTAACCAGACTGGAGGAGCGGCTGGCAGCTGAGGATGATTTGCCATCGCCCACATGCATGCGCACCACTGTGCTAGTGGTGAAGGCACTACGCACATTACGCTCTGGTTTAGCCAGAATGATGTACACCTGATGGAAACGGTTAGATATGAACAGTGACTACTTGTTGTCATTTACTGCAAAGATAAACGGCACTATGCAAATTTCTGGAGAGACTTTGATTGTGTTGGCTATACAAATTGGTCTTTTAATCTTTTTTTTTTCTCTTGCTCTCATGACTCACCTTAATATTCTAAACATATTATAAAAAGAAAATTCTCAAAAGAAGCTTCTGCTAAGTATTTTTGATTGACTGAATTTCTTGTTTAGGCTTTTTTTTTTTTTACTGTAGTGACACTGTACAAGAAAATCTAGATCCTGATATTACAAGTGCTGAAACATCTGTGATTAAAATATCAAAAGAGACGTTCTCTTGAATCTTAGTATTTATCTATTCAAATATTTGACTCAAATTCTCACAACTGGTGGGGACCAACAGTGAGCTCTGTTGCAATGGTCATTTGAAACTTAATGTAGTTTATGCACAGATTTAGATTACAACTATAGTCGGTTTCAGGTAATATTCATAAAAACAACAGACAAGCAATCAGAATGAAATGAAAAGCAATTTAAGCAAAGCAACCTTACCTTGGGTACAAACATGCAGCACAGAGCCACAGTGGCACTCAGGCTGACACTGAAGCACATGGTGATAATTTTGTAGTTAGAGCCAAAGTAGATGGGTACAAATGCCAGCCAGATAATACAGGTGGTGTACATTGTAAAGGCAATGTACTTAGCCTCATTGAAATTAGCTGGGACGTTGCGGGTCTTGGAGGGAAAGAGAAAGAGAAGCATAAGTAAACATTCCTTCATTTCCCTTCACAATTGCTGTTGTGCATTTCGCTGTGATCAAGAAAGCAAATGTAGACGTTCTTCACAGTATATACAGCGATACACACTCTTAACCCCTTACAGTTGTCATTTTATTGCTGGCCACACCGATCTGTGCGAGTGAATTAGGTGAGGCATTTGGTCCTTACCCTCAGCCTCCAAAGTTAAATTGGTTTACTCAGCTGCTGTGTTTAAAACTCGGTTAATTTATTTGTTTGAAGTGCAGTGCATTTATCTTCTGTCTCTTTTTACAATTCTGCTCTCATACTCAGCAGAAAATGGATGGCCGCTGGTCATGGATAATCACAACATTGACTTTATAATTTGATTGGGGTAACATTATTTCATTTACTGCCGCCAAAAGATTTTAGAGAGACAAAACCACAGTGGCTTAATAATTTTTTTTGCATTATGACTGTGTAAACCTCCTCATATGTAGAGACACTCATACAGAGTATTCTACGGATAACAACACACTGAACTTTTATTGGATGTCAACAGCGCTTAGAGTTTTGGATTTTAAACCACCTCTTACTGGCAGCTTTACCAGTTGTAACAACATGTTTCAGTCGTGTTCGATACTGTGTTATAGAATTAATGCAAAATTGTCACAGGTATTTTTGATATTGAAGTGGTAATGGGAAAAAGTGACAAACACTATCTCGTACCTTGAAGGCATAAAAGGTGCAGCTAAGGATAAGCAGGCCGTTGTATCCCAGCGGGGCAACCACGCCGAGGTTAGTGGTGTTGCAAATGAGGTTGACCTGGCGGATGCTGGGATAGTCGTGGATGACCTGCAGACACCAGAGGAAATGTGACATGCGTGTGACAACACTGTTGCTGTCACGTCTTTAACCGTAGTAAGTCAATGGCGGCATGTAACGTTAAGTTATGGAAGTAATTTCACTGACATTTCATGATTATGCTGCCCACTTCTGATGCACAATATTTATGTTTATTGAAAAGGAATTCAGGCATTTCAGCAGATAAGAACCAAATGTGATGGTAATCAACTTTACAAATTATATGTGCTGTCAGAAAATTTTAAATTGAACAACTACAGACTGACAAGTAGATGTCTCAATATGCAGCTAGGCTACATCCATTTAGGGGTATACACTAACATTTTAAGCTTTGGTCTTGTTTGAATTCTTACTGCCTTTTATCTGCCAATCAAATCAATAATTTATTAACAGTGAAATTTCTGTTGACATTCAGATGCTCAGTGTAACACCTGAGGAAACATGTGAAACCGGTGAAGTAGTTTAACACATTTAACAGAACTCAAAATACAAAAATCCAATAAGACACTCTCCTAATTTCTAATAGGGGAAATCTGCAATCTGTTATATTTCAAACTTAACATCCTCTGCTTATTGTTTATTTTGTTTTATTTTATTAATCTTCTGGTTTCTCTCCTCCTTCTGATGATATTTTTTCTATTAAAACACACAGAGCCTACCTCCGGGGGCTCCATGAGGAAGAGAGCCACAATGATGCCCAGCTGTAGCAGTATGAGGAGGAAGGCAATGATAAGCTGAGCACAGGCAGACATGAAGCGAGGTTTCTTTGTGCAGATCTTCTTCTTGCTTCCTGCCAGGATCCGAGCAATGCGGTTTGTCTGGGGTCAGATTCCAAACATCATCAGGACATATAGTACATACTGAATATGCTGCAATCTGCGTTCTCCGTTCCTACAGAGCACTCACTGTATTATGCAGTCATATCAATGAAAAACACATTAACTGCACACTTTTCACAACTTGTGGACCCACCATTTCACTCAGGCCTTACCTTGGTGACAAGTGCAGAGTAGCTCATGGCAGGTGACAGGCCTATTCCCAGTCGCTGGAGGTAGCAATGGATGACGTGGGGTTTGGCTATGAGGCTAAAGGTACACAGGTATCCCAAACAGATACCTGCCAGTATTATGTAACACAGTTCCCTACTGGAAGATTTCACGACTGGAGTGTCCCGGAATCTGAATATCCACATTCATAAACACACGCAAGCAAGAATTTAAATAAACAGGAAGGAAAACAATTTCAAAAATTAAATGATTTTAAGAAATAAAAGGGATATGTTACCTGATAAAGACTGCAGTGACAAAAAATGTAGCCATTAGACCGAGGCAGGCAAATACCACAGCAGCAATGGGTTCAGGGTCTCCCCATCGAAGGTATTCCACTGGTATTGGGTCACAGCCTGGGGACGTGGGGGACATCAGTTTGTTAATGTATTTGTTCAGAAAAGATTATTCACTGATCATCAGTTTATTTGACATGTGACACACAGGAATATATATGGATAATAAGATTTAGGTAACAATGGCAAACTATTGTTTAGCCTTTACTTTATGCTCATTCTCACACTTTCTTTTTCTTATATCCAGTTTTAACCATTCTGAATAAAATTGGACTTCAGTTGCTTTCTAAAGGTCCAACAGCTCGCACAGGTCGTGGTTAGAGTTGTACATGTTAGACCTCCAGGCAAGAAACGCTTGCGAGTTATCCATTGTGCCGAGCTTTGCCTGCAAAGTATGCAACTTTTGTATACAGATGTGGGTCTGATTTAGTATAAAAAGCATGAGAAGCAAACAGGGAGGAAGGAAGGGGGTTGTTGGGCTGTTTAATTACTATCAGTATGAAATCTCTCCACTATTGAACTATGGGACCTTTATTTATCACAAATTACAGTTTTATTTTTTTCCCCTTGCACCTCCTTCACTGCTATTTGGAATACTACTTCTAATAATACTTTACAAATACGTCTTTGTACTTCACTTTCTTCTTCTTATCCATCCTCCTGGTCTTTCTTCCTCCTTCCCTGTCATTCACCATTTCTTGTCTGTCTCCTGTTGCTCACTATTTCTTTGTAATAATCCATCCATCACTCTGCCCGCTTCTATTTCCCCAAATATCTTCCTTATCTCTCCTCATCCTCATACCTCCCACCTACTCCTGTAATTCTCTACCTCCATCTCTGTCTTCCTCATAGGCAAGGAGATAAAGTGTCATTAATTAAAGGGACAGTTCTAATTACGAGCCGTCTTAATGCTTGCTGAATTATTGGTCAGTCTAGACATACTTTAGAGGGAAGAAATGCAAATAGTCTCTTTCTAATTATCTTTCTGCCCCCTGTACATTTTATTTTTTAACCTTTTTTTCTTCCATTTTCTCTGCATGCAAACAGAGAAAAAGATCATTAAAGAAATAACTTAAGAAATCCATAAACCTTGTATTTAACATGGTTAACAAAGTTTATTAAATCAGTAATGAGATTAGGTCTAAGGGCGTAAACAAAAGCATAAATGGGAGCCAAAGGGCCAGTAAACAAACAGAAGCAAAGTCAGGCAGGACTTTCAGACTGAAATGACTGAAAAGCCCAAAGTGAAATATTAATGGTATGAAAACAAATTAAAATCTTTCTGAAATACAATTTAAAATAATTTAATGTATCCGTATCTGTTTCTTTCTCATCTTAAGAATATTTATGATGTTTTGTTTATGCTGTTAAATCTATACCTATACAGCTGTTTATACAGCTGTTCCACATATTAAACAAACTCAAAAACAATAACTACAGTACCTGTCTTTTCCAGTCATACAAGCTCAAGACCACCCACTAATGACAACGTAAGGTGGGTGGAAATTTAGCTCCAATTAATCTAGATGCTGGGTGGGAAATCCCAGATCAGTGTTTTTCCTCGTGGGCTTTCTCAGAGCAGTCAGGAAGCATTTGCAAAGTCAGCAATTTGATAATTAGTTAGTTCATGGAACCTGCAGGAAATGCTGCAACGCTTGACTGTAAACCAAACTGGTGCACGAAAGGAAGAGTGAAAATAAAGTTTTTCAAACAATCTCAGATTCAGACTGTGGAACATTACCAATCAGCAAAGAGGCTCAAATCCCATAGCTAATCCTCCCTTTTTCTTCTTCTTTCACTCTCCCTTGCTGCTGCTCACGATGGAGCCTCTATTCATCATCTATTCCACTTTCACCATGACTTTATTTTTTAAGTCTTTTTCCTCTCCCAGTCTTTTCTTGTTTTTGTTCCACTGCTGTCTGAAAAACTATTCCACATCCTTTCAATGGTTTTCGCTCCCACTTCTGTCCTTGTCAGCTGAGATTTTGCTTTACCTTTTCCCTCTGCTCCTTTACCTTTTTCCCCCTCCCCTTTTTATCTTTAATATTTTTTTTCCTCAGATTTCTTTTGGCCTCAAGGAGAAAGATCAAAATGTCTGCTGGTGGAACAGGGCAAGCAGTTTGTTTACACCTCATTATTACTGTTCCATATAGCCCCGCAGGGGGACACGCAGCACTTATTGTTGATGAAACGAGACACATGCATGTAGTCACACACTCTGAGCCCACAGTCACGAACACTAACGAACACACGGATAACCCCAATTAAGCCTCCGTTCCTTTATCTTCTTTCTCCACTGTCAGCTTTCTGCTGATCATTTTCGCACTGATTTACTCCCTGTTTCAGTTTTTAAAGATTCTTCTGTCTCAGACAGCGAAGCTCCCTCTGAATTTTCAGCAGGTCTCAATTCATGTTTTAATCATTGAGCTTGGTGAGGAGCTAGCGTGCAGTATAATGAGAAGCTGAAAGAACAACAAGGCAATAGGCAACCTCTTCGAACGCAATGGAGAGGAAATAAATTTTCATTGCAACTGAAGTGTATTTGCATGGCAAGCCGCTCTCGTTGCAGAATAATTAAAACACGAGTGACCATGTTGGTAACAAATTAACGATATGAGAGAGAGGGAGTGGCTGGGAGGAAACGGGAGTGGAGAAGAAGAAACTAGGAGGAGGGAAGAGGAGGGTATGGTAAATGGATGCCTCTCACTTTCTCTCTCTAGGATAACTTGTGCAGGATTTCCTGTGCAATGCTAATATGTAATACACACTGACAGGCTGGATTAAGACAAAAATAATCCATCATGTGAATATTCTTTATATCTTTTATGATCCCTGGGGTATTTCTGAGATTGCAGGTAAAGATACCGACCTGTGAGGTCATTATTAGGCCAGGAGCCCAGCTCACAGGCTTGGCAGGTGTACTCATCAAACACAAATTCATTTTCTTTGCAGGGGGTGCACGTCCAGCAGCAACTCACTTCACCTTTACGGATCACCTGAAGGAGACAGAATACGCACTCACGGCATAAGCAGAGTTCAAACGAAGCCACTGTATTAATGTGAAGCTTTACTTTCAGTCATGTCACATAAATGATCTGTAGGAGGAGCAAAGAGGTCTGGTATGAAAGTAGAATACAGGCTGAGGTGAAAGAGGTGTAGGCTGGTAACGTAAACATGATACAAATCAGTTTGTGATGATAATGAAAATTCCTCAAACACTCATCATACTAATAATTTTATTATTCAGTTATTTTAATCTAATTCTGGGTCTACTGTGTGAAAATTACTCATCTTACCTTAATCTGCCCTTTGTCACAGGGGTCACTGCAGACTGACTTGATCACGCTCTCTTTGCTGGGCCAGATTTCATCATCATCTATTTTTAAGCCTCTGTTGTCCCAACTGCCGACGTTTATGTAGTCATAGTAGTCCTTCCCCATCTTTTTGAAGTTCATTATTTCATACCTGTAAACAAAAGGTGCACATTGAACAACAGTGAGAGGTTGTTTGCACTCCAAAGAGATCTATGATGTCTCTGCACAGTTGAAAGCACCTACCTGCCGGGTGAGTCTCCGTTTTCATCAAATAAGATTCCCTCCCCTGACACACCGGTGAAGTTGGTTTTCATCAAAAAGTCCAGAAGTCTAGCCCCATCAATGGGTCGCATGGCATCACACAGGCCCTTAAAACGCATAGATGGTCATGTCGCACCCAGAAAAACAGTTATGACCATCAGCTTCAACAACATAAATTTCCATAATTTTATGGAAATAAATTGCGTACAACTGGCCTTTCAATTAATTATTATTCTCAAAACATGTTCACTGTACTTTTGGAAGCAACACAATGTAAAGATAAAATTTAACCAATCAGCTGTTGAGGTGAGTCGACTCGCCACATTCTAGAAAAAGTGAGAAGGACAGCGTGGCAGTATGATTTCCTATGCAGTGCCTATTCTATGCAAGCCAAACAGTGCAACATTTTCACAATCATCTCATAAAGTTTAGTTAAAATTAAGCCCATGTTGACATTTTTGCATTAATGAATTTTAAGTCATCCTCACAAAGTATGTAGAGGTGAAGCAGAAACGGGGGTTTGGTGCCAAAAATACAGAATCGTGCTGCGCTATACTTAAAATGGTTTACATTTAGCTTTTTTCCCCCCTGAATTTCTAAGTAAATATGAAGTTTGACAAATACTATCAGTGTTTGGCATCATTTTAATTTACATTTTCCTGAATAAATGCAAAGTGGGGTCCAATGGGTTTTTTTTTGTGTCCCGTTTGGATCTTTAGCCATTAGAATTGTTGTCTTAAGGCCAAGAAAGATGCCAAGCGGATTTATTTTACCAAGTGGATCATCATGGCCACATTGGCCCATTTGATTGACCTTTATTATAATTATGAATTTATTTTATTTTCGGTTGCTACAAACGGGACAGACATGACTGGGGGATAGAACAGGGAGAAAGAATGAAAGAAAGAGAGGGAGAGGAAGGGGGGAAGAAAGAAAGAAAAACAAACAAAACACCTGGATCACCTGTATGGAGAAAAAAAAAAACAGAAGAGAAAGCAAACAAAAAAAGAGCAACATAATAAATACAGCACCATCACAATAAACTAGCTAGCAGTAGATAACAGTAGATACTAAATATTAAACGATATTGTGCAGCACGCAAGATAGACAGCGCACAATGTGCTTTGAGGCAGCAGCCAAGAAAAGTGTAGTTCGCGTCTGTGTACAGGTGTACACAGGTGTGCACACCTGTGTGGATCAGCATGCTTGTATTCCAAAGATTTCTCCATGTAACGATCTGCTAGGGAGTGTGGGGAGCCATAGTCCCGTCCCCCAGGGTATGAAGCAGGTATGGAGGAGATCCAGGCCCCAGACATCCAGAGGCCCCAGAGTACGAGGATCTGAGGAGGACCACCAAAAGGGGGGGAACCGTGCCACCCTCCTGGGAAGAGCTGAGTAGAGCCCCAAACGGGAGGTCACCCAGCAGCTACGGAGCAGAGGCCAGAGGGGGTTGCAGTGGCGTGCCCGCGGGCTCTGTCGGCAGCCAGCTGTGCCAGAGAGGACCGAGCTTCAGGCCCAGAGGCCAGAGGCCTGAGGGCATCCCATCCCCCGGAAGGGGCCCAGCCGGGCCACAGGTGCCAGGCCCCGCCAATCGGCCACCAGGAGTGAGCCGGTACATACATGAGCGCCCAGCCCCAGATGACAAGGACCACCAACACACCAACGTCTGAGGGCATCAGCCACCGGCAGGGAGTGTGGTGAGGGGAGATAGGCCTCCGTACTTTGGAGGGCCTGAGATGTACCTAGAGAGGTTGAGTCTAAGACCCAACCTGACATATAGACACAGACGAACAGGCGCATGCCTGCAGTAGCAGGGAGGCCCCGCATCCCAGACCCCAATCTGATGGCCAGCACCTCCTCCCAGCCCCCTGGGAGTGGGGTCCAATGTCTATTATATTTCCGTGTAAACCTCTTTAAAAAAAAATTTTTTTCTTGGGTAGTGATGTAGCTCCCAAGTTTGAGCAGCTGTGCCAAATTCTGAAATGCTACTGCAGGAGCCTTGGTTCAAGTGTCTCCCTCCCTTCTCTCCTGTCCACTTAGTGTCCTGTCAAAACTAAAGCCTAAAAAGAGCCCCAAAATAAAATCTTACAAAAAGGTCAGCTTTCCTTGTTCGGTTTCTTCCTTTCTTTGAAACATGACAGCTAGAGGCTTGCTCAAGCAAATACACTTGCTTTTTTCACCTTTTATTAGCTGCGCCTCAATTTTCTAGCAAAACACTACTTACTAAGTAGTGTGCTGAAAGTTGGAATCGTGGCATCAGAACTAAGTGATAGCATCAGACGTCAAACTGTTATTGTAAGCAAAGAAAGACTAAGTGTGCATTAGATTATGGCTAGACCTGAGGTCTGACAGGGGGTGTATGGCAGTCCTTTGCAGAAACTGGATTTGTCTTGTCCAGTGCACAATCAGGACATCATCATTAGAACATCAGCACAACAAGCTTTGTTTGCTAAGAGATAAAAAAAGTAACTTCATCACAGTAACACAGTGCTGTGTGTGGAGATGCAAACAGGAAATAATTAATATGTTAATTAATTTTCTTTACCTGTTAGAGTATGGGATTTTTTGCACAAATCTTTAGAGCTTTAAATATCAAATGCAAACTAGGACAGGACCTAAAATGTAACCATTTTACATCTAATTCTTACCCTCTTTTCCTAGCATTAGTGTTGCTAAGCTGGTGGTCTGTTTTGGTGAGTTTGCTGAGAGTCTCTTGTATGTAATCACCATAGAAACTGCTCGATCAGCCCAGTTTAACCTGCAGGAGTTTGTGAAAGCTCCTGTAACATGTTTTACTTTTGCAGCGGAAATAAATATATGTTTGGGGAAAACAGCTGTCACAGATAATGAGCTCAAAAAATAGTCTGAAAATAGTAAAGTAACTGCTCCACAGGCACTGCTGAAACCCTTCAGAAATCTCAGCAAGACCTTGGAGAAGGATCTTTGCTGGTGTTCCCAGACTTTTGGATACCAACTTACATAATGTGATAACAAGTCAAAAATGGGCCGCGTGGCGACTGTACCATGGCATCAATACTTAGGCTCTGTAAGTCCTGCTATTTTCCCTCTCCATCTGTTCATTACCCTCATTTTGTCTGTAGCATGTCTTAGTGTACCCCTCCTTATTCATCCACCAGAGCAGCACCTACCTTGTAACCTGGGCAGAGTGCCCGTTGCATGTTATGCAGGCCATATGCCATTGAGTAGATGGCGTTAATGACAAATCCCATTTTAGTGTCCTGTGCATATTGCTGCCGAAGTGACTCTCGCTCTGCAGAGGTGAAGGGGTAGAGTTGGGGGAAATGGACAATTGGGTTAGTGAGGAACAGTAGGTAAAAAAAAGCAAACATATCAGAGAAACTTAATATCCCCTTTAGGTTTTATGAAAACACTGTCCCCCCCAAACATCAAAGACCACTGTCATTCCTCTTCCTCATCAGTTACTTTCCACCTCTGTGTCTCATTTTCTTTCTGTCTCTGTCTGTGTCCTGTTCATTTGTATTTCACGTCCCATTTCATTAGAATACACGAGACACGGGTCCCTTTGATGCTACGCTCGCACACTGTTTTGCCTATGAATGGGGGGAAAGGAACAGAGAGAGAAAGACATGGGGGCGGATAGAAGCTGAAAATAAAGGGTGGGTTCACTCACAGCCACACGAGATGGCTGCAGATGAACTGGAAAGCTCTGTGCATCCATGTGGTCTGTGTGTAGGTGTGTGACTGTGTGTTCACACTCTTTGTTTGTTATTTGCATTAACAGCAGCCATTACAAAAACCTATCAATAGAAATGCAGATTGGTACTGTGGCCTGTTATGCACACTCAAAACAATATATGTTGTCTGCCAACAATACAGCCTCTCTTTTCTTTCAGTATTCAAGCACAGCTGTAAATTTCTGGTGTTATCTCTTATGTGAGTAAAGGGACTTGACCAATAACAAACCTAATGTAAACTATAGTAACTCTACCATTAAAAATGTTCAAGTGCAATAACGGCAGTCTATTTTTGACTGTATTTCTATTTCTGTCTGTACTTACTGCTGCAGGTGCGGTTGTACTTGCTGTTCTCCTGGGTGTGACCTTTTAGTCGACACTGAAAACGATGCTGCCAGAACTCTGGAAACCAAGGGTTTCTGTGATTGTTTTCTGGACGAAGTTTAAGGTAGTATTCATCAAACCATTTCACGTCAGCCGACTGGAGCTTGATGGTAATCCCGCCGGCCGCTTCCTTAACATAGCCATCTGTCACATCATACCTGTCCGCCCATCCATCACTGCAGAGATACAAATAAAATGATGACTAGAATTAATTCAGTCCAATTATCTGTGCTCCACTTTTTCACATCCAAACAGGATTTAATTTTTGGGTAACAGATGTCAATAATATGAGAGAAGACCAACGTCAAACATCAAAATCAAAACAGACAAGCAAGAAGGCCCTGCAGGAACACCACAATACTGCACAAAAGCAGAGGAGGAGTTCTTGTAGAGTACAGTATCTCCACATTTGGTGCATTTTTTTGTCCAAGACAGCCAAAATGCAGCTCAAGTATGCAAGACTGCAGGAGAAATATTAGGAGAAATGAAAATAATGTCAGTAGTTGATATTATCACAATACTACCACAGAGTTATTTCCCACGATCACTTTGGAGTTTGGACAGTTTTTCATGTCATCTAATTCCATTAAATCACACAGTGAATGGCCATTTCTGCACTGTACAGTTACATCCTGATTGTTTGATTTTAAAATCCAGTGTGGTGGTGTACAGAGGCAAGTCTCACTACCCAAAAATGTATAAATCTAACTGTATATACATGTGTTATCAAGGAAGCTTCTAATGAATCTTATACTGGTCCTTTATTTCCCCTCGTAGTTGAGCTCCTGTGTATTTATTTATTTATTTGGCCTTTTTCAGCTTTATTTGTCAAACGCAGTGAGGAGAGGCCAGGAAAGCAGGGGCAGAGAGAGGAGGGGGAAGACATGCAGCAAAGGACTGTGGGTTGGGCTTGAACCCAGGCCGGCCGCTCTTAGCCGTACGGCATGTGGCCACCCTTTTAGTGCACTGAGCTAAACTGGCGCCAAGCTCTAGTGTTTTTAATGCCGAATAGAACCATGACTGACATCCTCATAGAAACTCCTCCACCATAGGCTTTTGACTTCACCAGACGCTAGCCCAACAAATAAACTGTAGTACAGTCTTTCTTGTCAGCTTATGTCAACTTCCCAAATGTGCCCCATCTACTCAGCCTACATCATTTCATTTTGTTTAATCTCTCCCTCAGTTTTTGTATTGCCTCTAACTTCTCTCCGCTGACTGTTCACAGTAAATGGCTGCCCATGTCTGAGCGTGGTTCAGCTGAAAGTCTCTTCCTGTCAAGAGGAAGTTCTTCTTCTCACTTTCACTAAGGTGGGAAGAAGGGTCAAATTGTGGGATTGTCTGGGTTTGCTTAAAATCCAAGGTACCTTTTCACAGCAACCGCAGAGCAAAGTGGGCCATTCGAGTATTATTATATCTTCACAGCTCAAAATACAGGAAACACTTAGGGGTGTGCAGGTTTAGCTTGAGAGGTAAAGCGCAGGGTCAGCACTATGTCACTGTAACAAATAAACCCTTTTTCGCACATCCACATGCAGACACTGTAGATGACAAGTTTCCCAGTTCCCTTGCAGGAATGGAAGAAAAGAAAAAAAACTGAAACAGAGTGATGGGAAATCAAACTAAAGTCAGAGAAACAGAAATAAAAAAGAGAACTGCCGTGAAAGCTGGCACAAACCCAACGATTATCAGAGAGACAGATGACAAGGAGGCAGGGAAAGCTTATATCATTATGGACAATGTCCAAAAGTCATTTTATTGCTGAGAAATAGACAGAACTAGGATGCACAGACACATAAACACACACGCATGCATACGCTAGCCGGGCTCAGAGACGATCTAGGTCAAATGGAGTATTTTGGCTGCAGCAATGCCTCGTCAGACACCAGCAAGACGAATATAACTTCCTCACAATGCACATACATAAACTGTGGAGACATATCGCTGCATTTTGCATTTTTTGGAGGAGATTTGGGTTTACTGTTCCTCAAGGAGGAACAGATGGCAAAGTGAGTGTGTCCGTGTGTGTGTGAGAGAGCAAGATAAAGAGAGAGAAGTGGATGTGAATGACAAATCCTCTCTCGTCCTTTCACAACTACACCCAACAAGGCCTCAAGCAAGACAACGATCTTTCTTTCTTTCTTTCTTTCTTCCTTCCTTCATTCTTCCCTTCTTATTTCTTTCTCTCTCTGAGCCTCCGGAGAACAAAACTCATTTTCTCCAACAGCATTCCTTGCAGTGTCTGTCTGCCATCAAGTGCATTCCCCTTTTTTATTTTCTCTGTTGTTGCTGTCACCTCCTGCCATGTGGCTGTTGTTATAAATCAAGGTAGAAACATTTCTAGATTGCAATCCATGACATTAAACTTACAAATATAAGTGCACAAGGGTGCAATGTGTGGTGTTCTATTGGCATGAAAGGGCTGGGGGTTGATGTGCTTCTATGAGGAAAGCTTGTTAACCTCTTTTAATGCTTTTATTATAGCTGTTCTAGTTATTATTGTGGTTATATGACATTAACCAAAACAATGGATGTTTGTTTGATGTCCATTGAAATATGGTTTTATGGTTTTCATTTAACAAAATAAATGAATAAATAAATGAATCAAACTTCCAGTGAAGCACAGAATAACCAGCCATGGAATATCTACCAATTTCATACCAGATTGTTGTAAACATCACATTTTAACTCTATTAGAGATCATGTGTCTTTAAAATGACTCCATAAAAAGTGAAAGTCAGTGGAGCTGAAAATTCTGGCCGCTGACTACAGTAAATGTTTGTCTATGGTGCCATGCAGAGGATGAGGGATCGATGAACAGCTCCCCTGCAGCATGAAATGGAAGGATTTGGGATATTTATGTGAGATTTTTCCTCCCGGACTTTGTTTAACATAGTGTTGTACTGACATTATGACACACAGCAGGTTCCAAAGAAAGAAAGAAAGAAAGAAAGAAAGAAAGAAAGAAAGAAAGAAAGAAAGAAGAGACTGACAGGCAGGCGAGTGAAATCACAGAAGTAGAAAGAGACATGCCGAGGTAAACAATCAATGATCATTAATCAGCACCATCTAATCCTCATCTCATCAATGGGTTTCTCCTTTTTTCTCTGACACAGGTTTTTTTTTCCCCCATCTGTCTTTTTTTTCTTGCCTCCTCTCATTATCGCCTCACCTTCAGCTTTCCCTTGAGCCCCTTTGCTCTGCTTTTCTATCCTGTTCTTTTTTATTCTCCAGCTCTGTCACATTCCACTGCAGCCATCTGTAATTATGTGCCTCTCACTCTCTCTTTTTTATGCCTTTTTTGCCTCACCGACTTCATTTTCTTACTTTTCTTTCCATGGATAACGCCCATACTTTCAATACATAATTACTTGTTAATACACAGGCACATTTCTCTCATTATTCTTCATGTTTAGCAATTATACTTTCCTCCTTTCCTTCTTTAACTTGCCACCACTTTGGTAACTTTCCAGGTCACACCTGCAGCTCCCAAAAAAAAATTTGCAACATGCACACTCTTCCATTAATCATCCTCCAATGTTAAGTAATGGACATGGAAACTTGTGGTTAATTATAATTAAGTATGTATTTTAAAGGTTTTTGCGTAGAAAACTTACAATGCTCACAAATACTCAATGTCTCCCCCTCTGAGTGCACAGCATGTATCCAGACATGATAGATAGTCAAACTTCCCCTATGCTTTTGGTAGCATGTCTAGTTTCACTGCAGCCACTGTTGTTGTTATGCTACCTACCGCCAACCACGTGAAACTCACAAATCCCCTATTTCTAAGAGGACGTGCTTCAGCTGTGGGATTAAATCGTTGAAATCAGATGATTCTCTTTTATACACCCCATATTTATAAGCAAGAAAATTTTTAAAGCAGCATTCATGATTGTATGGGGGTGCATTAATGCCCCTCGGCATGGGTAGCACACCCATTAATGCTGAATAATAAATACAGGATTTGGGTATGGTGCCATCCAGATGACAACTTTTTTTTTTCTTTTAATTTAATACCCATCCACATTCTCCATGTATTACAAAACAAAAATGGAAAATCTCTGGCTTTCCATACTCCTATGGTTTACTGCAAATGTGCTCTAGCATCTGCTAGCACCAAAATGAAGAAAACTAAAATGTAAAATGAAAAGTTTGCTTGCTTTCAACTATTTTGACGAGTGAACTTGTCTGGTTTAACGCAGTGCTGAGTTTTTTTCTGAATTTCAAATATGAATTTTGAATACTGTAATTCATGAAAACCCTTAAATTCTTTGCTGTTTTGCATCACACTTTATCCTGTGTCAAAGGAATAAACTGCTAAACTCATTCTTTCCTCATGAATGTCCTTTTACATACCCAATGCTCAATCACATTGCTCACCTGTTAATAATAGGATAACACAACTTTTCCAGCCTTTCATTGCTCTACCAGCCCAACTTTTGGCTTCACACTCACACTAATGACTGCAGAGGAAAAATAGAAAACAAAGAACTGCAGTGATTTATCAACAAACTTCTAATTGGGCCCTTCAGAAAGCAATATGTTTTGTGAGCTCTCCAGTACAATTGCTGCAAATGATATTTGCTCTGTTCTCTGTCTTGCATAAATAAAATAATAGTTTCTCAGATGGCTAGATGACTCCCACACATTTTGGAAAATGGAAGTTGTCTCCACAAATAACACATTTTCATCCAATTGCCAGATTCCTGTTTTTAGTTTTTCACTGAAACATTTTACGGCTGTTCACACGTGCAGTTCACTGTTGTGCTCATGTGCAAACTGTCGTTTCTTTAAACAATATGCAATATCACTTAGCTAATTATGTATTAAGTAGCATTTTTTAATCTGAAAGTAGGAACTATTAATAAAGGACTGAGTTCACATACAGAGCCTGCATTAGACTGCTTTAAGGTGCCTTACATGTGAAATGTGTCACATTCAATTATATTGTGGTGCAGTGATACTTTTGTAACACTACCTGTTTGGTATCTTGGTGACTTGTTTGTATCAAGGTAGGCTGTAGGCGGAGGCACAGTCGGGGTGGAATCTTGGTTCTTTTTCACACTGCAAACTGTAACGTTGTTGTGAAGGACAAGGACGTGCTAGAAATAGCTCTTTTTTAAATGACTGTACAGCACCTACATATAATTAATGTGTTAATCTGAATGTTTCAAATACAAATTACTCACAGTCTGCTAAATATTTGTGGAGTCCTGATTACTAAGGAGCTGCAGCATGCAAAGAAGCAAACCTGCACATCTTCAACAAGGATATTAGGATCCTTTAATAGAGTGAACTCACTTTGTTCAGGTACAAAGTGCCAGCGATTCATTGCATGGACCACACTGTTCTACAAAGCATGAGAGAAGTTGGTGTGATATGTGATGACTGACACTATTTTTCAGCACACCCACTGCTAATGTATGGTAATTGATTCATTTCAGTTCCCACCTCATTTGTGAGAGCACAACAGGCAAGCTGCATGCTTCCAATCACAAAACCACCAAAGGTGTGTGAGGTTTGTCATCACTATGCATTTAAAGAAGCTTTGTACTCTTTACTTTCTTACCAAAAAATGATTAAAGCCTACAGTTTTGAACAAAAACACAAGGATGCACTTGCGATATGCAACTGTGCAGGTGGCGTCACAAGTCTGTCTGTCTGTGTCTGACAGACAGACAGACAGATAGATATATATATATTAGTGATGCAACGGATCACGGTTGATCCATAAACCAAAACTGATCCTACTCCACGGTTCGGCACGCACGTGATCCGAAGATTCGAAAAAGAAGGAAAAAAAGTATGTGTATGGTGCGCGTGGTCAGTCTGTCAAGCGATAGTTATGGCCAGTGCTAGCGGTCCAAGTGGAGGAGCAGAGGAGTTTGCGGCATTTAAGTAGCCCTTTGCTGCCCAGTCCGACCGGGCTAAAGCTATTACAAAAGCTACTGGGGTGTTTAGCTGCAGACGGGAGGCCGTATTCCGTTGTGCAAAACAAGGAGTTTAAACTGTGATGAACGTGCTTGAGCCACGCTATGATATCTCGTTCCGCGTCCACTTCAGTGACAAGATTGTACCCACGCATGTATGAGCAGGAAAAGTTTAAAGTTATGGCTGAACTGTCCCAGGCATCTTCTGTTGCCCAACTACAAATGGGTGGACCTCCAGGTCAGCGGAAAGCCACGTGACCGTGACCGCTCGTTATATCACAGTGGAGTGGTAGATACAAAGCCCTGTACTGCCCTATATTGCATCTTAATTTGTTTTTATATAATTACGTGGAATGAGTCTTGAGTTGAATGTTTTTAATAGGCAAAAAAGACTTAAATAAGTTAATAAGTAAATGTTAAAATTTCGTCTTTTTTTCTTTTTTTTGCTAATCCGAAAATTGATCCGAACCGTGAGATTTTTGATCCGTTATATATATATATATATATATATATATATATATATATATATATATATATATATATATATATATAAAAATTCCCCACTCGCCCCTGTGGGCAGTCAATCCTTCAAGCTCGGGTCCTCTACCAGAGGCCTGGGAGCTTGAGGGTCCTGCGCAGTATCTTAGCTGTTCCTAGGACTGCGCTCTTCTGGACAGAGATCTCCGATGTTGTTCCCGGGATCTGCTGGAGCCACTCGCCTAGTTTGGGAGTCACCGCACCTAGTGCTCCGATTACCACTGGGAGCACCGTCACCTTCACCCTCCACATCTTCTCGAGCTCTTCTCCGAGCCCTTGGTATTTCTCCAGCTTCTCGTGTTCCTTCTTCCTGATATTGCTGTCACTACGGCCGTCTTCTTCTGTTTGTCTACCACCACTATGTCCGGTTGGTTAGCCACCACCATTTTGTGCGTCTGTATCTGGAAGTCCCACAGGATCTTAGCTCGGTCATTCTCCATCACCCTTGGGGGCATCTCCCATTTTGACCTCGGGACTTCCAGGTTATATTCGGCACAGATGTTCCTGTATACTATGCCAGCCACTTGGTTATGGCGTTCCATGTATGCCTTGCCTGCTAGCATCTTGCAACCTGCTGTTATGTGCTGGATTGTCTCTGGAGCATCTTTACACAGCCTGGTGTGATAGACCCCAGCCTCAATAGATCTTGTGCTTATATATATATATATATATATATATATATATATATATATATATATATATATATATATATATATATATATATATATATATATATATATATATATATATATTAGGGGTGCAACGATACTCGTATTGATATTGAACCGTTCGATACAGTGCTTTTGGTTCGGTACGCATATGTATCGAACAATACAAAATTTTTAATTTATTTTATCAACTTTTGTTCTGACGGTGCTGTCTGTGTTGAGCGCTGAGTAGATCTGCGCTCGACAGTGCAGCCTAGGCGGAGTAGTCGAACGCAGATTCACTGAGCGCAGGGCAAGCTAGCGAGACAGAAGTTAAGCTCTCCTTGCAACATGGCAAATTGAACCTCCCCCACCCTCATTCAGATCTGGCGTTTGGAACTATTTTGGTTTTCATGTGACGTATGACCCTGAAGGTAAGCGTGTCATGGACAAAACTATAGGTATGTCGGATGTGCCACGCAATGCTCAATTACATTGGTGGGAACTAGTGCGTTAGCGCAGTTAGCTCGTTAACGTGTTGGCCGTCCAGCCCCACGCACGGGGCGATCCGCGGTAGCTCGTTAACGGAGATTTGCCATGTTGTGGCGTTAACGTCATTTCAACTAGATTAACGCTGACAGCACTAGTGGGAACACAATGAATATGACTGCACATTTACTCCGACATCATCCTAGTGCAAAGACAAGTGGAAGCAGACAAAAACAACAAGCACGCATGCTACAAACTTTACCCGAGTCATTTAGACAGCCGTTAGCACATGATTCTCATTATGGGGACCTGATATGTTTAATATGCTGCTGAGATTATAGCCCAGAAGAAGCAATTAAAAAGGCATGAACATTTTTTTTGTATTGAAAAAATATCGAACCGTGACACCAAAGTATCAAACCGAACCGAACCGTGAATTTTGTGTATCGTTGCACCCCTAATATATATATATATATATATATATATATATATATATATATATATATATATATATATATATATATATATATATATATATATACATATGAAGAGTAAAAACTGATTATGTGCATACCTGTAGATGTATCTGTAAAAAGACATCAGGCTGATCAATAACTCTATTTTTGATCACAATGGCTGTTTTACATGACATCCTCGCTCTGCCTCTCTCCACATGTCTAGGAGCCGAAGGCCGTCGCCATGGTTTCCAGCCCACGCTCAACCTGCCGTCTGTACTTTGTGTCTCATTAGAAGCACACTGGATTTTAAGTGTATGCACGCACGCACACGCACACACACACACACACACACACACGCACACACACACACGCACTTTTCTATTCGCTATTCAATTAACATCAGGCGCCCCATCTCTACCAATATTGGAAATGCTATTTGCATAACCGTACAGTATGCCAGTGTTGTAGGCCACTGCACCACCTTAAGCAGAACTTTTAAAAACCAATTCTACATACAGAGGCCTGGGGCAATTGCCTTTCCATTCTGTTCATTCAGAGTATAAATAGAAACTGGAACTCATTTGCAAATTATTATTAATTTTCAGTCGGCTCTTTCTTGGTTATGAAATCTATCTAAGCCAGGCGTTTCCAACTCTTTAAGTTCCAGGCGAGGTCTTCCAGGTGGACCAAGCACAATGAGCAAATGAAAATAAAAATATTTTTAATGTATTCCCCCTTGCCATCACACTAACAATGATTTTTATGAAAATAGTCTCATGTGGAAAAGCAATTTACCCTTCCATCGATCAACTTGAAGCCGTCTCTCGGCTGACATAAAGCAGGAGAGAGGGACACACATCCTGTCTAGTGTATGCTAGACAGGGTGCCAGTCTATTACAGGTCAAACACAAAGAGAAACAGACAACCACACTCTCATATCCACATCTACAGTCAATGAAGAATGATCAAAGAACCTATTCTGCATGATTTTGACTGTGGATGGAAACCAGAAAAAACCCATGAAGGCAGACTGAGAACAAGGGGGGCTCAGCTGACCAGGAGGTTCAAACCCCAAAACAAAAAAAGTAACGTAACACATAATGTTTACGTGAGACAATTTAAATATAGTTCATTCTAAATTATTTGTGTTTCTTTTCCATATGGATATTTACAGAGAAATACATCATGCACGAGCAACATTTATGTAATCCTTGCACCTGGAAAAAACCTGTTTCTACTTGCTGTCTCCATCTGTTGCATCCTGATTTCTCTCAATTCAGCCATTCTTATCTTTCAAATTCAATTCAGTTTTAGATGTGAAAAGATGTGCAAGAAAGACAAGATGATCTGGCCCATTTTGATCCTAAACCGTTATCTTTATTAGGTCATTTGAGATACACATATGTCTATTAATCACCCGAAACAGCAATAGTCATTAATTTCTGGTTAGTAATCACCGATTTTAGATGGTTCTTTTGTGATATGGCATCCCTTTTGCCTTCAGAGATTCATCAAGGTGTTGGAAAGATTCCTTTCGTTCCATATTCACATGATAGCGTCACATAGTTGATACAGATTAGTCAGCTGTACTTGCATGATGTGAATCTCCCTATTGGATTAAGATCTTTTGACTGTGGAGGCCAGTTGATTACAATAAACTCACTTTCATGTTAAAAACACCCAGTTTGAGATGATTTGAGCTCTCTGACGTGGTGGATTTTATCCCGCTGGAAGCAGCCATCATGATTACACTGTAATCACAATAGAATGAACATAATCAGCAATGATTCTCAATAAGACTGTGGCATTTAAATGGTGATCAATTGGTATTAAGGAGTCCAGGTTGTGCCAAGAAAATATCCTAAACTCTATTAAACCAGCAGAAGCCTGAACTGTTGATACATGGCAGAATGAGTCGATGCTTTCATGCTGTTTATGGCAAACTTTGACCCTCAGAAATGTTTGTCTGCATACCTTGGCTGTAACAAGTGGTTATTTCAGAGACTGTTGCCTTCCTGTCAGCTCAAAGCAGTCTGGCTATTCTCCTCTGACCTCTGAATTCAACAAGGCTTTTTCACTCAGAGAACTGACACTCACTAGATATTTACTCTCTTCAGACAGTTTCTCTGTAAATCCTAGAGATGTGCAGGAAATGCTTACTTGGAGCTTCAGTGGATTGTTTTTACCCAAGCACCGAGCTACTGCGATATGATTGGCTGATTTGATATTTGCATTTACGAACAGACAATAATAATTAACAAAGATGCCATGAGTGTAAGTCACAGGATTTCAGCAGAGCAGAAAGGTGAAATGAAATGCTTAGTGTAGCATAACACAACATGTGTGATGAATGAACTTCTACACTAAACTAGAGCTGCTCAATTAATCAAATTTTAATCTAAATTACGATCTGGGTTTTCAACGATCATTAAAAATGACTGAGCCGATTATAAGCACCTCCCTCGTGCTTTACTCTCTCGTAAACTTTTCTACGGTGTTGTAGCTGCACCACAGAGCAACTAAACATAGATGTTTGCATTTTTCATTTATTTTTTATATTGCAAACATTTGCACTGTTATCAGTATTTGCACACTATTTTATATTATTTTTTGACAATCTTTAAAGCCATTATTCAATACATTGTTATTGTTAAATAAATATCGTCAAATAATCGAGATCTTAATTTCAGTGAAAATAACCGTGATTATCATTTATGCCATAATTGAGCAGCCCTGCACTAAACTGCAGGGACTGTACAAACTCACTGAGATATGGTGAAACTGGAAAGGTTTAAAGCTGAAACTATTGTGAGTGAAATCATGACCTGGCTGTATCATTGCACCCCAAAACATATCTTTGTTAATCACTTCATCCTAATTAAAATGAGTAAATGGAACACAGCATTTGTGATTCCACAACTTTAAATTCATCCATGCTATTGTTTCTTCTTGACCTCAGTTGTGGTTGCAGTTGGTCACAATACAGCTGTGGATGTTTTGCCAATGGGGCCCGAATTTAATTCCCAGTCTCACTTTATTAATATAGAAATTTGGATATCAGTCCAATCATTGTAGTAAAATTGGTTTAGCTCAGGAAAATAAGGTCAGAGATTTTGCTTTGGCAAAATACTTGAATCTGATCTGAGGTTGTGCTGCCAATAGGTCACTTTAGTAATTAATGTCTGAGTTCAATAATAACATGCTACGCGACCCCAACCCACCCACTCTCTAGCTGCCATGGCAACCTGGCAAAGATTCTAGATGAGCATCTGCTGCTTACAACCATAAAGAGTGCACACACGCATAAAGACAGAAACACACACACATCAGTGGTCCACCAGCAACATATGACAGCTTTAATTAGCTGGACAGACAAGTCGAGCACGTGACTACACCTAGATACTGTGGATGCTTACAACTGGAAAGTAATTGTAAAACGGAAGCTGGTGGTCCAACATCTGACAGCCTTACATTCACTAATTTTGAAGTAAGAATACAAACAAGGCAGATGTCAAAAGGATCCAAGTCACTGAATTTGGCCGCTTCATCTTTTTAAAATGCTGCTGCTATTGTAGCTGAAGGCTCCCCATGCACAATAACACAACAACAAGTGTCAATTTCTGTCAGCAACCAGACTTTTCAACCAAACAGGAAAATCACAAAAGTAGCAGCTATGTCTCTCACGTCAAGTTTTAAGTGTGAGGACTTAAATAGCGGATGCAAGATAGCTGTAATTTCCCCACAGAGGTATAGTTTTGACTCCACCATTATTATTAGTATGATTTATAAGAAGAAAGCAAACAAACAAAGAGGCATGGAGTAGAATGGGAGTTTAACCAACAAAGCCTGCATGCGCTTGGAAAAGGCTGGGGAAAGAGAGAGATTGGTTCAGTGACGCTGTGCCGGTGTGTTGTAGAAAGAAAAAAAAAGAGCTTAGCCTGAAGGTGAAGCTGCTAATTTACTCATCAATCTACATTAATAACCTGACCTAAAAACTTTGGGTCACTATGGATAGAATAAGAAAAGAACAATAAACTTCCCATTTTAGACTCTGTCTTATAGAGGGGACAAGAAGTCCAGTCATTTGGGAAGGGCTCGGAGGAGAAACACTGCTCCTCTACGTTGAATAGAGCCAGTAGAGGTGGTTCAGGAGTCAGACTAGGCTGGCTCCTGGATGCCTGCTAAATGAGGCGTTTCAGACACGTCTCACTTGGAGGAGAGCCTGGGGTAGACCCAGGGTTCGCTGGGGAGATGACGTCCCTTGGCTGGTCTTTCTGATGACTTCAACTGAAAGCGGTAGCCACTCCTGAGCTGTGCCGGCTCATCTGTTAATGGCCTCAGCCAAACGGAGGTCAAAGTTCACAGTTACAACAGCAAAACTCATTAAGCCAAATGTCAGAACTGTCTCACACATAGACACAGCGGCGCTAAAGTCTGAG
Organism: Neolamprologus brichardi; assembly: GCF_056152115.1. NCBI lineage: Eukaryota > Metazoa > Chordata > Actinopteri > Cichliformes > Cichlidae > Neolamprologus > Neolamprologus brichardi. The sequence goes on along the minus strand of NC_142117.1, from coordinate 18,425,264 downwards.
CGTGTGTGTGTGTGTGTTTATGTGTTTGAGACAAAGAGAAAAATGCGAGGCCAGTCTCCATGTGTGTGCCCAACTGTGTAATTTTGAGAGTGATCGGACCACTTTACACGCCCATCGTTCAATAACACACACACACACACACACACACACACACACACACCCACACACACACACACACACACCTGCTTATCTTGGCAGCAGGTTCACTTTTACTCATCTATTCATGCCACACTTCATTACCCTCTGTCTCTGTTTCTTTGACACTCTTTTGCCTCTCATCTTTTCCTGTTTGCCTTTTTTACTACATGTGGACTTTCAACTTATCCTAACCTTATACTGTAGCACTACAATTTATTTATTTTTCTCACATTTCCATTTTATTCTACTGCTGAGGGATGTCTCTCAGTTGATAGCATTTGTATTTTTTTTTTTACAAGAATACAACTAAATTGAGAGATTATTCCCAAAATTTTTCCAGAAGAAGCAATTAAGTAATGCCTGATACAGACCCAAGCACATGCACAAAAGACTCATATTCATAAACACAAGAAAAATATATAGACTCCATTTGCATTTGCAGACAATGGTCACAGCTTTATATATTATGTTATTGACAGTGTATAATTAGTTACCTTTGATATCTACAAAGACACAGAAAGAAGCACCAAAGGCATATAGATTTTTGCAACATTATTTTTCCCTTGATTTGATGTGTGACACAGCAACATATTCCCTCAATGCATTCAAGTAAGACTGTGTTCATGAGAACGAGACATGGAGACAGACAACCTGGACATATAATGCCTCAATTGTTGCTTTTACAGTAGAAAGTGATGTTCAGACAGCCCATTTGGCTCACTCTCATTCATTCTGGACCGACACACTGCAGCCACTATAGCTCAGAGAAGGTCACTTGGACAGAAGGAGAAGTGATGGAAACAAACCAAAAGCACTTTCATAATGGAGAAAAATGAAGGTTTAAATCTGTTACTGCAGTACGACAGTATTGTCCATTTTCCAGCATGTTAACGTCCACAATACCACTGACCATCTGGACCAATTGAAAGTTACTCCAAACCGTTTGTCACCGAGTTGCTGTCCTTAGAAATAAAACAACACGCAATTAGGAAGAAATGTTTTGATCGTGTTGTGAAAACCCAGCACACAAGGTCAAACCACTGCTGTACCACACAAAATCCACCACTACGAGTTTGTGTATTTTTGATCAGTGCATCCCTGGTGACAACTAAATCTCAAACCATCTAATGCAACAAATGTATGCAGAATAAACATGGAAAAACAAAATTCAAATGACAGCTCACATTTGCATTTACACTCAAAAATAATAACAATAGAAACACCACCAAGCTCTTTTGTTGTGTGATTATAACAAAATGTTTCTCAAATTTGCTTTGATTTAATTTACTTGACTTTAACTGTGCTGCAGAGTGCAAACACAAATTTAAGTAGACACTGTATTTCAGTTTAAATACTGGCAGACATTTTATATACCTACTTTAATTTCTTCATTTTAGTTTTAATTAAGTTATGACTCTACTAATGCCCTAAATTTTTAGAAATATTCTGCTGAATTCTTGAAATTAAGTACAGTGTGTGTGTGTGTGTGTGTGTGTGTGTGTGTGTGTGTGTGTGTGTGTGTGTGTGTGTGTGTAAGGACCAACACATCATCATAATTACAATTTGAATATTTAAATCTGGATGCAACTGTGGTCTCTGTACATATGTGGACAGAGACCACAGTTGCATCCAGATAACTGTAATTCATCCTGCCTGTTTAAGTCTGACTTCATTATCTATTGCTGGGTCCAAAGGCTGGTTCACTTCCCAAAATTAAACAAACTCAGGCTCCACTGAGACTTTGTATAAATTCTTTCAGTTTCATTAAAATGATCAGTGTGGCTGTTCTCTCCCCAGTGTTGCAATTAAGTTTAAAGTCCAGGAATCCATGAAAAAGAGAGGAAGTTAGCAAGCAAGTTTCCAACTAAATATGAAATACCATGTTCTAACTGAAAGATTTTAAGTACAATATGCTGCTATAACTTTGGATGTGAACAAAAATGGAAAACTATTTAGGGGATAGCTTACATATAATAGAAACAGAGCAATGACTAGGTTATAAGCACAATAGCACAGGGAAGTTAAAGGATATGGGTTAAATTTTTCTTATTAAAAGTATTTGTTGAGGCTGAAATACCATTACACGACATGGGATGTTTGGTCGATGAAAAAGAGAGCATCCGATATGACTTATCCACAAAGTGAGGTTAGTCATTAATATGTTGCTACACGGTTCGGTTACTATTAAGGTAATCTAAACCATGGAACCTATGGATTCCTATTAGTCAGCTTAATGTCCACACTGGAGCCTGTAGCCAGTTCCAGGGTCCCAGCCAGCCAGTGAATTAAAACCTAGGACCTTCTTGCTGTGAGGCTACAGCACTAACCACTGCACCATGGTGTGTCCGCGCATATAATACTAATAATAATAAGAAGAATCAGGAGAAGAAGAAGGAGAAGAAGAATATTTTCCTTTCTTTGCTCTAGTAACTGAAACACTGAAGAAAAACACATAAAAGAAAAAAAAGCCGGAGATCCAGTGAAAATAGGTGCAAAGGGTGAAAATAACTTGCAATGGAGCATTGCCATGAACGGAGACAGATACAAAATGAGAGTACAAGGTAGGTTAGAAAATGGATGAGTGCAGATAACAGAAATTATTCCCCTCCAGCTGTGGTCTTTGTCTGGATGCAGTCAGGTGTGAGAGCAATACACACACACACACACACACACACACACACACACACACAGTTGGTCAAGAGATGTACATAGTCACCGGTTCACTAAAAATCTCATCTGCTGTGAAGGGTGTGCACGCATGTAACTAGGAGTGAAAAAGACTTTTGGAAATCTCAGTATTTGGGATGATCACCTACTTCTTGTTTATCAATCAGTATTGTTTGCCAAACTTTATCAGAGAAGATAAAACGTGGAAAATAAGTACAAGGGAGCAATAAACAGCAAACCAGAGAGAATGAGACCGATGATTGAAATACCAGAAGGCGTGAAAAAATAAAATCCACTGAGCTGAGAAAGAGAACAAGAGAGAGGTGGGGGGATAAAGTGACACAGATATGATCTCCAGGGAAGAGCTAGAATGAGTGGAGGGAAAAGAGGATCAAAAAGGACCTAGCAGCATTCTGTAAGGTGGATAAGTGTGTGCTTTGCAAGGTTATGAAGAAGAAGAGCAGTAATGTTTGAGGTGAAAACAGTTGAGTTGTGCATAGGGATGGGTATCGTTTAGGTTTTATCCGATACCGGTGCCAAACCGGTACTTTTGAAACGGTGCCGGTGTTGTGCCAAAAAGTGATTGTCTGCCAAAAACTGATTTTTGGTATTTGCCAAAAGCTGACTGCTCGTATTTAAACTGCTATAAGTAAGTTGTTGGGCTATAATAAGTGAAACATATGTCAAATGCATCCCTCATGGATGACATAAAGTCATCTTGAGCCACAAACAACATTCGTGTAACAAGGTAGAAGCCGCAATCAGTTTTTGGCAGTGACTTTTATATAACCTTTATTTATGCAGTTAAAAAAAATCTCATTAACATTAAAAATGTCTTTTGTAAGAGTAAGTTGGCCAAGAGGACAGAAGAAATGGCAGCAAATATTACAATAGTTCTGTAAAAATATTTTAAGTGGGAATAAAGGACCTGATTGGTTATAATGTAAGTACAATAACACAGAGTTGTAAAGATACTTGAAAAACTAATAGTTTTTTTAATTCTCTATATAACCCCTTTGTAAACCCTGTTCACCGAAGTCTATTTACGAACATACGTAAAGATATTACACATAAAAAATACACAGAAACATTAGAAATCAGTTTTTGGCAGACAATCACTTTTTGGCACAACACCGGTGCTTAAAGAATGAAGAACACAAACTTTGTCCTAAAACCTCTCATTTTCAGCTGTTTTTTTGTAAAAAGATAACAATGTTAGCCTTTTCAGCTATAGCGCATATATGGTATCACTCTTGGCTGGAAGCAGTGCTTAAGCAATGGAAAAAAAACACAAACTTTGTCCAAAAACCTCTCATGTTTAGCTGTTTTCCACTTTTTCTTTGGTCATTTTAGTTTTTTATGCCAGGGTGAAGGGAGTATCTGCCATCAAACAAGAAGACAGCCGCATGTAACTACGACGGTGTTTGCTAGTTCACCTTACGTGCATTAATTTAATAACGTGGTTAGTCTACTCAACGTAAATTACACACAAACAACATTACGCTACTCACGCAGAGAAGAATGGCTGCTGCTGCTGCCATCATCATCCGTCATCATTTCTGCTACACTGGCAGGGCTAGGGGCCAGGACTCTCCTCTTCGGGTTCTTGGGGGATGTTGCTAACTCCGATGACAGGCACCACACCCGCAGTAGATGTGCTCGGTGTGAGATCTCGCAGCAAGCTATCAAATACGGTGCATTTCTCAGCTTTTTAAAAAACGCTATGGGTCGCCAGGTGTTTCATCAGATTCGAGGTGTTACCTCCTTTGACAGTATCACAGTATCACCTTAAAGCACTTGTTGCAGGCTGCTGAGTTTGCATCTTTTGCTGTGAAGTACAGCCAGACTTTGACCGCTTCGCCTTGGGCATTTTTAATCTGTAGCTCTGCTCTAAAAGGACGTAAGTACGTACCTGGGCCCGCTTACTGTCCTTGGAAAGGTAAAATGATTGGCTAAAATCCAAAGTGTGTGACGTCTCACAAAAAAAAAGCACCAAAATAAAGCACCGAAATGTGCGCTGCTTTTCAGTCTGGTTACTACCATTTATGTCAGAACCAGTGCCACCGGTACCCATCCCTAGTTGTGCAGTGGAGAAAGTCTCATCCCTGGACATAGAATGCTGCAATTTTTTGAGAAGCTATCAAAGAAATACAAAGATGCCCTTTGGCGTTTGCGTTCTGATGCACCTGCAGCAGTGGTACTGGATAACATTAGCTAACAGTGCTGCTTTAAACACTGTACAAGGAAGAGGCAGTGGCAGTAGAGTTTCTCTGCCAGGTTGGATGCCGAAAACCAGCATTCCTGTTTTAGGAACAAAGTCTTCATGGGAGGCAGGAAAGGCGGAGGTGACAAGCCATAGGTTGTCTGATTTCCTTTGTTTTTGCTTGCAAATTATTTTTTATTAAGGTTCAGAAGAAGATTTTGGTTTGAGTAAGGCCTTCTAAAAATAAACCCCACATCCTGAAAAATGATGCTTAAGGATATCCAGTGCATTCAAATGTGACAGCAAGAGTTCTGAAAGAGCATCTATATATGATGAGTTGACCAATCTTGCCATTGCAGTGACCCTGTAACACTGCACCAAAGACAAAAGGACTTTCAGACTTCAGCAACTTTGACACAACAGCAGAATTTGGGTCCCTGGGAATTTGAGCAGGGTGGAAAGAGAGAGAAGGAGAAGGAGGGAGCGAGAAATATGGGAATGGTGTCAGGGTGAAAGAGATAGAGGAAAAACAGAGGCTGTATATTCTGCCTATTCCTCTCGGTCTCACCTCATCACTTTTTATTGCTTCACACATAAAAGTGTCATCTCTCATATTCAGCACCGCAGACATTGTAATATCACCTGCTGAGGTAATACACCACCAAGGTAACATTACTCCCCCCACCTCCCCACCTCTCCGTCTTTCTTATTTCTGCTTATCTTTATCACCATGGTGGCCTTTTGGTCTTTGGCTCTCTCATCCCCTTTCCGTCTCTGCTCTTCCAAACTCCTCTCTATCATTTTCTCTTATTCCTCAGCACTCCCTCTAGGTCTCCAGCTCTACGTTAAAGATATCTGTGCAAAAACCAAGGAATTTAACTGACTTTTAACAGCAATTGCCCAGCCAGAGACCATACCGTGAAGTGACTTTGCATTGAAATAGTGTTAAATTGTAAAAGACAGTAGTAATACAACACTCCATTTGAGGAAATTGAATGCACATATGACTTGTGAGTATAACATGAACATGGACTTAGATTTACATGCCATTTTTTCTGGATTATAACATTTAACTACAGTGAAAAATAAAAGCAGTCTAACATACAATACCCATTCATTTTGTTAATATTTATTAAATGTGGTTCTTTATTTGAGACACCGACATTTAAGGTACACTCTGCAAGAGAGGTTGCAAGTTTCTAAAAATGCACACTCCTCCCTGCACACATGCGGACACACAGCCATTAACAGACAATCTTGTGTAGCCTAATGATGGGCCTGTGGCTTAGAAGCAGTAGTCAGAGTTTTTGCTGCTTTACACGATGGTGATAATTATACTGGTTGGGCCTGCACGCGCTCACACACATACACAACCAGTCTGTCTGCTTGACAGCAGGGATTAGTGAGGAGAGGTGCAGCTAATGCCCAGTAACGAGACATCCAGCTTATCGCCCACAGAATCGTGTGTGTGTGTGTGTGTGTGTCTTTGTGTGCACATATGTGTGTGTGTGTATCAAAGAAAAAGAGAGCTGAAGGGAGAGATTACCAGATGGATCTACAGTAAATTAGCTGCACACTACTGTGGATTTTAATGACTTTCTCCCATTTCATTGGTACCCCATGCCATAACCAGTGCTCTCCTCTTTGTTTCCTTATTTCATAGAAGTTGGCCATTTTTGCAAATTTGAACCAACATTTTGAACAATTTGACAATGCTGACAAACCTAATAATGAAAAATTATTAAACTGAAAATGTTGAGGTTTCTTATATAAGGTTGTGCGGACATTGCTCAAGATTTGTCCACCATATTGGACATGACACCACTGGTTGCTATGGAAATCTGTATATTGCTCAACTGATTTCCTGGTAGTTGATTGCTCACACTGGAGACTTCTACAATTGTGTGTAGTTTTTCATGTTTGTCTGCATATATTTGCTAACTCCTAGCTGAGCAGGCCAAGTAAAACAGAAAGCGGAGATGGTAATCATTTGGGCTGTATGCAAAAGTTGTGACTCTGAGCCGCAATCGACTTTCCGCAGTATTTCTATACAGGTCCGTCACTTCCATGCAAGCTATGGGCAAACACAGCAATATGCTAGTGTCCAAAACAATCACAAGGAGGTTTTTGCCCATCTGGTTAGGGAAAACTAATTTTTTCCTAGTGACAGGTGGGTTACTAGGAAAAAAGGGGGCTCACTGACCAGTCTGTAGGCCTGTGTGACTTAACTTTAGCAATAATGTTAATGTTACATGGTTAGCAGTCATGTGTCTGCAAAACATCAATAGCTAACTGTAAGTGTGCAAACAAACAGATTGTTTATGTATGTAAGCTTATGCAGATATCCATGTGCACAGTTTACTTAAGTCTCTGCCCTGTTTGTATTGAACAGAGTAGAGTAAACTGCTTATCCTTCATATCCTAATTATGAATATTTAAGAAGTCTGGTCTCTGGGTAGCAATGTTTTTCTGCAGCCAGTTTACAGAAAACCAGATAATGTCCATGGTGTTTGTGCATGTTTATGAATTTTTATTAGTTCAATTAATAAGTGCCACTGTTAACTAGAAGTTAAGACCGGTGCCAGTTTCTTTGTGTATAGTGCTGGTGTTGCTGTTGTGTGAGAACTAGCCTCTGGGCCATTCTCTGGCTTTTTTAGTGCCAGTACTTTTTTATCCAAGGGTGTCAAATACTGCAATTCTGTCAAAAGCCGCTGGCGTCCTGGAGAAAAGGTGTCCTTTGTCACTGATGCCTTAAGACACCAACTGTGGCAATACTGGAGAATGTGAGCTAACAGCGCTGCTTTAAAGAGCAACAAAAAAACAGAGTGGCAGCAATTTAGTGGAGTTTCTCTGCCAGGTTACTCTTCTCTATGTCGCATTTGGGAGCTTGGTTTTGCACTTTGTTTAACTTTGTTTTTGGTTACTTTTCACATTTTCACCTCCACTTTCACCCACTGTTTGGTTTTGGTTGAGGTACCAAAACTACTTTGTTAGGATTAGGAAAATATCTGGGTTGGATTCACAGATAGCACATTAACTTGTGTGATTCCAAAGGCTGCCGAAAAAGCTTCCAGATGATAGGAGCTTGGTGTCATTATTGGGTACAAAACCACAAAGATGCCAAAGAACATTTTGTACGTATCTCTAGCACACCACTATAACAAAATGGCAGCAATTGACTCCCTTGAGAATGAGGATGGCAGTTCCGGGGGAGTAGAAAGTAGAAAGAGGATTTTATGGTACTTTTTAGTGCTTGCAGAAGCAAATTATCTATTTCTAACACTTTTCCAGATGTCAGTGTCTGTCAAATGTGTGTTTTTAGTATTATTAAAAGCTATCATTATTGTTTCATTTGTTTTTATTGATATCTCCTGCAATTCTCTTTAGAGGTTTAGCTGCACTTTTTGCCATGTAAAAAAATGTGATGGACATGACTGATTGGCTTACAATGATAATTAAACAGTGTTTCGCTGTGCTTAAGGAAGCTTATAAAAATGTAGTTGCAGAATTGTCATATACTGTGTAGTCCTAGTCTCGGTATTGCTTTGTGCATTTGGTTTACAGTATTAATAAAAACAGTGTTATTTGTAACAACAGTCTCAGTTGCAAGTTTTTATTTAAGCAGGCTTTTTGGGTCTCAGTTTTTGCACTTTCTGATGACATGGCATTCACACTGCCTCACTGAATTTGGAGCAATAAGTTGCAGATCATTATTATTTAGAGCTTTTACAGCAGATTGATATTCTTAAGGTGGACAAGTCTTCAGTTAGCTGTCGCTTTGTCCCTACACTACATATCTTTGCCTGTCAGATCTCTCCTTATAGTAATTGGACACAGATGGAAGCACATATATAGTACACAAGTAAACATCCCGATCCCTTTCTTGCAAAGTTCTCTTTCACACACTCGGTCTCTGCCATTCTATAACTTTCTTGCCTTCTGTCTCCTTTGTTGCCATGGTAACAAGCTGTGCGGGGGCTATGATGCGGCACACATCACACCCATCGAACTGAGCTCACCGGAAGAGAGGGGAAAGCAAAAGAGACAGAGACAAATGGGCGATGAGGGTCTGGCGCGCGTGTTTGCCGGAGTCTGCTTAATAGGTAATGACTGCAAACTTTATTGTAATCTGGCCCCCTCTTTGGTGGATGCTAAACCTGGCCACCACCTGCAGATTTCTGTCTGACAAAGGCTTGATATCGAGCGCAATCAGATCATCTGACACGTTCATAAAGACCCCCAACAAAAGCGTAATTGTTGATCACGGTAATGGCTCATGAGTCAGAGCATTTTAAATATTGCTTGATTATGTATGATAATAGCGATTGCTTTATTATGGTATGATTAACCTTGTCTTAATCATTACTGGACTGTACATTATCAGTAATTGGTGACACTCTAAACAGAATGATAAGTAGATTCAAGCAGAGTGACATATTAAAGTGAGTGGCATTAGGTCCCTTCCAGCAACATACTTTCTGATCTAAAACATTAAAGGGCCTTGTTACGCACCAATCTATTAGAAAAAAAAGCCAACTGATTGCCAGTTTTTAACCCTGTCCAATTCTGGAGCTTTATTCATCAGGAACCTGTTCACACTCTCTATCCTCACTTTTGATCACTTTCTACACTTTTTTTCCCCGTCCATTGAAGTGGAGCTCTTTTTCTTTTGTCAGGTAGAATTTCAGCAGGCATGCATATTGAAAGAGAGGCTTTTCGGGAACAAAGCTGAACGTCAGTGGTCTTATTATTCTGCAGGCACTAAATTATGTATTCAACAGTTACTTCATAACAATCAGTTACAGCAAAAGGCAAAAAAACAGTTCATTGCTATATTTAGACTAAGGTTATTAACTAAATCTATCATTACGTTTCATTTTATAGCGCCAAATTGTTCCAGGTATAAAAACTGTTCATTAAACCCCTCAGAAAATAATGATCACTGAATGGGCAGCTCATCAGGATACAATACAGAAGCCTTATATAGTCCAGCAAAATGGATCCAGTCTTAGCACCACACAGGAGAAACAGTCTGTGCAGGTGCAGATACAGATATTGGCAGCTGATCGGAGTTGTGCCAATGGACAACTTTGGGAATCACCAACAATGAGATCACTAGGCAGTAGGCAGCGGCACCAACGATATGGGATGGAGAGATTTCATAGGTCTTTCCAGCTGCTGTCAGACTCTAGAGCAAAGACTTTACAGATGACCACAGACATGCACACAGATACACACACACACACACCTAATACACAATGGTAACTTTTACCCTGTCTCCCTGATGTGCAATATTACCAAGTGCAATTTTCTTGATATAACAAAGTATTTTATTCTATTTCGTATAGTATGTCATTCTATTTTATCTTATTCCATTCTATTGGGAGGTTTTTTCTTAACTTTTAATGCTCTTAATTTGTATTGTCCACTTTCTGCCATGACCAAAAAATTTGCACATGTGGGACACAAAAAGGTTTATTTTATCTAATCTTATCTTACCAACACATAGCTTAGCTTGCTTTTCTATTAATGCAATGAATAATCAATATTATTAGATACATCTCACTGGTCGTACCACCATCAGCACATAACCAACATGTAAAGTTCACGTTCACACTTTCTCTGATTTTCTCCGTCTCCTTCATACGTACATTTACAGTACTTAGGATTTTAAATCAGAAGTTAAAGTGTTTCAACAGGGTAAAAATGTTGATCTGCTATCCTCAGTTTTTTGGTCTCACTTTGTGAGTTTGTTTGTCAGCGAAAGACTGCATGTTTGTGAAGCTTGTGGCAAAGAGGGAAAAGAAAGACCATTTTTCAACAAAACGGGATTAGGTGATGTATTGAATGACACATAACTACAGTATAACACTTAAGAAAAAACAAAACAAAAAGGAGAATCAGGCAATTTTGTGATTTAACACCATTTACCACTTATGGTCAGTAATAAAATAGGCATCCCTGTCTTCATGACAGAAGTGGGAAATGGACATCCTGGTGTGTGCCTTTCATTTACTACAAGAAGTAGTGCTATTTTTGTGTGTTTGGGTCACACAGTATGCATTATGGAGGGCAAATAGTGCTGCCTTAACGAGCGCATGTTAGCCTTTGATCCTGCCCGCTAGCAATCGTACAGGTTATTATTAATCTCACAGGGGAACTACAGGACATTGGAGAAGATGGCCCAACCCTAGAGCTTATCCATTAAGTGGCTGGAGATTGCCTAACATTGTTCCCACAGGGATTTTGTTGGTTTGCTGTGTACTTTTGCTTCACCTCCCCCTCTTCCTTCTTGTTATTGGAGGTCCAACTAAGTTGGTAACTCATGGCTCAACAGCAACAGAAATGCAAAGAGAGCAGGGAGCTACCAGGTCATAACAATCAACGACATTCATTCACATTTAGTCACCTTCACACACTCACAGTTCAGGATCTCACCCAAGAATACTTTGTATACTTTGTACCCACAGCCATACCATCATCTGATGTCTGTACAATGAGACCCCCCCCCCCCCCCCCCCCCAAAAAAAAAAAAAAGAAAAGAAAAGAAAAGGAAACCGAGCTTACCAAATACTCAGCGACAAAATGAGCGTTGGTTCATAATTTTCCCATTTCAGCTCAGTGGTCTTATCAGAAGCCGATGTGAGTCCATTTCAAAAGTTATGTGTTACTCAGCCAAAGCAGCCCACTCTCTGTTAATGTTCCTGATAGGTTTGTAGCTTAAACCTATTCGCTGGAACGTTGAAGACAATTTAATTACACAGCAAAGCAGGACCCGAGTAGGCAAACTTCTTTATGTTTCTCGTGTACGGGAGAGAACTGGACAAACGCCATTCCATCGCTTGACCCCAGTTGCTCTCATCCACTCCTCCGAAACACTGCTCTTTTATTGAGGTTACATGAATATACATAGGTTCATTAACATATGACGTCTACATACACACAAAGAGTACCTTGCCTGTGCGTTGTGTAAGTATGTGTGTGTGTGGGGGGGGGGGGGGGGGGGGGGGGGGGGGGGGGGGGGGGGTCAGAGTGTGACCCGATAAATGACTTCCCTAAACCTGCTGGCCTGGAAGTCCAGCAGTTCATCTAAACAAAAGGCACTTAGCCTAAAACAGATATAGATACGTTTAACCTACCACAAAGCAATAAGAGAAGGTACGACCTCTCCCATGCTCCCAGAATGTGGGTGTGAATGCCAGAGCACTCTGGAATGCACACAAAGTCTTTGCAGACTATTAAGGATCAAACCTCTACCAACATGACATTGATTATACAACTCTAAGCATATATGAGTAGATATTTCTAAGCATAAATGACAATCAACAATACAAATCTAACAGTTCCATTTAATCTGATGGCTTATTTCTTGCTGTAACATATTAACACATTAGGCAACGGAACCAACCGACAAATGTGGTAAATCAATACAAGCATCTGCTTCACTGAACATATGAGATGAGAAAGCGAGATGAGAACAGTTCATGAAATACCAAGGATGAGCTGCATTAAGTCATGCAATCCAGTTTCTTTAATTGCTCTCATTTGTTCAAATTCTCTTCACACAAACCATGAAAAAAAAGAAATGTCATATCACACAAAACACTAAACAGCTTCACTTTCTCTAGATTTTGTTTTATTACTCTGCACATTATGTTTCACCAAGAGTTTGGAGCCATTTCTCAGAGAAATCTCAGTTCAGATTTCTCTTAATTACCTTTGCCTGGTTCAGAGTCTGAGCTAAATTAAGGGCCAATTAATTTCCTGTCCAGGCACTTCAGGACATAGAAGGCAATTCATATACAGATAGCCCTTCAAATGTGTGATGAATAGATGGAAAGGCAAGTGAACTGGGAAGAGAAAGGAGGAGGTTACAAAGTTCCTGCTGATTATGGAAATGAAGTCAAGAGAGAACAAAAAAAATGTGGAGAAATGAAATGAACAATACAGAGAGATAACATTAGTGCTTTTTGTGTCACGGTGTTGGCAGTGTTGATTTGTGTCATCGTGACAAGCAGTGTGAAAAGGCACATAGTTAGATGAATATTCAGAGCAGTCACATATCTCAAAAATGAAATTAAAGAAACGAAGAGGAAAACCCGTTAGATTCCAGTGTGGATTACTCTAACAACCATAAAAAGGATTTTGTGTGTATTGCTCTGTGTGTGTGTGTGTGTGTGTGTGTATTTGTGCATGAGCGGACGTGATGTAACACTTGGTTTAATCCCTCGGTGTAAATCTCAGAAATGAGCAGCAAAATACAGAACGGAGAGCTCATAACACACTAACAGCCCAAATAACTCTGTTTGTTGCACCAACACACCAATTCATACACACACACACACACACACACACAAGGGCAGATATATATCAACTCTGGATTACCTTCTTTCTCCCTCCCTTTCCTACTATCACTTGTTCCCTGTTTCCCCTGTCTGTCAGTCTGTCTTCCCCTCCTAGCCTCTCTAATTCCAAGCACTTTTCCCATTGGAGTGCTGTAAGAGGATAAGGCCATTCCATGGGAGAGCAATAAGAGGATGAATATGTGTGTGTAGGTGTTCTTTGTGTGTCTGCTTATGCCCGTGACTGTGTGTACATAGAAGTGTGTTTTTTGTATGTTGCACATGTTGATCAATCTATGCACCACTGACACAGGATGTTGACGTATACAGCTGTCCATCTGTGCTTGTTTATGCGTGAAATATCATTTTTTCCTGTTATGTTTGATGTGTCTGTGTGAGCATCAACATGCCCAAGGCACCACCCTCTTCATTCGCTTGAAAGAGATGCAACGTATTGGAAAAACACAGCAATTCCTGTTTTTCTTCTTCTTTGTAACCAATCCTTTAATGTTTTTCTTTTTTTTCTTTTTTCTAACTGTACATTGATCATTAGCAGTCATTAATTAGTAAAATCAGAGAGAAAAGAAAATACGAAACATGAAGCCTCTGAACGGTCTAATGCACTCAAAACTTCTACTATGAAACCAGAAATAGTAGCAGAAACATTGATGGTGACTGGAAAGTTTATATTTAGGTTATATTTTGAAGAACGCTTGATTCAGTTGAACTGACTGATTTATCTGGCACCGGAAGAGCTTTTAGTCAATTAAAAACTAAAGATTCAGTCTAAAAAGCAAAAGAGGGCAAAAAATTTAACAAGTGAGCACCATGGGTGGATTAACAGTGTTGTACTGATTTAACCAATGTCAAGCTTGGTGTCATGGGATATGTTTAATGACACTGGTCACTTGTCTTGGGAACCACCTGAAATCGTGGAGACTGAAAGCAATGGCAGCCTGAGGATGGAAATAGGATATAACATTTTTTAAATTCTGAGAGCCATTATTTTCTACCTAATTGTCTTAAAGGTGGCTGACGGTGAGACAAGCAAATTACCTAAAATATAGGCACAAATATTCAACTGTTGGTGATAGTTTACTTGATGTTACACCCATTGTTCCCTACTGTTGTTGGAGTTTAATTCTGTTGCTAAAAATAACCTACTGCTAAATTGCCATGGACCACTGGTACAAGGTCAGTGCAGCATTAGACGTAGCACGAGGTTTTGGTGATGCATGATGTAATGCTATTTCAGCAAACTCGACATCACATCAAGAAGAATTCACAATTAAAATCTAACTGCAGGTTCTGACCTGAAGGGAGTGAGCACAATAACAGCTGTGCCAATAGCACCAATGCCTATGAATGCTGCCCTAAAACTGAAACATATACAAAAGTCACAGATACTGAATTCTTTATTACTGTTAATAACAAGTTGCTATTATGTTAATCCCTCATACCATCACACTGCCACGAAGAGCTGCTGCCATGTTCTACTCAAATCCCATAACACGCTCTTATGTATCTTTTAAATTGGATGAAATGTCAGACATTATAAATTAATGCATTAAATATGTGGTTTATGTTTATGAATTATTATCACAGATGAATAAAAGCTGCTTCCTTAGGTCTTTTTCCTCTTTCACTTCCTCTTCTCTCTTGGGGATCCTTTAAAGGGTTTTTGTGGTTTTAGTCTTGCTCTTATTTCTGATTAGTTTATTCTCACTGGACACTTTATTTTTAGTTACACCTCGCTGGTACTGGGTTGGACCACCTTTTATAATCAGGATTGATTTAATTCTTCATGGCATAGATTCAACAAGGTCCCCAGAAATTTGCTTGTATAGCTGTGGTGTTTGAACAATGCTTAGCTGGAACAGACCAGGCCAAAAGGTGCCAAGAAACCCCCAAACAATTAAACCACCAGCAGCCTGAACTGTTCATACAACGCAGGATGGATACCTGCTTTAATGTTGTTTGCACCACATTCTGTCCATACCATCTGAATGCTGCAGCAGAAATTGAGTCTCATCAGATAGGACAACATTTTTCCAATCTTCTATTGTCTAATTTTGGTGAGACCGTGTAAATTATAGTCTGCATTATTGAATTAATCCAATTCCTCTAACTGATAGGAATGGCACTTGGTGTGGTCTTCCGCTGGTTTAGTCCACCTGCATCAAGGTTAGACACGTTGTGCGTTCAGGGTATGTCACTGTATTTTCCCTCTTTCTGTTGGAGACACCTGTGCTATACACTTCAAGAATTTTGTACATTTGAATGTTAGTGTGAAAATGTATGCAGTAGTAAATTAATCTGTTTTGACACATTGGCTGGAAAATCAGCTAGTGTGGTAAATTTCTGTTTTTTTCCTCTGTTATTAGCAAAAGAGCGATGTGCAAAGTCTTCAGACAGCTTTTGATTTTAGCAGGTGCAGACTGTAATTTTCAGTGGGTGAAATTGTAAAAGCAGAGAGTGTAGATTGTCGCTAATCAGAATTAGTTCACGAGTAAAAATTCAGTCTTGTCAAGTTTGTTTTTGTAGAAGCATCACCCTGCATCATAGCCGAATAACTGCAAATAGGCTGGGTGTGTCTGTGGCTGCAAAATGTCCCTAGAATGGCAGGTTTTCAATTTCAGGCATCATACTGAACAACAATGAAGCTGCTGTCCTTGATATGGCTTTAAGTGTTTCTACTCAACTCACAAAATTCATTCATGAGAAAGACCCAGACAGAGAATATAAAAGCAGGGCACAAAGAAAGTGTCAAAAAGTGAGGAGCATGACAAAGAGGGAAGGAAGCAAGTCGGCCAAGGGAAGAAGCAGGTAGAGACAGACAGATAAAGACAGGGAACAGTGTGTGAGTTGAATAAAGAATTCTGTGATGTCGGGTAGTTTCATGCAACAGCCTTTTGATCGGCTGTCTTAGCGGACTTCACCCAAACTGACAACAGAAAATGGAAGCTAAGGCAGAGTTTTATTGGAGTTTATAAAGTAAAGTCATACACCTTCTGCCAGAACTCTTTGATATGTAGTTGACACTTTTGACACCACTGAATGAAAAGATCCAAGGCTCTTTGCTTTATGAATTTCTTCCATTGTCAAATTCACAAGGAAACTTTTGATGTGGTACAACAAAAGAATGTCAGGAACAGTGATGAAAACAGGATGCTTGTTTAAAAAATTCAAATATCGTGAAGGATGTTTCTACAAATGTGCATATTTGTCCAATAACAAGCTGTGTGGATTATTGTTGTTATTCCTTTTTTAAGTGGTATTAAAGGAATACCTGTTAGCTAGACCTGAACCATTGCTAGCTACTGTTAATGTAAAAGTCACAAAGACAGCAGTTTTTTCTTAATATAATAGGCACCTGACATGAGGAGGGAAGCAGGGTTATGTCTGCACATAACAGACAACTTAGGAAAAAAATTAAATAATATCTTTAGGTTTGTTATTAGCAGCCTGTTGCAAAAACACCTCATTTGTTCCCACTTCTCAGTGGAAGGGTGGCTGTCAAGAAGCCATTCTTAAGGAAGGGAAACATACACGAGAACTGGACAGAAAATGCATCTAGCACTTTACACTACATTCAGTCATTCACCCATTTACACACACTGATGATGGAAAGCTACATTGTAGCCACAGCTGCCCTAGGGCGCACTGACAGAGGCAAGGCTGTTGGACACTGGTGCCACCGGGCCCTCTGACCACCACCAGTAGGCAACGGGTGAAGACTCTTGCCCAAGGACACAACGACCGAGACTGTCAGAGCCGGGACTCAAACCGGCAACCTTCCGATTACAAGACGAACTGCCAACTCTTGAGCCACGATCGCTCAGTAAGTACAGAGGAGGTCAGAAGAAAGGTACAACAGTGGATTTCTACAGTCATCTGTAAAACAAGATGGGTCTTTCAACCAATGGTGTTGGGAATCTTGTCAAATTTGATGGAATTACGAACACAGAAAAATACCATTAGATTTTAAACCACTATGCAGTACTATCTGGAAAGCATCTGATTGACAGCAGTTTAATTTCTATCACTATCAGTCATGGATTGACCTTCACAGAGCCCAAACCTCAACATTATGGAAACAATCTGGGATCTTTGTATCCCCTTTTCCATTACTATCTACTCAGATTGACCCGGCACGTTTTGCCACGGTTTTCAGCCACCTGGTAGCAGGTACTTTTTTAATTCCTTGGAGTTCCAAGCGATCTGAGCGGGTTCTAAAATGTGATGTCATCAGACTGCATGGCACCGATTGGCTGGTCAGTAGCGTCACTCCATGAGTCATGAGAGCGTCTCGTTTACGAAAATCAAAACTGCCACTTTTAAAACCTTAAAACTAGAAAAATGGCTACAAAAACAACGCCATGTTCCCAAGTCTAACAAAAGCTCATACCAAATATTGACTTTCAAGCTCATTAGAATTCCACATTTCTATTTTTGCTTTACCTACTGTATTTCAATGAATCACTGCAACCATTTCTCGTTTTCCTAGCAAAATACAAAGAAATGAAAGGTGGCTCAAGACTTTTACACATTACTGTATGCACAGATTTTTTGTTTTTTTTAAGAAAACCTATTGAACTGAATGTTCAGCAAGAACAAACTGCATAAAATAACAAATTAAAGGAAGAGAGAACCAGGCCTCAGCTCTCTACAGACAAGCTTTTAGTGTTTTCTGCAAATTCAAATTACTGAAATTAGAGCACTGGTTAAAGATTCACATTTCATATACAGATGGACATCTTCACTGCTCCAAGGAACAGTTTATTCTTTTAATTAAAAGTGTCTGATAGAGATTAATTCAAAGCTAGATGCTTCTGATGCCTCGAATGTTGAGTCATTAGCACAGCTTTCCAGTGTTAAATTTTTAAATCCAATTTACACCCATGCCAACAGTTTACACTGGGTTATAAGAACACACAGTACGTGTTTACATGCCTATATTCAGTTAAAATGCATCTATCAGTGAACCTCCGGAAACCGTCAGTACACCACAGGGAGATCACTCACTGTCACACGCAGCTGCACGCATGCACATTTACACACAGCGGAGGAAAATAAACACTAACGACGCATAATCACACGAAAAAACAAAAGGTCCCTCTTTCTCTCCCTCTCCCCCATTTTCATCCTCCGATCATTCATTACGACATATTCCCTCGTGCCTAATTGTCATCCGTCTTTTATTGCAAAGCTTTAAAAAGAAACGGCAGAATTCATTTCTATCATTTCACCAATTAAATTACATGAAACGGCTCTTGTTTTAATCAAGGGTTAATTAACATGATACTAGAAAACATTACACAGCTCCATAACCACTAACAGACTGAAACCTGCACTTGTACGGTATGAGTGTGCGGATCGGCACCTGCGGGTGTCCACATGTAAATGTGTGCGTTTGTAAGGGCAGATGTATCCAAAGCGCAGCAGTGATGCGTAAATTACATTCCTACTGAGAGATTTGCTTCTTATGTGCGACAACAAATCTTTTATACCCTGATATGCGAATGTGACACACACACTGTCTGCTCTCTGCCCTGATCTGCTAATCTCTCCTCTCTTCAATCACAGTCTCCCTTCTTCTTTCTGAATTGCTTTTTCCCCTCCTCGGTCTGATTCCTTTCTCTGCCCTCACTATGTCTTTGGCCTCATCTCACGACTATACAGGTGCACAACCCACTAAAAACCAATTCTGAAGGCAGGCTGCTTTGAGTCACTCAAACATTTTACCATGAGATTTTTTTTTCTCCAATTTCTCTCAGTCTAAAACACAGGCATGTTGGGCCTTAACCCACAGCTGGGGTGTGAAGTGCGACACTGCAGGGCCTCCATGCACTGATAAGCCACAACGTAAAAATCACTGAAAACTTTTTATAGTTGATCATGTTGTTACAAAGCAATGTTCTGCTTTGAAAGCTTGGGTCCTGGTGTTACCAGCGCCATGCAGCACCCAACTAAACCTGACTGCAGACCATGCACGCCTCTCACAACATCCTGGTGCTGGATATCAAAGGATACCACTGTCAGTGCTGTTCTCTAGTGGGAGGTACACAATATTGGGCAGGTGGTTACAATGCTGTGCTTGACAGGTATACATCACGCTGTTAATCTCTGAAAAATGCAAGCAGCTGGATTCATGGGAAGAAAAGAAAGCAGCAGAGAGCGAGAGATGACAAGATAGAGTCATAAGTTGGTGGTACAAAAAGAGTGAATGGAGAGATGATAAGAAAGGAGGAAGAGTAAATAGACCTGTGGGGACAGATCTGGACAAAAGATGTATGGAAGTCAAAGCGTTGTGTGTAAGAAATTAACTAAAATAGCCATAAATACATATATATAAGCCCTTCTTCCAACAGAGGCAGAGATGATGTCGGGCCACAGAAAACCTCAGAATACAAACACATTTACTGACAGTCAAACACACACACACATATATAGATGCACCCACGCATTCACATAGCCATTCACATAAACACATGCGCCTGCGCCACATATCACCCCAGCTGCTATGCTGGATTCATCCAAATATGGCTGGGGATATTTCCATGGCAACAGCAGGCAGAAGGGGTGCAGACTCATGCGGGATGATCTCCAGAGAGACTCTGCTTTTTGACTTTTTGATTCAAACTATTCACTTTCAATTCATTCAGCAGTATATGAGCCTCTTCAGCAGAGTCAGAGAGTCTGCCTCTTATGAAAATACAGACAAACCAGCACTGGTTACACGTTGGCTGACACAGTAATTCCCTGCAGCACCGCAAGCCTTCAAAAATTTCCATCTACTGGTTTTAAACACATTTTGTAGTTGAAGCATTTGCATTTTTTACTTTCTAACCAATGTTCTCTATGGGTTTTAATGCATTTACTTTGTGAGAAATAATGTGCACATTGTTACTAACGCTTACCTGAAATGTGGCGTAACAGGTAACTGAGAAGCAGTGCTTGAGCAGGAGACATATCAAAGTATAATAGCCGACCATAAAATGCAGAAAATCTCACTAAAGTGGCGGCTGAAACTGATTTATCTCTCGCTGTCACTAAAAAGACTTCATCAGACTTCATAAAGGAGATGGTGTTTCACTTGAAGACAAATAGGAGGCTATTAAGTTGACAGAGAGAAAAACTGGTGCTATGACAGAACTTGCATTTATGTTATTGCACTGAGTGTGCGGGGGTATCTACGTGTCCCGTGTGGATATAGATATTTATCTCAGCCCAGCTATTCATTAATGGGCTTGTAGCCCTCTGGCACCATAAGGAATTATAGAAGAGAAGCAATAAACATATTCAGATGCAGGAAGGAGAATCTTTGGGTCTACATTATGCTGCCTATGGGTCCGTGTGTGTAAGACATTAGTTTTCTTGCGATGTGATAGTGAGCCCCAGGACATGATTTGGGTGTTAAGATTATTTCAAGAGGGAAGAAGATAAAAAATATAAAATCAGAAAAGCACTTAAACAAAGCAACCATTGGGGGTTCATAAAATCGGCAAAATCTAAATTTCAAGTTGTTGCAAAACTACTGAACTGAGGAGCTTGTAACAAATACAATGTTACGTGCAACACTGTTACACTGTTAATGTAGGAGCCGAGCCTAGATGCAGAATAGTCTTAAAATGTGAAGGGCACAGTGAGGGATAAATTACAGACCACCAATTTACTCAGATTAAATGCTTGTATTTCATGTGGCACTTGGCTTATTTAAACAGTATAAATATGGACCCTGGAGATCCAGAGATCTTGTGGTATTCTATGCTCATTTGCCCTCCATAAACCTGCTTTATCATCATCTTTGTGATTCTGCGGTAATCTAATTATCCTGCATTATACACCTGTCTCCCCAACTGGATTAATCAGAAGCTCCTTTCACAGACCTCCAGTTAGCAGGGCGCCCACCCGTGACCATCTCCAATTTACAACTACAGTTCATTTATGATAGTGATTCCTAAGGAAAGCTGGTTTTTAATTAATTGACCAAATCAAAACAGACTGGCTGATTTTTAGTCCTGATAACTTCTGCTGAGTGAAGAATAACTCTTCTGTTTTCGTTACTAAAACAGAGATGACGACGATGTAATTGTGACACCATAGTGATGTCCCACAGCTAACTTTTTTCCCACACTTCATTATGCATTGCAATTGATGGGTCTCATTCACTAATGTGGAAAAAATTTGTTTTTTGTACATAAAATAACTGTACAAATTTGTGACATGTGCACACCAGATAATTTTCTTCTTACCACCATGTGTAAAGTCCAAACAAAAGAATTAAAGTAAACTTAAACAGATGAGGAAAAAAGAACGCAATGCAGGAAAAAAAAAACAACAGAATCTCTTCAGTTACTGGACAAACATCAGTAAGCAGGTATTTGTCAAAACATTATCCGGTCGTTAAGTCTGACGTGACTAGCCGTGTCTGGGCCTAAACTCCGCTGCAGGTCCATATATCAAACGATCACTATGGCATTACTGAGAGTTGAAAAACTGTCTACAGTCTTTCATCTTTAATAAAATGATCAGCGTTCTGCTCTACCAGGTGTAACAATTGAGTTTAACATCCAGACATCCATGAAAACAGCATTTATGACATTTAACGGAGTTAGAAGTTAGCAGGAAGTTAGCTCGCTAGCTTCTATCTAAATACAATATAGCATCCTGACTGTGGGGTTTTGGAAACAAATTAAAACGTACAGCTCTGTTATCACTTCCAACATAAATGAAGACAGAAAACTAAACAGCAGTGACGTTTGTAGGGTTACTGAAGTTTGGCTAGCTGGTATATAATGATGTGCTACGTGACCGCTAGCGACACAGCTATGTTAGCATAATATAAACAAGCTAACCTTTTTTCCACTCGATAAAAGTTAACGTGAGTGTTCTCAGTGGTCAGGAACAAATGTAATCACATGGCAGGATGCTGTAAAAGAACCAAACTTCAGCCAGGAGAACAACTGAGATAATCCATCCACAATACGAGGTTAGTCATTCATATACTGCTGCATGGGCTGGGCTGTAGTTACATCCTAATTGTTTTAAAAACTGAGCTTAAATAAATGATTAGCTGTAATAAAAGCCGAGGGAGGTCAACAGTGATCACTGACTGTTTTAGGAGATTTTTGAGATTAAATAAAGAAAATACAAAACATTAAACATGTTAACAACACAAAAGCCATATTAAACGCAGACTACTTTTCCCGGAAGTAGGATTCGTCACGTCATCACTTAACGACCGGATAGTCACAATGACAACATCCCGCTAGGATTAATGGGTCATTTTCATTGTTATTTAATGCACTAGTAACGAGGTGGTTTAATTCAGATCTTTTTTGTGAATCAGCTTGACTTTATCATTTGTGAATACTCATGATATCCAGCAGAGTGTGACCAAATTCAGGCAAGGAAACATTGATGAATCACAAATTTGTATGTAAAACTTTCGCATGCACAGTTTGTGAATGAGGCCTTTTGTCACTGTTAATTTTATTTTTTCCCCTGGAGGTTCTGTGGAAATTATCCATTAAACTCTTTATATCATACATAGTCAGACCTAACAAAGAACTTCTCCCCTGACAGTGCATCAAAGTTACGACTGATTAAGTCCTTTAATTCTGTGAGGACAGAAAATGTCTGCCTACTTCATGATCGTTCTCTCTCTCACACTTCAATCTCTAATTGCAGACTGAGTACAGTAGACTTTACCTCATATAGACAGCGATGATGATGATGATGTTGATGAGGAGGATAATGATGATGATGAGTAAGATGGTAATGAGCATCAAGGTGGTGATGACAACAAATATGATGCAGGGCATGATGATTTAGTGAAACAGCAGAGATCACTGGGGGGAAAAGTAGAACAGAGTTGGAACCAGTTACACTTGTGCCATTTTAAAGGCAATCCCATCAGGTTGTTTCCAGTATATGCAAAAAGCTATTGCTTTTCCTCTTCGCATGCTGGCTGGCATAGGTGCTAAAATCATTATTCATCTTATGTTAATCAACAGTTGGCATGGCAACCGTAACTCGAGAGGCTTAGAAGCAACTTTCATACAGACGTATGTAGCCACACACACACACACGCACACGCACACACACACATATATACACAGATGTAGGTAAAAACTGTTGATTTGGAAAGTTTTTCTTTCTGCATATCAATTCATCCACACAGAAATGGAGCTTTATGTGAAAACGACCTCATATAACCAAATGCTAGTGCATACTGTACCACGACAATGTCTCTAGTTGCAATACTGAGTGTTTATCACCACTCCCGATGCAAAAAATGTAGCTTTTCCATAAACTGGCTTTTTGGGTTTGTCCGTTCATTCATTATTAACCGCAGATATTATTTTATTTAAAAATTAAGGCAGCTTTTCTAAGGAATACCTCAAACAAGACTTAGAAAATGGTTGTTACATTATCTAATCATTTCCTGCAGCCTTCACCCCCGTCTGTGGCAGAGACAGATCTCTTTATGAAATGCATCAGTTTTTATTTCAGTTTCTAGAATTTTATAACGAAGTCTTTGTCCAACTCAGCTCAGCCGTTTACAGCAATTGGTGTGTCCATTAAGCTTATGTTTCAAAATTGCAAAAGACACATTCATTTATTATTATTATTATTATTATTATTATTATTATTATTATTATTATTATTATTATTATCATAGATATATCCAACAAATACAGTTCAATCAGTCACAACCAGCTGGGGATGTGTGCAGCACTGCTAGTCAAAAACCAGGTTGATGCTACTTTGAAGCACAGACTGGGCTTTGAAGTCTATTCATCAGCAGCAGCATGCACATTTTATGCAAAAAAAACAAAAACAAAAAACAGAGCAGAGACTAGCTGAAAGTATATATTTACCAGATGGGCTCTTATTAAATGTTCATAACTGTGGCTATAATGGCTGTTATTGACACTTACATTTCTGATTTTTTTTTTTAGTTTCAGTTACATCAGTCAGTTGACCTCCAAACATGCAAAAACCATCACAAAACCATCCAACAGTGCAACATGAAATCACTAAATGTCTTCTTTTACCAGCAGACGAAACAAATTCATGAAAAGTCTGTTTGAAAATATCAAACAGATTTTAAGCATTTTTCCAGAAAGAAGTGCTTAAAATATTATTTTTTAACAAAATGTTTAAATAAACATTGATCCAGTTATCGACTGATCAACTAAATAGCTGTGTCTGCAATTCTCAAAGACTGAGAGGGTTAGTTTAGAGAAGAGCACTAAGCCACAGCATCTGCCTTGTAAGGACAGATTTTTTTCATTATTTTCCAGCTAATGTTTTTTAATTGATTTAATAACACTGCAATCTGCAAACCCACTAGCTACTCTGCTGACTGAAAACAGATACTATTTTAAGCCTTCCTGTAGTTCTTTCACAAATTCCTGATCGGTCTACTGGTCAGTTTGTGAATGCAAATAAACCTAAAAGGCCTATGAAAAACAATATCACTCTCATTTGAGCTTGCATTGTGGCCTAAGGCTTTTATTTTCATACAAACCGCACAAATTGAACCTCCAGCACCAAAAACACAGAGGAGTTGCATGTTATAGAGTACATATTTAGCCCCACTAACCTGCCGATGAGAAGAAACTCTCCAACCAGTCCCTGGCGCCTCATAGCCATGAGGATATTTCGGACAGTCATGCCTTCACAGAAACATGCCACTACTCTAGCCTTAGGCAGATGGGCCCTCAGTCTCTCCAGCAGCCGATCAAAGCTCTGCTCTCCGGCATTGCTCCAGATTTTCCCTGTCACACAAATCGAAACACAGTTCTGTGATTCTCATGTGGTACTCACAATGTAACCATTTTAGAAGAAATTAAAAAATGAACAACACAATGACTTACAATCTCACCTTCTTTAAAAAAAAATACTATTCCTGTTTATTTAGAATTAAGCTGTACTTTAAAGTAATTTTAACTTTTGTTTAACAGGCTGTTTGTGTTGACAGCATTAGGTGTACGACACAGTAGAGATGGTAATGCCCTTCCTAATGCTAAGCAGCACTTTATGTGGGTAATGCACTTCTGCTCTATTGCTTTTGAATGAGTACTAAACTATATACTAACTAAAATTCCAGCAAGCCTTTTCCCATCTAATATTTTTTAAACAATGTTTATGACTCATACAGTTGACTTCACTGTGGTTTTTTTGACCTGCGTCTCTTACCAGAGTGGGCGATACAGATGCCCTCCTTGGCTGCCATGTCCTTGAACGCCCCCATCCCACTTTCACCATAGTTCCCTAGAAACACACAAAAAAGGTGACATTTTTAATTAGTTCAGTTTTGAGGCAGAATTACTTAAACAACTTTTTCAAAAGGAGAGGAAAATGTCTCTGTGTCGACAGATGGAAGCACATAGAGAGATAGATGAACTGCTCCACACAGGAACTTGGGAAAATGTCAGGAGAATCAAGTCTAGACATTGCCCAAAGTTGCCCTTTCTCACATTTATCTCACAGCAGTTGAGAGTCCACTTCTGATAGTTTCTCTCTACTGGAAATCCAAGTGAAATAATGGGTTGCATGGACAGAGTAAGCCATCACACAGATTTTGTGGTAGGGAATTGGCAGATCAGTGATGATTAAAGATCACTTAATATCGGATTCAATAGCAGACAGACAGAGTTTGGCACCTTTCAGACCTGATGTTGCTGAGCTGGCCATTTCATTCCCCCCGTTTAAAAATGTACCAGACTATTGATTTTTTTCCCACTCATTAAGTTTTTCCTGTCTATCCGATGAGTTTATTTTGGGCTTTTTAGACTAATAATGGCATCGCTGGTGCCCTGTTCCAGTCTGAGGTCCAGTCCGGTGGTACTGAATAGACTGAAACATTGATTTAGGTCAGGCAATCATGGGGGCTAGTCAATAGCAACGGTTTCCCAAGGAACTGCCTGTATACTCTCACCATATGAGGCCGGGCATTGTTGTGCACCAGGAGGAACCCTGGACCTGCTACACCACCATAGGGTCTGACGATGGATCTAGGCATTTCATCCCAATACCTAATGGTAGCCAGGGTAGCGTTGCCTAGCTAGAAAAGGTTTTGTGCGTCCCTCCATGGATATGCCTCCCCAGACCATCACTGATATACCATCAATGCTGAACGGTGTTACATTCTCCACGACTTCTCCATGGCTCAGGGTGAACCTCCTCTCATCTTTGAAAAGCACAGGGCACCAGCGGTGGACCTGCCATTTCTGGTATTCTATGCAAATGCTAATCAGACTCCACACTGCCGGTCAGTGAGTACAGGGCTCCCTATAGGATGAAGTCCGTTTCTGATTCGTTGGTCAGAGACATTTTGTTGTACTACCTGTGTAACCTCTGTAGCATCCAGGTATTGCCTTGTGATACCAGTAGTGACACTGACTCTAGCTAAAAGTTAAAACTAGTGAAAAACCAGTCCAAAAAGAGGCGCAGGGGAAAAAACATCAGTGGCCTCCAGCTGTAACACCTTTCCTGTTTTAGGGGTTGTCTCACCGTTGCCCCTCTAGTGTACCTGCTCTTAATTTCATTAACACCAACAGCTGAAAGTAATTACCCCTCCTTCTTAACTGACCAGATAAATATTGCATTAGTTTAACTGGCTTGATGCTACATCCTGATTAAAAACGTTTTCACTTTTGTCATTCACAACTTGATTGTCGCATTTAAAATCCACTGTGGTGGTGTACAAAGTCAAAATCACAACAATTGTCTTTGTCCAACAAATTGTGGACTTAACTGTAAACAGATAGATGCCTGCATGCTGAAATTTGTGTCAGAGAAAGCATCTCCCCACTGTGGCACCCCTTTCTTTGCCAGAGAAAGTGGGTGACCTGGAATTTATGCTAATGAAGGGTTGTACACACTGGCAAAGAACATGATAGGATTCCCCTCTCTAATTTTTCCTCCTCTTTCCTCTTATCTCCTTCCCTTCTCAATGTTGATTGAAGAAAAGATCAAACCCCCCCTCTTTTTATCTAATGTTTGTTTCTTCCTGTGTGTTTGTAACAGAATGCAACCTAATTACGCATCATTGATCTGTGCAGCACATAAATTGATGAGGAGGAAAAAAGAAGAGGTCAAGGGAGAAACGAGGAAGAGAAAAATTATACAGAAATTAGAAGCGGTCCCACAGTCCCAGACCACTGTGGATCTTGCTCTGTGTGTGTGTGTGTGTGTGTGTGTGTGTGTGTGTGTGTGTGTGTGTGTGTGTGTGTGTGTGTGTGTTTCTGTCTACAGTCAGGCCAGTCAGTGTGGTGGAGTGAAGTGTAAAGTCCTGTAATTAGTGTCTCAGTGAGAGGAGTGGGAGACAGATGGTGCAGACCATCCTTTGACACACACACACACACACACACACAGACACACACACACACACACGCACACACACGCACGCACAAACACACACAGTTACCATCATCAAAATCGATAAAGCTTGTAACCTACTTCACTCAGGACTCAACAGGGATTTATGTGTGAGACATCTCGCCCTCTCTCACTTTTTCTCTTTCAGTAAAGTTGCCGTGGTTCTCTTTATCTCTCTTTTTCTGCCTCTCACTCTCTCGGTTCTACTCAACAATGCTAACACACTGTCAAACAAACACACTTTTGCTCCCACCATTCCTAAACAAAAGCCAGCCCACACGCATAAAAGGGCTGCAACTGGTAGCAGTCTTCTCTTCCTCTGTACTGGTTCCCAAGTTCATTTGTCTGTCAGGGAAACTTTCTGGCCATCACTGGCATGCATTTGGATTCCAAGCCTAGCATCACTTCTGATGGAGTGATGGAGCTTATGTTTGATAGCAGCAACAGAAATTTGGACAGGGGCAACAACAATTGTATAGTGCAAAAAAAAATTGTGTTAACTGTCAACAGTTCAGTAACATGATTAAAAATGCATCTTAGAGAGGCGGGGTTTCTCAGATGTAAAGATGGGCAGAGGATCATCAATCTGCAAACAGCTGTGCCTACTGTGAATAATAATCTTCAATACAAAACTGTACAAACTTATAATATCTCATCATCTACAGCATATAATATCATCAAAAGATTCCAGGAATCTGAAGAAATCTCTGTGCACAAGGGACAAACCCCCCAAAATCCATATTTAATGCTCATAATCTTTGGGCCCTCAGGCACCGCTGCATAAAAAACAGGGATGATTCTGTTATGGAACATTCCAGAAATCATTGTCTAAACACAATTCACTGTGGCATCCACACTCCAGGTTAAAGCTCTATAATGCAAAGAAGAAACCACATGTGAACATGACCTAGGAAAGTGGAAAAGCTGTTCTCATCAGGAATCTGGGTCTGCAGGTCTGCCTGTGGTCAGTGGAAATGTTATGCATCTTTTCCCTCATACACAGCTTCATTTTGTTGCATACATAACAATCATTAATTCCCATTAAAAGCATAACAATAGGTCAGACATGTCTCCCCTTTAATGACCATGCAGTTAGTCCCTCTAGCGCCTGGTCTGCAGGATGTTTGGCAAACTACTATCTGTCTTAACAGAAGCCATTAAATTGATTCCCCAAACATGAGTTCTGAAACCTGAGGACAAGCCAATTTGAGGAGATGCAGTCTTGTGACCCCATGCTCATTAAACCACAAGCCATTGTTGTTGTTTGGGGACCCATCCAGAAACTGTCCTTCTTTGAATCTTCACCCTTAGGCAACACTTTTTTTCCCTTCTTGTCCATTCATTAAACCTTTCTCTACACTGCCCTTTCTAACCCCTCCTACTTTCCTCTTCCTCAATCCTAAAAAGGCACAGGAGTTAAATAGACAAGGACCATGTTTTGTCCCAGAGTCTGAGTGTGAGACACAATGGCAGAAAGGAGGACGACGAGAACAGAGAGAAAGACAAAACGCAGAGGATGAGAGGCAGAGGGAGAATCTGCAGTGCTAGGATCAAATGAGTCAATAAAGACCAACAGGAGAAAGAAATGAGAAAAGACAAAACGGTAGTGTGGAGGGAAAGTTGACATCTTGATTTATTGAGACATTGATCAACTTCTGTTTCAGCGTGCTGGGGTGACACATGTCAAATGTCATGCCAATAAATCCCATTCAGCTGAATTGGATTGAGGTGAACAGAGGAACACAGATTGAAATGGGAGAGGAAGGCCACAGAGAGAGAGTGAAACAAAGAAATGGTAAACTCGGTGTGGTGGAGGATGATAATGATGATTCTGGCTGATTAAAGTTGCACAATGAACAGTAAGTGAGTTGTTGGACTCGCAACCTATTATGATCCTGTGTGGTAGAAACACATGTGATGGTAAAGAGAGGGTCCCTTTCCCTCCACAGCATTTAGTGATGCAGATAAGTATATTCAGCTATAAGCAGGTCTCTCCAAGGTGCTCTACAAAGGCTTTATTCCAAGAACTGTCAGTGTTTCTGCCACTGTCCCACAGACATCACCTAAATTAAAAGGTCCTTTATGAATATTTTTTTTTAATATATGCTCCATGCAACTGACCTTTCATTTCTCTTGATGCTATTTTATCAAATGTCTTGGAACACGATATATCTGAGGTGTTACATTACGTTACAGTTCCTGCCATAATTCACCTTTAGCATCTGTGGTTAAAGTGACCAAAGGAAAGCTACATAATGATATTCTACTAATTCTTTGTTAATAGTAGTGGCCTATGTGATACATTTAAATCGACTTTTGATTTTTTGAGGATTAGACATTGACATATTTGCGAGTTACAGAGAGAACCTATTACTTTGCATTAAAGGTTGTGGGAAAGTGCTTGGCTCGAGAGTTCTTACGTCCATCTCAGGCATCGATTTTAGCAGTCACAGCTGAAAAGATATTCTGTCAGGCCCAGACAGTCTGCGTTACACAACCAAGAAACAGTAATAACATCAACATATTGCATGCATGTACCTTATATCCTCCCGGTGAAAAAAATAATACAGTATTTCATTACTTCAGTGTAATGACTTTGCTGATATTCCATGTATTCCAGTATCTTGCATATCACTTTCCCCCGTCTTTTGCCTCCAGATGCAAAATTTTAATGCAGAGAATTAATGAGTCTCTGTAACACCCCCACCACCAGCAGCAGCAGAAGCAGCAGCAGCAGCACCACCACTACCAATCTTGTTCCAAATCTTCAGCTCCTGTACGCTCTCTTATCTACTGCAAGCACTCCACATCCTAATACACACACAGACACACCTTGAACTCTGTCTTCTGTCGTTTTCTGGCATTATCATCATCGGTTCCCTGCATTCTCTCTTCTCTCCTTGTTCCCCATTCCCAATTTATCTTGGTTCTTTTAAAAAAAAAATAAAAAAATAATAATAATCCTTCATTTCCCTTATTTTTCCTACAGTTTTCTCCCCGCCCCCACCTTATTCGTCCTCTCCCTTCAGTCTCCACTTCTTTTCCATCCATTACATTTCGTCTTAATTCATTCTCTCTGTCACACTAATTGTTTTTGCCATGTTTTGTGTTTGATAAGGCAGAATCTGACCTTGAAAACCTGTTTCAAGGTTAAGCTGAGTCTTTGTAATTGAAAAGTATTTTCTGCACATTTAAGCTAAGACAAATACTCTAAGGCATAAATTTCTGTAGAAATGTTGATAATATCGTGCTGCTAGAAGTGTCAGGACTCTGGTGGTGTCATGCATCGTATGGCACCAGGATGCCAAAAGAAAATCTTTTGGGTCCTGTGGAACACGCAGTCGAGCTTCTGTGAAGTGGGTTTATTACAGTCCATTCAGTAGATTCTAGATAAATCCAGGGTGTAGGCAGTTTGGAGGTTTGATCAATGTTTTGCTGGAATTTTGTTGGATTCCCTGCCTTGTGCTTAAGGGTGGAGACACACACTGTCCTTCTGGAGAAGACCATTGCCATCAGGAGCTCTTGTATAGTCTGCCAAGTTGTACACACCTAAGTAATGTCCATGTGAATGTCAGGACCCAAGGCTTCTGCACAAAACAGTGCTTAGACAGTGATTTCCTACTTTATGTTCCTCAATCATCCATTCACAGCCAAACAAGCACTTTTTTCTTGACTTGCACAAAGATATTAAGCATGCAGAACAGCCAGGGATCCAACCAACAGTGGTTTTAATGTTGTAGCTGTTCTGTATACATGCTGTTATAACATTATAGGTAAGCCCACAGGCACACTCTTATTACAAAGAAAACAAAAATGTCACACATATGCACTATATTGTTCTAAATATGTGACCTGATCTTTCTGTAGCTCTTCATTTAAATAAACAAATTCAGACAAGATTTATAAATATGTCTCAACATCTGTGAACAAATCCCTTTCTCAGTTTCACCGGAGGAGAATTAAAGCAAATAAGGATTTAATTTCACAATGTTTTACTAGAATCTGTCAGGGTTCCTGGGTCGGTGACCCAGTGCTTTCCGTTTTGTTCACGTTCAGTTTATTTCGTCACTTCCTGTTTGTTCCTGTCACCTCGTCTCGTGCCATTAGCCAGATTATGTTCAGCTGTGTACTCACCGGTCTCTCATTATCATCCTCATCAGTCTGTGTATTTAAGTCTTCTGTTTCCATTCGTTCTTTGTCGTGTCATTGATGATGTTCGTGTGATGTTGTCCTCCCCGTGTTCTCTCAGTCAGTCAGCCATTCAGTGTTCCAGCCATCCAGTGTCCGTTCACCCTCTGTTCCTCCACTCCTTATAATAAACATCCACCAGTCTTCACCTACCTGTGAGTCCTGCGTTTGGGTTCCTTCTTCCTCGCCTCCACACAACGCCTGACAGAATGACACGACCCGTGCCACGAAGACACGATTGGGACCCAGCGGACTCTGACCTCAACGAGCGGCAGGTGGCAGCGCTTTACCGTTGGGCAGAGTTGGTCAGGGGAAAACAGCGGCTCTTCGCGGAGAGAGAGCACGTCTTCGAGGGGACTCGCCTGGCTCTGGGCGGGCCTCGGAGACGCCGCGTTCCCCCACCTGCTGCCTCACCTGCCCCGGAGCATTTGCCGCGGAGAGTGGACGTTTCAGGCCGCGTTTCGGCCGCTCCCTCTCTCGCCGCTCCGCTCCTCGTTCACACACCCGCCGCCTCATTCGCCGGACCTCCACCTTCGCCACGACACCGCGGCTACGCCTCCCACCTCGGCTCAATGGAGGCTACCGCGCCAGAGGCTCAGCTGTTCACCCCGGCCGCTTCCTCTTCCCGGAGAAAGCGGCGCACACGCCGCCATAACACGGACTATTGTCAACAACTCCCGGTGGTGAGTTCCGGTACTTGTTTTCCACCCTCCTCATTTGACACTTCACCCAGATTCACTAAGGGACTCATCTCCGATTCATGGGGAGATTCCCTCCTGGATGATGTAGACTGGGAAGAGTTTTTCTGCTGTGCTCCCGCAAAGACTGTAAATCGTGGTGGCAGAAGAAACAGACCGAACTCTGATAAACCTGCCAGTAGCACACACCCGGTCACCATTTCCACACCCGTCACTCAGCCATTCCCCACCAGCACGGCAGCCCAGATTTGGCCTTCTTCTTCAGCCATTTCACCCCCTCAGATGTCTAGGGCCCGGCCTACACCCACACCGGTGCCAGCTCCCAGGAGGAAGGCAGCTGCGACGCAGTCTACCTCCACATCCACTCTTGTTTCCCGGGTGGGGGTGACTGGTGTCCAGCCACCTCCCGTGCCTGTCCCAGCGCCCAGGCTGAGGGCAGCCTCAACCCAGCCTGACCTCCCTGGAGGCTTGGAAGAGCTAACCGGCCCACCTACTACTTCACCTCTTCATCCACCTCCTGATCCAACCTTTCACGCCCTCGCACTGTCCCTGGTTAGGCTAGCTGAGGTGTCCCCTGCTCAGGCACCAGCCTTATTAGCCCAGGCCGCCATCTTATCCCCCTCGGTAACTCTGTCATTAGCTCAGCCATTAGCATCGCCAACCTCTGTTCATCCCTTAGCTTCCCCACTCCAGTCAGTTCACTCACCTGCTCTTAAGCCTCCCGTCCTCCAGTCCCCTGTAGTCCAGTCTCCTCCCGTCCTCCAGTCCCCTGTAGTCCAGTCAGTAGTCCAGTCGCCTCCCGTCCTCCAGTCTGTCCAGTCTGTAGTCCAGTCAGTCCAGTCGCCGGACCTGCAGCCACAGCACCCAGAGCCAGCTGTGAGCCCTCCTGCTTGCCAGCTTCAGCTTCGCCGGGTCCGGCCTCAGCCTCGTCGCCAGCCTCCGCTTCGCCTGGTCCGGCGGCTGCCGCACCGTTGCCCCAGCCACGTTCTGGACGTCATCGCCGGCGCGGCCGCCCACCGGACCTGCTCAGCGGCCGCCGCCGCCTTCCTCGCGGCCGCCCACCGGACCAGCTCAGGGGCCGCCGCCGCCTTCCTCGCGGCCGCCCACCTGAACTGTCTCGTCTCGGCCACGCGGCCGCCCGCCTGAACTGTCTCGTCTCGGCCACGCGGCCGCCCGCCTGAACTGTCTCGTCTCGGCCACGCGGCCGCCCGCCTGAACTGTCTCGTCTCGGCCGCCGGCCA
This sequence comes from Neolamprologus brichardi, assembly GCF_056152115.1. NCBI lineage: Eukaryota > Metazoa > Chordata > Actinopteri > Cichliformes > Cichlidae > Neolamprologus > Neolamprologus brichardi. The sequence continues at coordinate 18,391,393 of NC_142117.1, read as the reverse complement.
CGCGGCCGCCCGCCTGAACTGTCTCGTCTCGTCTCGGCCGCCGGCCACGCGGCCGCCCGCCTGAACTGTCTCGTCTCGTCTCGGCCGCCGGCCACGCGGCCGCCCGCCTGAACTGTCTCGTCTCGTCTCGGCCGCCGGCCACGCGGCCGCCCGCCTGAACTGTCTCGTCTCGTCTCGGCCGCCGGCCACGCGGCCGCCCGCCTGAACTGTTTCGTCTCGTCTCGGCCGCCGGCCACGCGGCCGCCCGCCTGAACTGTTTCGTCTCGTCTCGGCCGCCGGCCACGCGGCCGCCCGCCTGAACTGTTTGTCTCTCTGTGGACTCCGTCCCTCCGTCCTGGGCCCCCTCCGCCCGCCCTGTTCTGGTCTTTTTCTCTTTTGGCCGTCGGGTGCCGTCCTTTGAAGGGGGGGGTACTGTCAGGGTTCCTGGGTCTGTGACCCAGTGCTTTCCGTTTTGTTCACGTTCAGTTTATTTCGTCACTTCCTGTTTGTTCCTGTCACCTCGTCTCGTGCCATTAGCCAGATTATGTTCAGCTGTGTACTCACCGGTCTCTCATTATCATCCTCATCAGTCTGTGTATTTAGGTCTTCTGTTTCCATTCGTTCTTTGTCGTGTCATTGATGATGTTCGTGTGATGTTGTCCTCCCCGTGTTCTCTCAGTCAGTCAGCCATTCAGTGTTCCAGCCAGTCAGTGTCCATTCACCCTCTGTTCCTCCACTCCTTATAATAAACATCCACCAGTCTTCACCTACCTGTGAGTCCTGCGTTTGGGTTCCTTCTTCCTCGCCTCCACACAACGCCTGACAGAATCAATCCATGTTACCAGGGTTTAGTGAGTCATATGCTCACTCACGCTCAATCAGTTTTAACTAAACATTTATTATCGCACAGCTCTACAGTGAAAGCGTTTGTGAGACAAATTTATAGTGTATGAAAGTCATTTGGGCGCACTAGCGCAAATTACTTCGTGCTGACTTGTGGCACTTATTAGCAAATCTCAGGGTACAAAACACTCAACAGCTTTAGTTCTTCAAATGAACAGATCTGCTGTTTCTCACATACACACATAAACTTATTTCTCTTATACACACAAACCTATATGCATATACACATATATACTCTTAGATAATTGCACACCACTAACACACACACCTACGCGCACACACACAGACTCATTACACCTAAATTCAAAAGCTCTTGCAGCAGCTGGAGGCAAAGCCAGAGGCCCGGATCAACAGTCCTTGATATGTGTTTGTGTGCGTGTGCTTATCGCTCTTTATCGTACACTTTCAGGTTCAATAGCTGTTCTCTCAGCGGGCACAGAGGTACTCATTGTCCTGCAGTTCAGGTAGCTGTTGCACTATCTTCAGCATCTTCCACCAGTGAACCAAGTGACTCAACTCACCGATAACTTCAGGGTGAGAGAGTGAATGAATGAGTCACACAAATCCTGCAAGTATTCTCTCTGTCTGTACTACACAATCCTCCTCCAGGTTTTCACGTGCTTTTCCCTTGTTGTTTTCCACTGAGGATGGAGGCATATATTTTGATATGAGTTTGAGTTCGATCTCTGGCATCATTTTTAGTTCTCACGACCCTTTTGTCCTCCAGTCATCACCTTCTTATCTACTCTCCATCAGCTTCTTGGCATAGAGGTAGCTTTAACCCATCTACAGTAATTCCATTTTAACGCATTTCCTTTCATAAGCCGAAACCTCATCACTGTAATAACCACTTCTCCTTCGCTCTCTGCTGCAGCGTTGCTACGCCGTGGCTGATCTCGTCAACTCCCCTCTTCCTTCACATCCTTGCACTGATAAAACTCCTTGCCTTGTTTCAAAGACAATTTTACCTCTTTTTCTTTTTAGCTGGAATTTATGAGAAAGTTCTGGTTTTTTGTTATTTTTTTATTGAGGCATCACAGATTTCAGATGTCTTTCAGCTTGGACATGGCTGCGTTCGAAGGTATTTCAGGCAAATAAATATAAAGAGGAGCCAAGAACACAGTATAATGAGGCAAACACAGAGAAAAAGAGAGAAAAGGACAAAAGAAAAACATAAGAGTCTGCGTGGGTGACCGTACCTTCTGTGTGTATTGCAGACACGTAGCTCCAGTTGTATCTCTTGACAATGTCCACCATAGCTCTTGCCTGCTGGGCATCTGAAGGCACCACCCGCATAAAGTATTTGTAAAGGCTCTGGAACAACAGAAACAAAAAGAGCGTCAAGCTGTGTTTTGCAGGAGCATGCAGGGCATTCAACTCGGTGAGTAATGAATAACTTCGCATAATTAAAAGTGGCAGTAATAGATTTTCTCTGTAATTGATTCTTATATAATATTTATTTGTATGTATCTGTAGAGCTTCAGTAGCATTCGTCTACAAGGAACAGAGCTCACCTTATCGCTGAGGTCCATACTGGTGGCAGAGTAGGCAATCTGTGGTATGTTGAATAGCTGTAGCAGGTTCTGGACCTGGATGGCCACTGAGCTTGAGCCAGGTCCAATTAAACCCACAATAGGTTTCTTCCCCCGCATTGGAGTGGCAGAGGGGTCTGAGCACTTTAGGGTCCCTCCTCCGCCTCCCCAAGAAGTTCCGCCGCCCCACTCCTCGGCCTCATCAGAGGAGACCAGCGAGTCGCGTATGAACTCGATGCTCTGCTCCAGAGCCACAGCCGAGTGCCAGCAGGAGTCCCTGATCTCACAGCCCAGGCTGATGTTGGGAAGGATGTGCGGGTCAGCATTAATGCGGTCCAGTGTATGCATCATGGCTTCCACCCTCTGGATGCCATACTGCTCTCGCACCGCACCACACTTGCGTTCATGCACCTGATTAGACAACACAAAGGAGATAGGAATTAAGCCAAAGTGAAGTGACATTTAGATTATTATAAATGGTTATTTTTACCCATATGAATGCAAGAGACCGTGCTTTTTAATACACAGGTGCTTCACTGTTGGAATAATATTGGTTTTGTATTCACATAGCTGCCTTGTTCTGATTTTTCCTGTTTGCAATTATCCTTAATGAGATGGAAAAAGCTTGAATGTCAGTGGGTGACTTCTGGTTCCCGGGGCAGCTAATGGAACTTAAATGTCGATGGACTCACAGAGAGCTACCCATTCTACAAATTGAAAGCATTCTTTGGGTCTCAGAACCAGAGCAACATTATAACCTTTGGTACAGGAGATTGGACAAAATGCATCAATTTTCTGTCGCTGTGTTAAAAGTATTCATCTCTATATCATTTCATGGTGTTTCTCTGAAATCCAGCAATAATTACACAAGGTCAGTTGAAGTAAAATGTAATCATTTTAGCTACAGATGATTCATTTATACCAGTATTAACCACACAACCACTTCAGTTTACCTTATCAGCAGGAGGCTGGTGATGGACAGAGAACAATGCTCCGATGATTATGTCACCAGGCATGTGTGCTACAACTCGCCGTTCATTGGACTGAGCAGAGTTGGCTTGATTGGGACCCAGCCAAATGGACAGAACTAGCAGCAGCCAAAACATCATCTTGGTCCTTTTGGGTTACTAAGAAGAAGCAGACCTCAACTTTGTATTGTGGATCCGTCACAGGGAACTACTTTTCCGAGAAACTGTTTTCCTGGCCATGGCATGAGCTTGTGGCACGGAGGAGTTTTCGAAAACTGAAGATCTCAGAACGATCCTTTCTTCTGACTCGTTTTTGCTCCGTCTGGATTTCAAGGTGGGACCATCACTGCAATGGCTGGTATAGGTGCAGCGGTGCAACCTGGGAAATGTAAAAGAAAATTCGGGTTAAATCCCACTGACTGTAATAACTCCTGGATCGTCAAATTAAAAGGCAGAGGAATCAGTGATAGACAAACATGTTCATGTAAAGCTATGGGCATAAAATATAGCTAGAAATTTAGCATCACGTATAATAACCTGGGTCTTTAATATGTATTCATAAAACCTGTGGTTGAATAAAAGTACAATGGGTGACAAAAATGGTCCAACCTGGTACAAATGGATAGTTTTGCAAAGTGAGAAAACTGCACAGAATAAGGACAGAAATAGCAGCTTTTCACTGTACCAGGAAGCACTGTGTTAAAGTGAAGAATGCTTCACATCATGAGAGTGGTTGTCCGAACTGTTTATTTCACCCTAGAGATCTGAATCATCGGCAGTTTTACAGCCTTCTTACTGGCAAACACATTACACATACATTACTCCACACTTGCCATACTTCACTAAATAACAATGGTTAGGCCAAGGAGCTTTGCCGACACATTTCTTTGCTTTACGACAGCACCATTTCTTTGTAACATATACAATTGAATTTATTAAAAGGAATAAGCCATCCAAAGCTACCTACAGCCATATCAAAAAGTAATTGCCCTCTAAACCTAAAAACTAAGGCAGGCATGAACAGCGTGTTTAAGGTTATGCCAAACCATCTCAAGCTGATTTAAGTCTGGACTCAAAAATCTTTGTTATGTTTGGAGGGGGGGGGGGGGGCGTTACCCAATGAAGGGTGGACTTGGTCGTATATTTTAGATCCATGTTCTGCTACATAACCCAGACATTCTTCTTCAGGGTTTTCTGGTAGAGAGCATAATTATGGCTTGTTGTCTGGATCTTGAAGCAGCAAAGCAGGCCCAGACCATCACACCACCCCCACCGTCTTTGACAGCTGGTATGGTATTCTTTTATTAAATGATTTTAGTTTTATCCAGATGTAACAGGACTTAAACCTTCAGAAAAGTTCTGTTTTTGTCTCGTCAGTCCACAGAATATTTTCAAAGGTGTTGGAGATCTTCAAGATGTTATTTGATAAATGTGAGTCGAGTCTTTGTGCTCTTCTTGATCAGCAATGGTTTTCTCCTTGGAACTCTTCCATGGATGCCATTTTATCCAATGTCTTTCTTATTATTAAACCATAAGTCTGACCTTAACCTAAGCAACTGAGGACTGTAGTTCTTTAGATCTTGTTCTGGGTTCTTTTGTGACCTCCTGCATGAGTTAAGGGAGTAGTGTTGGTCATCCAGGCACTCCTGGGAAGGCTCGCCACTATTCCAAGTTTCTTCCAATTTTGGATAACAGCTCCCACTATGGTTATGTTAAGTTAGTATTCAGCCTTAGAAATGGCTTTGTAGCCCTTTCCAGACCAACAGATGCCTGGAAAAGCCTTGGTGTGGCTTGTGAATTTGAACTTTCCAAGGTATGTAATTACGATTTAACATAGGGAGACAATTACTTTTTTTTTTTTTTTTTTTTACACAGAGCCAGGTGAATCATGATTTACTGTATTTTGTATTTACTCTGGTTATCTTTGTCTAATATTAAAATTAGGTTGATGATCTGAAATATATAAGTGACGTGAAAAAAACGTGAGAAATCAGGAAGGGGTCAAATTTTCACAGCACTGAACATGCAAGTACTGGCTCAGCGCCCTTGAGCTCAGATTGAATAGTGCATTTTTTGAATCATATTAAGTGATGTTGTGCTTTTTTCCAGCTACTGTTGGGAAAGTCCAGAAAACAGGACATTAGCACCTAAGTTTGTATTTTCTACCTCACTTTTTGTCATTCTAATCATTTCGTCGCTAATATAAATGGAAATTGTGCAAATAAAATCAAAATATTGATCATTGCATTTGCCAGCAGCTGTGTCACACCTCACAGCTGCTGTGAGGTGTTTTACACAGTGCACAACAACCACAATGCCAACAAGTGTACATAAACCCATTAGAGGTCCCTTTTTTCTCTTTAATTCCTTTTTATGTTTTTGGTCCTTGAAGATTAGCTGCACTGTTTGAAACCAATGATGAGTACCAAGTAAAACCATTAACATGGCATACCACAAGTCAATCCTCAAGTGTCTGCCCCCCGACTCTCTCCAAATCAAATTTGAGGGCATGTTATAGCTAATTCTCTTGCTGCTTTAATGGTATTACTCTAATTGTGAATTTTGGGTGTTCTCTCTAAACTAAGCCCCCGTTGTGTTTTTATCATTACAATTTAAATTGTTTTCGAACTGTACCAAGACTGCTATACATCCTTCCGGCAAAAAAGCAGTGCTTTCAGGGGTATTTTGTATTCCTTTTGTTCTGGCAAAGAACGCTGAGTACTCCATGTGTCTTGTTATTATAAATTATAGAAAGGATTCCTTTAATGAAGTGCAGAGTTTAGGCAACAGCAAAGAATCCCCTTTTGCAAGACGTGGGCAAGTCAGCTACTAAGTGGATGATTCAAAACAGCATATGGGACATATCTAGCTAAGCGATGTACACCAAGCGCCCTGTGTTTAACAGTCAGCCAAGTGCGGGGGCATCAGTTTCATCCTTTGGGTAAACTTTCAAGTAGCCATCCCTCTGCATTAATGGGTAAGACTTGTAATTTGCCTAACCCCGAAGCTGCACAAATACTTTCCTTCACTGCAACTGAGAAATTTAATTGACCGTAAACAGCAGGGGAGCTGGGACAGTTCAGCAGAGGATGGCATCCACTGCTTATGCAAAACAGGATCAAGGTCATGGCAGGGATGTTGGGCGGTTAGCAGACTGCTGTTTGGGGGAAGAGAGAGAAAACGAGCGAACAAAAAAGGCAGATGGAGGAACACTGCAAGGAGAGGAAATGAGGAGGAAGAAACAGCGTGTATGCTGAAGAAGGTAGAGGAAGACAGAGACAGAGTAGGGGATAGAGGAAGAAGGCATGAACGATTAAAAAAAGAGGCACCAGGGGACAGAGTCTCTCTGTACGTAATTAACGTGACAGTGTCAGGATGGCAACAGGGCTAACTGCTGCTCCAGTAATGAACAAATCAAACAAAACTCTGCTCTGTCTCACATGCGCTCGCTCTCCATCAGTGACGCAACTCTGTCTCTTTCTTGGCCTCCTCTTTTGTCTTTCTACTGACACGTTAATACAAAGATGAAGATGAAGAATCCTCATAGAAGAATCTCTCCCTAGAATTTCACTGCACAGCAGACACACATTACCCCCACACCAAAACCGCTTCACCACGTTCATTTCATCATTTCTCTCCCTCCCTTGAACGATCCACTGCTTCTGCATTGCACGCTCAGTCAGACACATACACTGTGTCTGTCTGTCCCTCCCTCCGAATCATTCTCTTGTTGGCCAAACTGAAAAGAAAGTCAAATCCTTATTCCCTAAACAAACATCTTGCTCACGCCATTAGGCATTTATATCTCTAGCTCCATCCAAACTATGCACACGGGCATTATAAAACCATCCAAATCAACTCTTACACAGACAGAAACACACAACACAGGCAGTAACAAACACTCTCCCTCCCCCTCCGCGCCTCGCATACTGCTTTATGTGTTGAGAAAGCATTTAATTTACTGCGTATTAAACAGGGGCGTTAAGAATTACACTAAATTTAGACGCATGGCTTGTAGACAAATGCATTTATCCTCTTTATCTTGTCCTGTATGACGCACAGACGTTTGTGTTTGCATTTAATGATGGGGTGAGGGGGCGATGTCTGGAGTTTTCAGAACAGATTATAGTTGTGCTTTCCATCATCTGAGCAGTTTGCGTTTGACTGTAAAAGCTCTCCACTGACTGCACATTCTGACAGGTTAAATGAGGGGAGAAAAAGAAAGCATCCTAAGACAGATGTATATCAGTAAGCTCACCGCCGTTATTAACAACACACGATCCCACAGAGAGACACATATCATGTCAAATGAAGTGTGCCAAATACAAATGGATGTGCGTTTACCCACATACCCTATTTCTCCAGCGCGCTCATTTAACGGCATACAAGTTTTGACATGTGTCATGTGACATGTGTCAAGATAAATGGATATCTACACAAAAGATGTTTTGTTGCCTTTTCTCTGAGCACATTGGTGGTCAAAGAAAACTAATATTTGACAGGTTCTCTCAAAATATCCCCCTGTAAAACATTTTGAGGGGAATATTTTTGCGGTGTTTGCAGCCTTTATAAAAGGTTTGAGTAAACATGACATTTAAGTCTGAGATGTTATCAGAAGTCTTTAATTTGAATCATTTTGTATGAAAAACGAAATGTTCACCAGACGTAATCCTGACATTAATAAAGAATTACTTCAATGCTCGCAAGGTGTTTTTATACAACCGAGAGAAACAGGAGCTGCAATACTATACTGCAACATACCACATAAAATAATAACATGAAACATAAACTGTCAACAGGAACGGACAAATGATCTGGCATAATGGTGTTTTTTCAAATTACTTGCTGGTATCTGAAATGGTTCATATTGTTTTTCTGTGTTGTGTGCACATTCACTTATGCAGGGAAGGCTTTTGCTGATTGGGCTTGTAACAATGGTTCTCTCCATGTGCCTCCTATTCCCAGCTAAAGAGATGCTCATTATTGTTGCTGTTGTTTTTTTAGTTTTTTCTGCACAAACCCTTTGACACAATGTGCATCTGCAGGTTTTAAGAAGACTAAAGATTTATTTTTGTAATTGCTGCCTTGTCTGTAGAATCATCTCAGCGCCACAGATGAGTGATGTTCTAATGAAGAAAAGCGCCAAGGCTTGGAGACACAAACACTCTTTTTGATTTTACGTTTCACCTGTCTGCAACATCCAGTACACCCACTAAGTAAAAGAACCACTAAACAGCATTAAACCTCTATAACTCCAGTGCACCACAGTGACATAGCTTATATGGGCATTTTAGGTATGTCAGTGCAGGCCTGCCTTTGAGGACGGATCACCAAAAAGCTCCCGGTATTAATGGGATACAAATATCACACATGCATCGTCACGCCAACAAGGCTTAGACAGTAAAGACTTAAACCGCTGCAGCCACATGAGACAAGGCGCCTGCACAACTCCCCCAAAACAAGATGTGACCTTACAGCACTTATCTGGGACTCGCAGTCTCCATTAGTAGTAAGACTATCGGCAGTTTTCAGCCAGGTGCATTTATTTATTTATTTATGTCCTTTTTAATCCTTTGTGGTTTCGTTGGTCTTCCTGTACCATCAATTTAAAGTAATTAATTGAATGATGTGACGCTTTGCAAGTGCTTAATCGCTGACAGGCACGTACAGTGTCTGCTCAAACTGAGTCTCTCCAAGGAGAAATCAAATCCAGAGACAACAACATCGACTGGCGCAGCGCTGCATCCGTTAACCGCAAGAAGAGGGGGAAAAAGAGAGAGAGGGGGGCGGGGGGGGGGAGTCCATCATCTGCACAGATCCGAAAAAGAGATCGAAAGGTGCGAAACATGAAAGAGACACGGTCTGAAATGAGCACAGCTACAACACGCGCCGGTGAAAACCGCCTCTCTGGCCGTCCTCTGTCTCAGTGGCATGCCTGTTTCTCCCATACATCAGCGCAATTGGCTGCTTTCTTTAACTAGGTTACAGCGAACCCGTGTAATTCAAGGATAAGTAAGCCACGTGTAATTGCAAGTCCATTCAGGAATACTGCAAGAACAGTGGGTTATAACAAAGTGCGACAATATGAGTCTGAGCAGAATACAGGCTATGTGCATGCAAAAACTGGATATCAAGCCTTACCTATAGGAGCCTACGTGCCCCTCCGACAACACTGGCACGGTCCCGTTTGATAACCGGTGTGCAAGTTCCTACCGTGGAGCAAAGACGCGGCTAATAATGTGGAGTCCAATGTCAAGCTGCCTCTGGTCGCTGTGCAGCTTCCGAGCTTCCTCCGTTTTCCAGTCACGCACACCTGAGCCTCTCTCCAAACACCTCTTCTTCATCCCGCCCCCTTTTCCTCCCTCTTCTCAGCCTCTCTCCCCCGTATCTCATCCTCCGCAGACCCCACTTTCTTTGCCCCCTCCTGCTCTCCATCTTTGTAAATGTAGCCACCATTTTTCTGCAGTTTTCCCTATATCCAATTGTACTTAAACACCCACTTCCCCATTTCCCTCCACTTTTCTTCCCCCCCCCCCCCCCCCGCCCCCTCCCATCCCTTTGCTGTTTATGATTGAGACAGCGTGCCCATGGGTCATTCACTTTCTTTTTCTCATGTTTTTTTCTTCACTTCATCCATCTTACCACATCATCCTGCCCCCTCCTCCCATTGACCTGATGTGGAGAAAATGAAGACAAATCGCAAAAGTCTTGCTGTGAATAATAGACATACTGTACAGCTGTACTGTAGACGGTAGAGTAATCCTTCGAGTGTCGGGGTTTATCTGCAAAGCTTTATAGTTTTATTTCATTCTCATGTAAGACAATATCCTACAACTGTTAGGCTAATCCATTTACATCACAGGGTAGTGATTTTTTAATGCCAAAGTGTGTGTGTGTGTGTGTGTGTGTGTGTGTGTGTGTGTGTGTGTGTGTGTGTGTGTGTGTGTGGGAGGGGGGGGGGGGGGGGGGGTCGTCCTCCAAATAAGAGGTTTGTGCATATTTGCACACAACATTTTCACAACCTGAAATGTTATGTTATCTTATGGTTGTAAAACTGCCGCTAAGACTGTCTCTGATCACTATTTTCTTGTTTTTGCTTTAACATAGTGGATCTGGCATGTGCCCAGCTTTGATGCAGAGTGGTCCTGGTCCATGCTATTCCAACTGGAATGGGAACAAATCAAGCCCTGGATAATTGAAAATATGAACGGTTTGTACTGTACCTGACGGGCGTAGCACACTTTGGTAACGTGGGAAATTTCCTAGATTAACAAGCAAAGCTCTGTTAAAACACAAGCAATGCCCCTGTGTAACCATAGCAAGGCATGAACGCTATATCCCACCAAAAACAAGCCATCCTCTGAGCTGGAATGAAACAGACTTGGTTATGTTGCAGCAGTCTCCCCAAGCAGGATAATATGCTTGGAGAAACTGCAAAAACCACTAGGGAAAAATCAGGAACAGGACAACGAAAACTCCCCAGATCCGACCATGATCTTTGGGATACACTGGAACAAGCCCAAATCATGGACGTCCAAAAGATCTGAACTAATTTTGCTAATGACAGTTTTGTTCAGACATGTTTCATTTTAACATCCATCCAATGGGCATTCTCCTGCTCCATACATTGTGATGTTTTGATTCATTTTTAAAGCATTCAGTAAACTCTATTGGGCACTCCCAAAGAGATCCTTTCTGTGTTCTCTTATCTATTGGTTTGCAAGCGCTAAGTAATATTATGAATAATAAGCAAAATTACCCAACAATGTATTGTTTGAGCACCTTTGAGGTCCTCAGAGTTCAGTTTTAAAGTTGAAATGTCCAAAGACAGACACTGATTATTTAATCAGTGTCTGTCGTGAGCATTCAACATTCTTCTCACAATTCCAGAATTAAACCAGAATAAATCAATCAAATGTTTCTTGTTACTACAGCAGCGTTCAGTGAGCTCAGTATGAAAGTATAAAACAGTGCATTAAAAAATTCGTTTTATTTCCTCTGTGGCAACTGATTGATTCCAGCTTCTTCCTTCCCTAACACACACGCCACCAACAACCTTTACAGGTGACAGTGGATGTTCAGTCCAGCCTCACCTTCAAAATAAGCAGTTACAAAATGCCTAAAGTTACTGAAATACACTCTTGAGAGGAAAACTCAAACCCTTGTAGGTTTGAGTGTAATCCAGCAGATCAAAGAAGAGTTGACCCCCCCCCCCCCCCCCCCCCACACACACACACACACACACACGTTTTTCTTTAAAACTTAAACTACACTGTCCAACTTTGTTCTCACCAAAGCGCGCATCCCGCAACGGAGAGGACGTGACCGAGTGAAATCCACGAGTACAACACTGATCAGTGCGATGATGGAGCTTACTGATTTTGTGAGCCCACTGTCTAACTTCCAATGTCGCATGTAGCCTACGTGTTTTCTCCGTGTGTCGCTATTTTCGTTCTTAATTCCTTCACTCCCACGCATCTCTAATTGCCCACCTACAAACAAAAATTAGATCCGGATACTGTAGAGTAAAAGTACGCAACACAAAAACCCCGGTTGGGTTGCTTTGCCCCGTGAGCTGCACTGCCACATAATGTAGGAAGAAGATGGGCTAGACTATGAGAGTCTGTCTCCTCTCTGATCAAACAGACTTCAGAGGTGACACTGTGGGCTGAGACGACGGCACTCTGGATGAGATCGATAGCATTTGAAGTTTCATAGCGGTCAGATGAGTAAAGAGCCATTAACCTACTGCTTTGGCTGGCGTCCACCTAAAAGATTTAAAAATTAGAACTAAATCAATACAAATGTAAAAGAAAAATCGCGCTCTGCTGCAAATGTCTCTGGGCACAGGCTTTAACACGGACACTGCCATTAACCAATTTTAGCTTTAGAGAGAAAACCTAATTTTGCATTTGTAATGGCATCTTTGAATTTAAATTAAGTTTGCGAGTCCTTTTAAATATCTCGATTCAATAAATTATAGAAAATAAAACCCAATTTTATGATTTCATCAATATATGCTTGTAGGTAATACAATAACAATAAAAATGCATCTGATAATGTGGCTCTTTCTTTCTCACATAAAAGACAGGTTTGCTGTTCTTTTCGTGTTGGCTTTCCTCTCATAAATGGGCCTATTAGTGTGAAAGCCGGTCGTTTGAGGAAACGTCTCCTCGCACTTTGAGACGCAAAAGTCGTGTGGTTTAGGGAGAAAAAACGAGAATTCATGAGGTAATCCACGCCGTTCTCGTGCCACTATGTCTGACTCTGTCCACGAAAGGAGAAGAGAAGTTGTAGCCTACCTTTGCTTGCGGGACAGGTGTATGTTCCCAGAGAAACACAGCATCCCTCACGAGTCCGTCAGGGCACTGTGCTCGCGGTGGTTAATCTACTTTTTCACTATGGCAACAAATGAACCCCCTCTCCTCTCTCTCTCTCTAGCGCGCCACGCGCTCCAATGAGGAGGCTCCGTTGAGGTCATCCGCCCTCTCTTTCTCTGTCTGTCTGTCTCTCCCGCTTTCTCTATCACACCTACCTCCAAGATACCATCTGGAGATAGATGTTGATAGAGAGAAGCAGGGATCGAGGGGAGAGGCAGGGAGATGGCAATGTGGGATAGAAGTGGGTTTTAGAGCTTGGCTAGACAAGCATTGGATTAGTTTGCCAGCCAAATGCATTTGGGATTAGTAGACCATTAAAAGCACATAGACATACACGCAAGCATGCACACACACATGCAGGCTGGACAGGCTTTAGATGTTGCAGTGATAGCCTTACTGACTTTTATCTCTCACTTCCTCCTCACCCTTCTAAGCTTGCTTTGACATGAGCACATGGGCTGACAGGAAAACATAAGAGTTCACATGCACGCATGAACAGACTCTCACATTATTTATGTGTGTTTGTAGTCTTCCAAGGGTCAGAAAATGGGTAAAACTCCCCATAAATGACAACTGTCTCAAGACTCGAATGCAAACTTCCATTGACACTAGTGAATATATAATTTATTCAAAGCTTCTACAAGGCTGTGCAGCACTATAGATGTGTTTAAAAACTGCACGGTGTCTTTGTCTACTACAATGTTTCTATTTTCAAGTTGGGAAAATGTGTGCTTAATCTAATGAATCAAGTGAAGGAGGCTACCTTTAAAAGTGGAGGTACCTGTGAGCAATGCAACAGATGCAGCATGGCTTACAAATGATAAGAAATTGCCTGAATATGTGAGAAACAAGTCTGTGAGACTTCACAGTTGCAGCAGTAGCAGGTACAGGAAGAGCAGTGCAGCAGATGTGGTGTTTGCCCTCCCTTATAAAAATGACACAAAACACAATTTTCTGTGCACGCTTGTATTAAAAACAGATGAGTAAGTGCAGGCTTCTGAATGGGGAAAAGGACTCAGCATGAATTCAACCTTTAAGGCTAATGTTCAAAAACAAAACACAAAGGTAGGAGTGTTCTGATGTGGGGCCATATTTGGCATAGACAGATGGCATTTATAAGTGCACAAGGACCAAAACCCCAAATGTGTAAATAATGTTTATAGATGCAGGTGCAGACCAGAATGATGATAGGCAGCTGAGGACCAGTGAACTGGGTGAGAGGTTGCAGTTTGGGGAAGGTTCTGCTGCACCTAGTTAAACGGTTTCTGGAAGAATATCTATGCATGACCAAGAAAATCAAATCTGTCACTGAAAATAAAAATGGATGATGTCACATTTCTTTCTTCTTTTTTTAGTCTTGTATTGGATTCTTAAATGTGGATGTCAGGCTGTAATTCAATTAGCCAAGCAGGTGTCTAATAGGTTTTGCTGTATACAATTACCACTTAGTAAACTTCTTTAATGATAACAATTTGCAGTTGAGGTCCAACATTTGCTCCTTTTTCAATCATACCAGATGTGTCATACATTTTCCAGTTACTAATGACTGCATTGATACCGGTGTGATAAACACCACTTGGTTACCAATCACTGAATACAGCATTAAGAAATTGACTAAGTGCAAAAGGCCTATGGGAGACAGATTGCAACAACTGTATGCACAGCTCCAGTTGTGAAAACATTGGGATGATGTGTAAAAATTTAAATAAAAACAGAATAGAATGGTTTGCAAATATCATAAACCCTTATTTTATCAACAACAGGCAAATTTATAAACTGAGAAAATGTATAATTTAAGGAAAAATATGAGCTCATTTTTAATTTGATGGAAGCAAGATGTTAGGATTGGGGCAACAAAAGAAACAGTTGGGGAAAGGTTTTGCAACTAGTTAGGTTAATTAGCAACAGGTCAGTAACATGACTGTGTATATAGAGAGAGCGTCTTAGAGAGTTTCTCAGAAGTAAATATGGACAACAGTTCACCAATCTCTAAAAAAAAAAAAAAAACTCATAAACTGATTGCAAATTGTGGAACAATTTCAGAATGCAAATACTTTATTCGTCAAATCATCGACAGTACCTAATATTTTAAATAATTTCAGAGAATTTGGATAAATCTCTGTGCACAATGGGACAAAAACAAAAATATCCAATGCCTCAGGTAGCACTCAATTAAAATCAAGCACACTCAAAAAATGTCCCAATTTTTCCAATTTTGATGTAAAATGTTAAATTGAATGAACTCTGGGCACACACATACCAGATGTATCGATATTCTGATTTCATAAGGTTAATGTTAGGGTCACCTCAATAAGTTAACAGACCTGTTCAAGATAGATAAACAGTTGATCTCACGCGTAATTGTATGTATGGCAGATCTCAGATGCCATTTCCATAGCAACCCTTCACTTTTATAGTAAAACAGAAAATCAACAAGTATCTAATTGATCAGTTCAGCTTGTCTCATTTGATGCCAACTAATCTTTCCTTCACACGCGCACGCACACATGGAGAGAGATTAAAGTCGTTAATCACTCGCAGAGACACTTAAAACCTGTTGATGCAAGATTGGATCAATAAGTGAATTAATATTGATGAAGCTGAGACAAATCAATGACATGTGTTAGGATGAACTGTGTCAAATGATGGAGAGCTGGACTGAATGATATGATGGAGAAAAATCATCCACTGAATCATCTGGAGCATCTTTCTGACCCTGATACTGTTCAACAGAGTTTGTGGGTGCACAGAGCAGACAGATAATATAACTGGAGTGACAAATTAATCATCCCAAGAAAAATTCACCCTGCAAAACACACCTGCACTCTGTATGTGCGTTTGTGTAATCAGTGTGTAATACTGTGCATTAGACACATATAACATCTATAGGGTAAAAGTCTTTTTAACGACACTCCTCCGCAAATCACAAGCACAACAGACTCACAGTCACAGTTGGAAAATCAATTATTGAATGGCATTTCAAAATAACAGTGGATACCCGTGGTTGCCATAGACACATAGCTGATTTACAGGGTTGTCACTTCTCTGTGATATTCCCACTCTAAGTAGGACAAATAGAGGGGGGGGAAAAACCTACAAATCGCACAATGCCAAAAGAGAAATGAGGACGTCAGTTATGAAACATGTAATGTGGCTGCTGTTTCATTGAACAAGTGGAGAGTGGGTTTTAATATCACTTAAGCAGACTGCAGATTTGTCATCAAGCACATAAAGCACAAAAGACAGACCTGTCCACGTACTTTACACATCGTGGAGAAGTTCTGCAAAAAAGTTGAAACGAGTGAAAAACCAGTAAGAAAGAAAAAGTCTCACATCATTGGCAGATCTATTTAGAAAAAACTCACTGCAGTCACTGTGGGTTTGGTAATGCAATAAATCAAAATGGTGTGTATATTTTTTATAATATATCCAGGGAAATGTAAATTTAAATTTTAAAGGGTTTCAGGGAGGTTGCTCTCAAGTCTGCAGGCAGGCTGTTCCAGATACTGGGTGCGTACATTCTGAAAAGCAGCCTCAGTGTCGATGTAAACTGTCAGCACAGGTTGACAAGCTGTCACAGTGTCTCTGACTACCAGGACGCTGTGATAACAGGGATGGCACAGAGATTGGGGAGACTGCAGCTCTGTGTTAGCTTTGCCCTGCAGAAATAAAATAAAACTTATAAAATATAAAAAGATATAAAAAAAATATATCACATTTTAAAAAGGAAGACAAGTAAAAGGGGGGGGGGGGGTTCCCCACAACTTGAGGTTTCATTTATAGAGACTGTTTCCATATAAAGATTAGAAGCTTGAGCTCATAGTTTATAAAAATACTAGCTTTTGAGTATCTCTTCTGCACAAGCACGCACACAGATGAGATGCGACAGGTACAGTTAGGTCTGTTGTCAAGACTGAGCTGAAATTCTTCTTGTGATATTCTTTTCTTCTTTTTTACAGATTTTCAAGTGCACATTAGATGTCTTTAAAAGAAAAAGAAAAAGACAGTTTCCTCTTTGATCTGTGGAGGTCAGTTTTGTACAGGTTGGCTTTTAAAAGCCTGCGGTAGTTTTGTGAGATGTCAAACGTAAAACAACCGTAAGAATCCCCTCCAGCTAGACAAATCAGCCGTCATCTACCTCCTCTGTTATCTCATTACGCATGATGAGGAGGACTCTGACTGCGTGCAGTAATCGTGCTGTGACAGGCAACTTCCCTGGTGGTCTATCTTCAAATGGCTCATGCTGCCCTCTTGTGTCTGGATGAAACAGGGAAAAAAAAAGTTTTATGGGAATGTCTCAATCCGAAACCATTACTCGACGTCACGTGGTTTCCGAGTTATTCAGGAGTTACTGAAGCCTACTGTTGTAATTTCAGGTTAAATTCTTGGTAAGTTCAAATAAAAGTGATTTTTCAAACACTCTGTGTGTGCCCTTGTCTCTCTCAGAGGAGCCCTGCGGGCAGGTTTATCCTGTGATGGTCATTCCTGTGTGCTCCACTGCGCTCCTGCGGCGAGATAAGCTGCATCCCGTGCCTGGCTACGGTAGCATGTGACCGGCTTGTGATCCTAAAGCTTGCGCAGATGACTTTCTGCCCTGAGTACTGTACCAGTCTGAACGGAACCTGTGGAGAAAAAATCTCTCTCTTTCTCCTCCTGGAAGTTTCCACGTACAGCTGATCGTCACGATGCACCATGTGGGGTGTACCATGTGGTGTACTGACAAAGACCCGTTATTACATTTCACTTCTTATGCAATTAGCCTTTAAGTGTATTTTATCAGCTATAAACCTCTTCTACATACTATTAATGCACTGTCAATATATTAACAATCAATACACTGTATTTATTACACAAAGCATCTTAATCATTTGGTGGAAAGTATGACTACAACTTCATATCTATTCACTCTTCCATCTCATTTGCAATTAAAGACTTGAAAAGAAAAGCAACTGTAAACAATTTACTGTACGTTTTCTCTTTTTGACTAAAAGGTTGAGTTTTCAACATGATTGCTGTTAAACAGCAGCAGCATTAAAGGTTTCATTCATGATTCCATGTGGATGAACTAGTGTTTTCAGTGTCAGAAATAACCTGTATATTTGTGCAACAGAAAAACAATTCACCCCTTTCACTCTTATTAATGGGGCATGAAATTAGGTCAAAAATAAAATATCACACATGACTCTTATTCAGCCTGCATGCATCTGAACTAAAATTCCAGTCACAGAGGTAATCTTTATATATTAGAAAAAAATATTATATGTATGCTTATTACAAAAATGGCCTTGTTTCCTAAAAATAAAGGGTAGAATTAGTCTATTATCAGATCCTAAACAATAGTAAGGATTTCCTCAGCATTAGTGTTGGTTTTAATGTAGGTTGAAATGTCAACGTAGTCCTTAATGTTACTGCTCTACCTGCCACATCAGTGTGTGGAAGTATTTAACCACCACAAAGTACACTTATGATTATGTTTAATCCTATCACGTTTAGCTCATAATGGTCTGTAAAGGACATAATCCCCCCCCCCCCCCCTTCTCCCCCATTCTTCATTATGAGTTAAAAGAGTTTAAAACACCTTCTGTGACAGAGACCGTTATATTATTTTGTCAAATTATAGTGAAGCTCAATCGAACCTTTTCTAAAAGAGGTTTGATGTGTCATGGTATAACATGGCAGATTGAATAAAATGTAATGTTTAATATATTAAACTTTAATAGTACCCATTTTATTAGAGCACATATTCTGAGATATTCTGAGACAGTACTAAACATAATCGCTGAAGGTAGCAGATTACACTTTTGCTTTCTTTAACATCATAAAAAGACCAAGTAGAAGCACAAACTCATCCCACCCTAACACACTGTCTTAATATTTAAATTCAAGCCTGGCTTTCATTAATACACTGTCCGGTATCACTCTCCCACCTCCTCAACTTCTTCTCCTTTCTGTCACACGTTTCTGTAGCACATCTGATCATGCATAAATTCCTGGAGGGGCTTTGCCCAAGGGAGGGGAGTACTGTACACACACACACACACACACACACACACACACACACACAGCAGACATTTCTGCCCGAGGTGAAGTAGAGTAGAGGTCAGCTGGTCTCTAGACAAAGTGAAATAAGAATATTATCCTGAGCATGTGATGCTGCGTGAGATCACACACTTTTCAGAGGACAGCCCCCTAAAACAGCTCAATGAGTAGGCAGAGAACAAGGGGCTGTTTGCTGGGTGTATGAGTGTAAGGGTTGAGGGAGGTTTGGTAGCTAGTTAGATGGCAGGTTAGAGGAGTAGATATTACAAAACAGAAAAAAGGGGGGAAAACAGCAAAAGTTGGAAATGTGTGATCCTGTATTTCTCTGCTTAACTGGAAGTAACTTTTTGTAAGTGAATCTATTTGCTGGTGCTGCTTTTTGCTCTCCCTAACCGTCTGTGAGGACAAGAGGTTCTCACACTTTTAACAAGAATTTTTATTCCCCCTGAGTGGAGTGCCTTTGACTTTTCACCATGAGAAGACTGTGTATGTCTCTAGTTTTCTTACAGCTGATTGGGGCTTGTTTGAGCCAGTTTCCTCGCCCTTGTGCCACTTCAGAAGGAATGCGGACCAAAGAGTGCTGTCCATTGTGGGATGGAGATGGCTCAGCCTGCGGTGCCCTGTCAGGCCGCGGTTTCTGCACAGACGTGGTGATTTCAGACGAGCCACATGGACCCCAGTACCCTCACAGTGGGATCGATGACAGAGAGCGTTGGCCTTTAGCTTTCTTCAACCGGACGTGCCGCTGTGCTGGAAACTATGGAGGTTTTAACTGTGGCGAGTGTAGGTTTGGTTACTGGGGTTCAAAATGTGCTGAGTACAGGGAATCAGTGCGCAGGAACATCCTGACTATGTCGACTGCTGAACAGCAGAAGTTCATCTCCTATCTGAACCTGGGTAAAAACACCATCAACCGTGACTATGTCATTGCCACTGGCACAAGGGCACAGATGGGAGAAAATGGCGAGAACCCCATGTTCTCTGACATCAACACCTATGACCTTTTTGTGTGGATGCACTACTATGTGTCCCGAGACGCCCTCCTGGGAGGACCAGGGAATGTATGGCAAGATATCGATTTTGCTCATGAATCTGCAGCATTTCTGCCCTGGCACAGAGTCTTCCTGCTTCACTGGGAGAATGAGATCAGGAAGCTAACAGGAGATTTTAATTTCACCATCCCATACTGGGACTGGAGGAACTCCCAGACCTGTGACGTGTGTACCGATGCCTTGATGGGTGGACGCAACTCCCTTAATCCCAACCTCATCAGCCCTGCCTCTGTCTTCTCATCATGGAAGGTAAGAAAAATTGATCCTCATGCCCTGGGTTTCAGTGTGTCTTAGAGTAGAAATACCCATATTTGATTATATGTGGTCCTTTAAACAGTTTTTATACATTAACTCACTGAAAGTTCATTTTCTTGTAAAAACAAGCCCACAGGATTAAGTTGGTTCATCCTGTTAATCCAACTATTTGAGAGATTTTTATTAAAAAGTTGTGAGTTTTGAAAGCAGCATTGTTCTGAATACTCAGAGAGTTCCATTAGTTTTCACTAATTTCACTATTAATGCTCAAAGCTGCTCAGAGGATCCACACTATTGTAAGAAAGCCATATTAAAGCCTTATGGAGGCCCGCAGGTTTGTGAACCATAACAGCCCAGGAAACATGTATGTTTACACTTTTGCATTTATACATTTGTATAGGTTATCTGCACCCAGTCAGAGGAGTATAACAGCCGAGAAGCATTATGTAATGCCACAGGGGAGGGTCCATTGTTACGTAATCCCGGCAACCATGATACCAATCGTGTGCAACGACTTCCCAATTCAGATGATGTGGAGTTCGCTGTGGGCCTCCCCGAGTACGAGACAGGACCCATGGACCGATTTGCCAACATGAGCTTTAGAAATGTCCTAGAGGGTAGGAGTGAGAGGCAGACACGCACATACATTTGTGTTAGTCCTCTCTTCTTTCATGTTTAATCACCAAAGTTCAGCTTAATCTTACTAAGCTTGTGAATGAGCACTGGCACATTGGAAACACAAAAGGTAGATACAAACCAGTGTGTGTACAAGGAATTGCAAACTCTAATGCAGACATCGACACTAAAACCTGCTAGTTATTTTATGTATTTATTGTTGGAGTTTAACACATCCTGCACACGTTATATCATTAGACGTGCTTCCAGTTTTGTTGTAAATCACAGGCTGTCCCTTAAGCTGAAGGAGTCCTGAAATAAATTATATCAAGTGCATATGAACGAGGTGTGAAAGAGAACATTCTTTCATCAGGACATCAATTCTGTTAAAACTTCAAATGTATTTAATATGAAAATGATTCCCCCGTTGTCTCAGAGAACTTTTGAAATTAATTATAATAAATTACGTTTTTTGGTCGCACAGGTGAGCTGTAAGACCTTTAAGTCGTAATTTATCTCAGTTCCTTCTCATTTTTGTTCCACCAAGCTCACGTTTTTCTCTGCACAAACACTTTTCTCATATAAACCTACAAACGGTTTACTACTAAATTCATCCCTGAGCGTTATCTTCTTGTGTAAACATTGTTGCCATTCTTGTATCATGCACCTTCTGCAGGTTTTGCAAGTCCACAGACGGGTATGGCCGTGTCAGGCCAGAGCACCTTGCACAACGCCTTGCATATGTTCATGAACGGTTCCATGTCATCAGTACAGGGTTCAGCTAATGACCCAATATTCCTGCTACATCATGCTTTCATTGACAGGTATAGTAACACTTATCCGCCCATATTACTGGCAAAAGGTAAACTGCACACACTGGGTGTAATGCAGTGAAAAAGATAAAATTAGCGAGACCAAGAGAAGATGTAAGGATGAAAAGTTGCATATCATGTAGAATCATGATATATATTCAATTTTTTTGTGCAAGTTTTTCTTTCTGTCCCTTTTCTCTTCTTATTAACTTCTTCTCTTCATTAGTATCTATGAGCGCTGGCTCAGGAACCACCAGCCTCCACGAAACAGCTACCCACGTACCAATGCCCCTATTGGTCACAATGATGGCTACTATATGGTTCCCTTCCTGCCTCTTTATAGAAACGGAGATTATTTCCTGTCCAATAAGGCTCTTGGATATGAATATGCCTATCTGTTGGACCCAGGTCAGTGCATAACTGTAAACATACCTCCTAAATGACCTTTTCTTTAAGCTTTACTGTCCTATCCTATTTGTCTCACCATAGGTCAGAGGTTTGTTCAGGAGTTCCTGAACCCCTACCTCCAGGAGGCACAACAGATCTGGCAGTGGCTCGTGGGTGCCGGGATTCTGGGAGCTCTGATTGCTGCAATCATCGCAGTAATCATTGTTTTTGCAAGACGGAAATGGAAGCGCAATCAGAGGAAGAAGAGAGCATCAAGCTACGGGGAGAGACAGCCATTACTGCATAGCAGCTCAGAGGAAGGATCATCTTCATATCAGACCACTCTGTAACACAGATACTGCACAACCCTGTGATGGTTATGAAGCCAATTAAAAACAAGAATCTGATTATGTTTTTTTTTAAATATATTCATGTACAGATGAGCCAGTGAAGCAACTTTTTTAAAAAAAGGAAAATGCAGTTCATCCAAACAAGAAAAAACATATTTACACCTCAGTGTCTTGCAGGTATCTACTATGGAATCAACAGAAAGGAAGTGGGTAGTGGTGATAGCACTGATAAATCACCACGTTAGCAACATAGCTGTCCATGCAGACAGTTACAGGTTTTAAAAATAACTTTACATGGGTTTGCAGGATTTGTCTAATCTAATTAGGGTAGACAACAAGAAGCAACCTCCTTTGTATTAGCGTGATGGGGACAGGTGAACCAAACCTTTAAGATTTGAGACCATTTAAAAAGAGACTATGAGCAAACAGCAGGGAGCTGCCACTGGGAGGATCACCTTAAAATGTTTTGCATTCAGTCGGCACACATTCGGAATAGAAAAATTATTTTGGGATTCCTTGAGGAAATAAGGCTCAAAGTAGTTTTTCTGATGTAGTTTTAACTTCCGGGGTTTTGTGAAAAATGCGATAAATGTAAAAAATGCACATTAACCACTGTTGTGAGTTTAATTTGGGTGGTTAAAAATATGATTTCAGAGAAAACACTGACTAAATTTCTAATGTACTCTCTACTGTATTTGAACTGATGCTAAAAGACAGCGTGCAGTTTTGCTTGCAATCCTCTCACAAGCAAATTAACTGTAGTTGTTACAGTGCTTACAAAGATGAATCATGAGTCTGTACATGCTTCATTAAAAATCTAACTTGATGCAAATTTGCTGCTTATTTTTTATGCAATAATGTTGATAACCACTTTTAAAAATAACTAGGAGATTGTGTGTTTTGCAGCATGGTGGCAGAAATCTGCATGTAATGCTGATTGACTGGGCTGTTCAGTTACTGCACTGCAGTTTGATGTTTGAGTGGTCATTAAGACTAGAAATGTATTGTTTCAATTATAAATAAATGTAAAACTAAATCACTCAATGATTGAAAACAGTACATTTAATAAAGATGTAATAAATATAAACCATTTATTTCATACTTGTGCCAAAAAAGAAAGTTGATCTTAAAGATTTAGATAAATGTCAAAAATTTCAAATTATAATTACAATGTTTACTCAGTTGATCAGAAAAAAATCAAGATGTTTATTCTTTGTAGAAACCTCCATTCTCCAGTTTGTGGCACTCAAAAAAAAATCAGAGCTTGTAAACATGACAAATACTAAAGTAAACCAGTAAATCATCATAACCTGAAATATGCTTCCATTATATGAGATTGCCAAAATCCTGCAGAACCTTGACATGTCAAATTGTAATTTATTTTAAACAATATAAATAAAATAAGCAACAAAAAAAAGTTTAAAAAAAAAAAGCTTGAGGTGTAGTGGTGTGTAAAGACTGCATCATCGTGTGCCCATTTTTAAACCACACTGTCTCAGACTCTGAGATAAGTGTTGTAATACTTTTTTCTGCCTCTTAGTTTTGTCAAATGTCACACTTCCCTCCAGGCTGTCTACAAATCCTTCCACAGCGAGAGAAACATACAGACCCGTAACAATCTGCAGAGACCTAAAATCCTTGCCCCCTTTTCTGAGCGTTTAAACGTGCTAAACATACAGTGCTTGACAATTTTCTTCGACCATTGCCCCAGTGTAAATTTAGCCCACAGTTGCCCTAAATTAACAGCACTGGTAATTACTAAAATCATTTTTATGTTGCTGTAATAGTTGATTCACCAGTATGCACAGCTTCTTTAATAGAAATACCTTTAATGTTAAAATATAATTATTGTTATTATCCATTCATTTTCAGGTTTATTGCTTTACAAAAGTATCAAAAAATAGTAAAGCACATTATTATTATTATTTTTGAGTATGATACCAAATTACACTTAATTACGTGAACAGAGAAATCAGTTTTAGTGGTTTAATGTCTAATAAATTTGTTAAGCACTGTATTTGAAGAATGTGATCATCATTTAGTCAGCGTTCATCGACAAATCCAGGGTGATTACAACTTGGTAATAAGCAAGACTTAAGAATGTGTGAGCAGTATATTTTAGATGCTGACAAAACAAATGTTGGGCCAGTTGATTCTGGATGTAGAAGATATCCATATATTTTGGATATTTAGAACTAGGTGGGGGCTTGGCTCTTAAGTCTCTTAATACTGTGATAAGATCAAGCTTGACTTGTGTGAGTCTGCAGTCGAGTAAAGGTCAAATAAAGTCTTGTTTCACTGGGCTGCGTTTATCAGCCCGCCACCTCCTAAATAAAAACTGTTTCATCCCTGAGTGATGTTTCAGGCGCTGGTCTGCAGAGCAATTCCCTCATGGTTAATGCCTTGTTGTGTTTGTGGTTGAGGGCATTTTAGGGCTGAGTCACACCTTTTTCCTCACACTCGACTCCAACATGAGAATGCAATTTTACTCCACAGAGGGGTGCAACAGGGCAGGGATGATACAGCAGCTTCAGGAGACTCCAAGCTTTTCTCACATGTTGATTGGGTCACAAACCAAAGTTGAAGCTTATTTAAAGCACCCAACAGGCTGTTTCGATGTGCCGGACCTTTAGAAAACATGTACAGAGATTGAATATAAATATAGTCTATCATTATTTAACTTTACAGTCAGTATTTATATCAAATGAAAATCCATCCAAGATTTTTTTAAGCAACCATGATTGTCCAAAGGTACTAAGAACTTTAATTTAACTAAAAACTTTTCCCATGATTGAATGAGAAGCCATCCACCCCAAAGTAGATGACTTCTACTGATATGCCCTGACAGTGTAGCACCAGCTCTAAAGTTTAATCAGCTGAACGACTCTTTGTTGAATTCGAATGTTGTTCCATTGTATTGAGCTGAGTTACACAGTTGGTGGAGAGTCCTGGAGATGCCCTTCGGTCCGCAGCAGAAAACACCAACACGTTTACTGAAACCACAGAGAAATCAATTTTAACAACAATGTTATACACACGTTTCTACAGCTGCGAGACTCACTGGATAGTCCCACTGTACTCACTGTTTGTTGGATTTTCCAATTTCATCAAAGAGTAACTTCCACCTGGGCCGACCAATCTGCATCCTTGATGTGAGTGGGCGGTACTTCTCCTCAGACATGCTCTGCAAAAAAAGCATAAAAAACTAGGATGCTTTGAATTCACATTTGCATTAGATGTTACATAAAGTTAATGCTATTACTACTACAGAAAAAAACATAACAAAGAAACATTTATGCTGTTTATGAGAAACATTTTTTGTTTGAGACTTCTATCAGATAAAGTGTACATCTCTCTAAATCAAAAAAGTGAAAAAGTCTGTTTTTTTCTCCTTTTTTCTCCTAGAGGCTAAAAGAATGTGGTATCAAATTTAAGGGCCACCAGTGCTGGACATAGCTGTGTTAGTCTACTGTTAGTAGAGCAAAGGAAATTTAGTCACAAAAAGGTGAATGTAAATGAAATGGGAATCAACCAATAAACTGGCTGGTTTGGTGAACCTTAACACAGTTGGAAATTTGGAGCTTTTGGACATTTATTTTATTTTTATTGCAACAAAGGACAATTCAAATGCAATCTGCGTCCAGGACAGCAACAACCACAGTCCACAGTAATGTAAAGAAGAGTTTAACAAATTACTTTCATAGCTAAGTAGTTAAGTAATGTATCCTGTTATTTTTGAGAAAAGCAATGAATAATGTGCCAAACATTTTTGAGTAACCCCAACGCTGATGGGAACACCCAGCGATGTTGTGTGATGCTAAACGGATAAAAAGAAGTTCTCTCCCCGTCGGGGAATCGAACCCCGGTCTCCCGCGTGACAGGCGGGGATACTAACCACTATACTAACGAGGAGATAGCGAGAGATCGGCGTATGCCATACAAAAACAGAACTCGGTCACTGTGACGTTATGCCTGCTTGTAATGTATATTTATGGCAATACGTCGATTATATGTCCCGTAGCGGACACGGCTAGCTTCAGAATCGACGGCTAACTACTTCCTGTTATACGTCTTTGAAGCTCGCCGCTCGGGCCGCACGCTTAGTTTCTATACTGTAATGTAAATTCTCGGTGCACAAGTCACCGAGGTCACAAAATTTTAAAAAATGAATGAAGTAGTTACTCGGACCAGAGAGGACCCCAGAGGACTCGAGGCTCCGGACAGTTTAAAATAAGCAAGGGTCCGACTGACGTAAACTTCGTAATCAGACGTCCATCGCGAGAGTCGCACGAATACGTTCAAAACTCCTCAAAATGTTTTCAATAAACTAATATAACAGAATTATTTTCTCTATATTGGCTGGCTGTTAAATCGCCTAAAAGAACAAAAGCGTTTGCTTTAATGGAACAGTCTGGAAAACATGCAACAGATACACTTAAAACTGTCCGCTGTAGCTTCTCTCTGTTTGTAAAGCACCGCCCTCTAGTGGGTGGAGTTCTTAAAATCTAACAAAAGATAAACCGAGAAGAGCAACAAAATTACAAGATTAGCAAAGAGAAACACTGATGTGTGTGCGTGTTTGTGTGCCACAATTACCTGCAAGCTGTCTGGTTGACTGATATACAGTTTCAGATTAAAGTAGTCCGGTCTGTTTTCGTTCCAGAGCTAAATGAAAAACATGGTTTGTAGTGTTGCTGATGTGTATTTGATTTCATTCATAAAGTACAATACAGGATATAAATGCAGCGTTTATTTTCTAGGTTTTTCTGACATAAAGAAGCAGAGGTGAGACTACAAAGGTGAGACAAAACCCAGCAAACCAAAAACAGAGGCTTTTTGCTCAAGTCTACAACTTCTAATGTTTGTAACTATAAATCTGCTGTCTCACAGACACATAAACCTCTAACCTTCGTCTGCCGAATGCCACAAACATTTAGAAAACTTGAATTATAGCTTGCCATTTAATTCCAGCATGATTAATATAACATGAAGGTTCTAACAGCCAGAGTTTGTCCTGACCTTGTGATGCAGAGCACACAGCAGCTCTGCGAACCAGTAAAAGGACTGGAGTTCCTTGCAGACCCACACAAAATACAACCTCTGCAACCTGAAACCCATCCAGCCATCACTAGGTGTACAGCAGGAAAGAAGGAAGAAGTCCATTAATAAATGCCCAGTGTGTGCATCATTTATAAGCATATAATATATTTTTGTAAGAACTCACAGCAGCGCCCGCAGCACACAGGCGAACGGGGTGACTCCTATTCCGCCGGCAACACAAAGACTGACATCATAGTTGAATACCTCTTCTGACGGACCTCCAAATGGCCCATCAACATAAACTCTGAACATACAATGCGGACAAAAAAAATAACAACACAAAGAAAACAAAAGATCGTTGGCTGAGAAGCTACCAAGATAAATATACACATATGCAATTATATTTCTCCCTTGGGTCAAACACACATAAACATCCTGCATTTGAAATCCTAGTCTGGGTGCAGTTGTGTGTGTGTGTGTGTGTGTGTGTGTGTGTCTGTCTGTCTGTCTGTGCTTTGGTGTGTGTGAACTGACAAATAGACAGCAATCCCCCAAATACATAAATTTCTCCACAACAGCTGCTCGCTCTCTTGTGTGATCAAGAATACACACACAAAAAATTAGACACAAACTTAACTCAACGTAACACAGAATACTGAGAAGATATCACACATGAAACTACATAAAAGATAAAGAACATGAGGGCCATCCACACGAGGCGTGGTTTGCGAGGTTTGCCATTACTGTCACATAATCATGAATACAGGAATCTGTAACACTTCTGAAATATTTATATTCATGGTCAAAATATATTCCGTTATTTAAAAAAATGAAATTTGTTCCAACACAGGAGGCCAAGGGGGTTTGGCCCTTTGATGGTTTGTTTAACTCATCTGACTGTCTATCAAACACAGAGCAGGAAGAGCACTGAGTCAGAGGTCAAAAGGTTGAAACCTTAAGCCATTCTGGGATTCTGAGCCTTCATGAGAAATCAAGTCAGCCACATTATTTAAGCAGACACACACAGAAACGTACTTGGGGTATCTCCTCTTTTGGGCCATGGGAAGGATCTCCATGTCTATCCTTGGCTCAGGAAGCAGCAGCTGTGTGAATCGTTCTGAGGACAGAGGAGAGGAGATAGTTCAGGCATGGTGTGATGTGTGAAAAAACCAGAGGGATCTCCTAATGGTCACATATACTCTCAAGCCTATTAGAATATTTAGATACATAATGCTTCTGTCAATGTAACTTCCATCTATTCATTTTCTACTGCTTATCTGGGTCCAAGTTGCAGGGGCATCAGTCTGAGCAGAGAAGCCCAGACTTACATCACCTCAGCCTCCTCCAGCTCATCCAGGGTGACACAGAATTGTTTCCACGCCAGCTGCGTGAGTCCTGGTTCTGCCCCCAGGGGTCTCCTCTCACTAGGACATACTACAAATACCTCACCTGGGAGGCGTCCAGGAAGCATCCTAGTCAGATCCCTCAACTAACTCAGCAGGCTCTTTTCGATGTGCAGGAGCAGCAGCTCTATTCTGACGCCCTCTAAACTGTCCGACCTCCTCATCCTGTCTCTAAGGGATCACAGCTCCCTTCGAGTCCCTTGAAACCCTTATATTGATGCTATGATTATTATTCCTTGTAATGCACTAATATCCTTATTCTTTCACCGATTTATTCAAAAACTGAGAATAAGAAGGCAGAAATGGACAGGAGGAATTAATGGTTGCAATAGTTGCTAGTTGCACGTCAGATTAGGTTGCAGGTAGGGTTATAGGGTTTTAGAAGTGTTTGCAGTTACAAAGTAGCTACGGCATGAATTTCCTACTGAAGCATAAATTCCCAGTAAGAGTTCATAAATTTTTGAAAATTAATTGGCCTGTAACACATTTCCAGCATCATAGGCTACAGGTCCTAACTCATGAATGTTAGTACTGATCTTTCCACTCAAAAACACCGGTTGGGTCCGACTGACGTAAACTTCGTATTCAGACAGTAAGTCTTTTAGCCAGAACTTCCACTAAAAGATATTTCCTTTAAGTTGGCTGCAAACCAGTCCTTTTTCCTGAACAGACTGCACATACTGTGTCCAAGTGACATCAAGTCCTCGTTCTGGTTTTATTAGTTAATGGAGTTCAAGAATGGTAAAAACTGCATTCTTGCCATTTTAAACATTCTTGAACTCCATTAAATAAGGTCTTCTAGAAAGATGATGAACCTGTGGGAACAATCTTGGCCTTGAGCTAAAGAAGGAGTCTTGCACACTCACTCACACACACAAGGAGAAAAAAACAGGGGATGATTACACACATCAAAATGTAGCTCTTCGGAAATGTGTCCTCAGCAGAGAGAACAAAACAAAACAGCTTCCATCCTGTCAGCTTTGATAGGGAATAGAAACTGTGTGTCACTCTTTTCTCTCTCTCTCTCTCTCTCTCTCTGTGTGTGTGTGTGTTTATGTGTGAGCCCACCAGTCCAGTCTCCCACAACTCGCAGATGGATGCCCAAAGTTTCCTTGTTCTCTGTGGGACACTGTGAGGAGTTAAAGGGCTGACAGTTACTCAAAATACAAACACACACGTTAACACACAGAGACACGTGCAGCCAACACTAGAAAAACTGGCATACACACAAACACATGGGTCAGCACATATACAATACATAGCTACAGCTCTTTTCACTAAATTTAACAATCTACACACACACACACACATTGATGGACACACACGCACGGCCTTCCTGTTGGCAGACAGTGTTACTAGCCTCAGGGGTCTGTCTGCTCTCTGTCAGAGTGATTCTCTACCCTCCTCCTCAAAGCTCTACAACACACCAGGCATAGGCATGCACAGTTATTGTGCTCCTTTGTGGGAATCAGTGGGTTTTGTATGTGGCTGTGTGTGTGTGTGTGTGTGTAAATGATTCCATCCCTTCCTGCTGTGCGAGCATACAGGGATTTCTTTATCCTCTCCTACTGTATCATGGAATCTGAACTAATCCCGTAAGCATCAATACACAGCGTGAAACACAATATTACTGCACAGCCCAGGTGTCAGTCAAGTGCCAGTCATCAGCAGAGGGTGTGTTGAGTATCTACTAATAAACATCTGCATTTACATGTGTATACAGAATATATGTGTGCTTGCACTGTGTCACGACAGAGGAATGCGTTAAAGCGAGCTGCACTAGGTCTTACCATTGTGAGCGTGAAGGGATGGTTCTCAAATGAGGAGACACCTGGGCAGTTAAGAAGAATATGCTGAGAAAAAAGAGGAGGACGGGAAGTCGCAGAGAGACAGCAGGATGTAAAAGAAGGAGGACGGGGGGATTAGAGAGGGGATATGTCGAGAGAAAGAAATCATCAGATGAATCAAATGAGTGGAATTTCCCTTCTCTCCAAAAAGCAGCGGATATTTGACCAACTCACCTGTCCAGGTCGAGCTTTGAAGTTCTTTTTCAGCATGCGCAACTCCACGACATCACAAGGGTGCCTGATGACTGTCACTATGGTAACAGGGTCACGGCTCTGGATGTAGCGGTAGAAACGCTCCACACAGTAGAGACAGAGAGGACCAGAAACCCACAGCCACGTCTACACACACAGAAACAACACAGCACAAACCAGGCATATGGGATAGATAATGAAAGCAGTTTCACAAAGACAGCTTTATGTCATGTGTGTTGCTCTCCTGAGTTTATTTCTTTTGCGATGTCACTATGTTACAAGATCTTAGCAGTTACTCTGGTGTGACCCCAACACTGTCACATAAAAGGAAAGATCTGACAAATCAATGACTTAATAGCTCATGTGGCTCATGATCCATCACAGTTCCTGGTTACTGAAACGAGTGGACTACAGAAAGAAAACGTTTTGTTGGTTCCAAGTTTGTTTGGTCTTTTTTGTAGATAATGGCTCCCACTGTGGTTCTCTGGACTCTCAAAATCTTAGAAATTGCTTTGTAATTCTTTCCATACTGAAAGATATCAGTGACTTTGCTGTTTATCTTGAGATTCTTAAGATCATGACATGATGTGTCATTTTTTAAAATGTTTCACTTTACTTCACTTTGTCAGACAGGCTGAATTTAAGTGATTTCTTGATTCAACAGGTCTGGGAGCTATCAGGCTTGAGTGAGGCTAGCTTTCCAGAAACTCTGCTTTATCGCAGTTAATTCACGATTTAACAAGCAGAGAGTGATTTCATTTATTTTGCCCAGTCAATTAAGTCTTTATTTAAAAAGTGCATTTTGTATTTACTCCCACAAAGGGGGCAAATACTTTCTCGCAGCACTGTAAGCAAACCAATGACTGCTGCCGCTGTTCTGGTGGCATCAGTATTTGAAAAGTGGTTTGAATCATGAGGCTTGGCGATTTGAAACTTTGCATAATCACGGCCATTCAAACTACAGCAGCCGAATTTTCCCTCGGGAATGTATGTAAGTCGGCGAATGTTAGTACAGAAATGTGTACCAGGTATTTTCTATCAAAGCTTTGTAATTCCATCAGCCTGTTCCCCATCACAATAACCCGAGGAGACTCTGAATCAAATCCAGCTGAAAGGAGAGAGTACGCTCACAAGAATAAATACTAAATCGACTGATATCACAGTGTGAGGTTTTTCTCTTCCTTTCTGTTGGCAGTTACCTGTAACAGACTAATTGCTCACAGCTTCAGTAAAGCCCTGGGAGCACAACTGTACTTAAGGGGGGATTTATGGAACCAGCTCGTTGCTTAACGACCAAGTGCAAACACATCATCACACACGCAGGAGGAAACACACACAAAAACAGGCCTTGATGTAGAGAAAGGATGCAGCCCCCCCTAGCAGTATTACACCCCTGCTCAATGGGACCTACCAACACTTCCCAAATACTCAGCATTCACCCAAAAGCCCCAACCACAAACCCCAAAACGCTGACAAAGACGTAAACAAACATTTCCTTCAACTCAAACTGAAACACAAACACATGTAAATATGCTCATAACACACATGCCCGGACCACTCACACACACACACACACACACACACACACACACACACACACACACACACACACACACACACACACACACACACACACACACACACACTCTGACCTGGGGATAATGTGGCTGGAAGTGAGCGTCCTCGTTGCATCGCCTCTCCTCTTCTTCACTCGTGTCCAGTTCATCTCCCTGCTGCTCGGTGCTGCTCTGGTTGGCTCTGAAGCAACCAGGGGGGTGTGCCTCTATGTTGGTCTGATACTTTAGAGCTCCACTGATGAAAACAACATAATGTTTTCATCAGTCACACTTTAGCACATTTACTCATCACTCTTTTAAGACTACTCAGGCAAAATAGGTTTAAAATGAAAACTAGGGGCTGAGAGTTCAACCACACAGAAGAAAAAACAGGCGCGAACAAGCACTTGGCTGAATAGGATGACTAGTACCTGCATTTGAATTTCACCTGAAAGACTTTCAGTTCCTTGGAAAAAGAAATGACTCTGTGTGTTGCATAAGTGTAGAGGGGAAACCCAAACACCCACATGCACTGTTAGTGCTACCTACCCAACCATGTGTATCATCAGGATGACGTAGAAAACAATGAAGAGGTTGTGTGTGTACCAGAAGATCTCATAGTTGGACACGCTGTAATAAATTACAAGATGATCAGAGTTTACTAAGGACATGATGTACAGACTCCCAGCTCAGAGCCTGAGTGAGGAGAACATCAAAGATCAGTAAAGAGGTCGTTACACAGAACAACCCCTCCATAAACACGGCAAACAACAACCAAGCTCTGTATTCTCCCTTTTCGAATGCAGCTCTTTTTTAATGGTAACTAAGATATACGCAACATGGCTAAGATATCCTGTTACACCCAACAATGTCATATGATTCTTCTGGTTCTGTACTAACCAAAACATAGCTTAATCTGTCAATCATTCTCCAGAAACAACAACTAAACACAGCATAAATCTCTTTTAAGAACTTAAAAGAGAAACTATTAGAGCAACGTATTGCTCTCTGGCATGTAGTATAAAGCTCTTTTGTTTCTCTGAGTTAACTGTACTTGATCATGAAGTGGAATGATGCTAGAAGAGATTACTCAAGCTATCCCAATCTATCATTCCTGGGAAAGTGGAAGGAATTTTTGGAGAGGAAAGTTCCATTTCAAAAAATAAATACATAAAAATATTGCAGAATTCATTTCATGCATATTCTCACTTGAAAAAAATTCAACACTGTGGCCCGTGACTTTTTCTTTTTTATACATTAAGCTGTAAAAGTGGGCTTCTCTTCAAAGTCTTTAGATGAGCTCATAGAGCACACATTTTCTCCTCCATGGGCATCGTAACGCAAAGTTTCTCACAACTCAACACTTTCTAATGTTAAAGGCAACAGGGAACAGACATGAAGGTACTGCAATCCGTAAAACATAAATAACCTTGGAGACTTTAAAGTTCATATCCGTGGATCACTGACTCATTAAGCAGGTATTCTTCTGCTGTGCAGCCGCCATCATCCCACCACTCCAGCCACTTAGCCAAATTCTTATCTAAAGCCTTAAGTGGTCTGGAAAAGCCTCTTATCCCCTGTTCAATTACCGAGGAAATCAGGGAGGCCGTTCGGAAGACTAATACACGTATAGCGAGTGACCCACTATGACCTGAATAAGGACAGAGCTGTGATTTTCTCTCCCACAACCTTCTGTTATTGTGCCTCCTCATGGTCTCCAGCTTACATTTCACTTTGACTAACACAAAATGAGTCATGAGCTCAGACAGAAAGAGAAAAGCGAAGAAACACAACACAGAGATACTGATGTCTCGCCTTCTGTCTGACAGACAGACATAAATACAAATCGTGTTTGTATTGAGGAGCGGAGACGTGGAGCTGGGCTCCAATTCATCCCAATTACAGTTACTCATCAAGTCTATGAGGGTTCTTTCCTCGCTTCTATTAATACAAAGACTATGATGACTATTATAATGGTGGTCTGATTTAGCCTACCGTACACAGTAGGAGGAGGATATGAACATCAGGAAGAGGATGAGGACCAGCAGCACACCAGTGACTCCTGGGACTAAAGACAATAACTCAGTTACAGAATGGAGACAAAGCCAACAAAGTACTTAGGGGTCACAAACATACATACAAAAATACACATAAGGGAATTGTCTGCTCACATGTTTAAAGCAATATTTGCCATTTAATTTAATATAAAAACTGAAGCTATTTCAAAAACACAACATGACTTCCTATTCTTTCTAAAGCCACTAATCTATACCATAGTGCATGACAAAGAGTAGTCCTTACTTGTGGTCAGAATAATCAGCATGGGGTCCTAGGAAAGAAAGAAGAAAATAAGAATTGTGTTCACTCTTCTGCATCCGTTTCTGTGAGGACCAATGAAGAGTTTTTGATCTCACAGAGGAAGCCAAGTCTGTGCTTTGGAGAGAAAACTGTCTGCAGGCTTCTTTCCAACACATCACTTTAGCTGGTGACTTTCTAGAATGTTCTTGAAGGTGAGCTAATCAGCAGACAAAATCTCCAGACGACTAGCTTTGGCTAAAAGTGTGGACATATTTGGATATTTCCCTCACTTGCTCAAACAGGTTGATGCTTTCAGATTTAGAGATTAGTGTGCTTCACAATGAATGCTTCTCGGATTATATAACAGTAGCTTAAGCTTTGATATAAAAGACAGTTGAACATCTGGCAATCCAGCAATCATGTTTTCTTTTAGTGGATGTTTTACATTGTGAATGACCAGGTGTGCAGGACTGTTTTGCTCATGTGCTCCAGATGTGGTCAGACAACAGGTTTCAAGCATGTCTTGAAACTGGAAGCACAGGATTTGCGGCGGGACGTGTCACTGTGATGGTGAGTTCATGGGGGTGTGCTTGAGTCTCACCTCTCCTCTGTAGCGAGCCAAATTGAGAGCCGGAAAGTCCTCTGAGTATCTCACACTGAATCTGACAACATTAACCAGGTGGGCAGAAACGTGCATAACTAGAGGAGAAACAAAGCGTTACACTATGCTGATTTAAAACACATTTAGTGCGCACATACAAGACTTCAAACAGACACGCTCTCACTTAATTATACATGTTCAAAAGAACTGCCTTCAGAAACTCATACAAACATTTCTTTGTCTATTCAGCAAAAACTCAGCAAAACAACCTCCCCACTTACTAGCTGGCACACACACACACACGCACATAGGACACACACTCCTAGCTGACATCATGGCCAAACCACGCAGTTGTTTAACAGCTGATGGAATTAGAGGGTGTGATCATGAGACACAAGGGTCCTATTTTCCCTACTCACATCCTTCGTCACTCCCACTGCCTCCTCTATTGCTCTCTTTTCTTTCTTCCTCCTCTCCGTCTCTGTCTCTCCCGCTGCCTCCCTTTGTTGTCATTTGTTGTCTCTGAGGTTTGTTTTTCAGCACATGAGAACTTTGCCCCGGGGTTGGGGGCGGGGGGACGCATATGTAGGCGTAGGGAACTGCTGAGTAATGTTTAATGAGTTGAGAGGTGAGTGGTGATGAAGATAAAAGAAGAACTTAAGTTTACAGGTGATGCAATGGCAAAGAACAGATGCCAGCACTTGAAGTTTTTTTTTCATTTTTTTAATTTCTGTCATTCTGCTGCCAAAATCTCAGCCGATCAACCCAGGCTAGAATATCCGTGAAACCACAGAATGGAAGATTTTAACCGACGTTCCCAGTCCCCAGATAATGGATTGCTTCTTGCTGACCATTTTGGTTTTAAGTAAAATGTCACTCCAACTGTTATATGGGCCGTGATAAAATGTGCTCTGAAGAAAATACAGGCATTCTGTTTCTATTTAATGCAAGTTAGCATGTTGATGTATGAATGTAAGCTGGTGAACATCAGTCTTTCTCTTCCATGGAGATGAACCTGCTTAATAAGCAATCAAGTAACGCAGTTTGATTGGTTAAACACTCTCAGCTGATGAATGAATGGCCTTATTTATCACTTTATCAGTAATCAGTAATGCATAATTTTGACAATCATCGTCTGGCCAGCTCTTCTCCGCAACCACCATTAATCACATTAATTAGTCAGATATTTAGAGCGAGGCAGGACCTTTTTACAATGCCTGAATCTCTGCTGCAGGAAAGCTCACAGCATGTGGCTTACCACTAACTTCACTTGTGGTTCAGCTTTTTGTGCCACATGCAAGTAACTATAAGAAACAGCAATGCCGGTCAGGCTTCCCAGAAACATATGAATAAGAGGAAGACCCCTCCAAAGAAGAGAGCCACTGAACCCACAGCTGCTTGAGGCTCCCATGATGTCATAGGAGGAGACCCATAAGAATAACATACACACAGACACGTAGACAGTAAAAAGAAACACAAACAGCAAGAAGAGCATCACAGCTGGTTCAGCAGAAATGCTGAGCCAGCGTGGATTCATGTGTACACATTCAGCACACAGACTAACACAGACAGGCACACAGTGATACATGAATGAATATGAGGCAGGTTGACGAGTGACAGCTTTTACCAGAAAAGATGCAGATGGCAACGCCACACGCCACATGAAAGGTCTTGGACTTGTCCAGCAGTCTGCGTGTCTTTCTGCTTGATATCTGCATCAGTGTGTGTGCCACACAGACAATAGTATTATTCACGTGGCTGGGAATGAAAACACCAACTAATCCTCTTCCTTCTACCCTAATCAAGACTGCAATCCTATCATGTTTCTATATTCATATTTGCCTCTGTATTTTTCAGCAGTTCTTTTACAATATATGAGTCACTTTTACAGAATAAGCCCCACAACCTGTTTTCACTGATACAACCAAACCCACTTGGGAGTTCTTCTTCCCGTCCCTAAAAACTCCAATGATCCATCCGAGCTGTAGTATTTCTTACCATCCGTGTTCCTCGTACAAAGGTCACCAGAGAGCGACACATGGGCAAAAGCACCAAGCTGCAGTTCAGGTTTAGCACAGTTGCAGATGCCCTGCTGATGCACAATCCTAGCTGGGAAAGACACACACACAGACACACACACACACATACATTGTTAGGCAAATTGCCAACACTGGGCCTCATTTGGTGGGTGTAAAGTGGCCTGGTGGATTAAGGTGCACATTTTTGATTATTCCCATTCAGATATGAGCTATTCAATCATGGCCAATTGAATAGCTCGTAGTGCTAGATAAAACTATCTTTGTCTTTCTCAGAATAGAGACCTGAGGACCCCTTTAGGAGTTTGTTAGTCTTTAAATGGAAGACATTCATTTATTTTGGAAGTCATCCAGTTTTTGGCTTTAAAAAGGGATTTAAAAAGACTGGAAAACGCTGTTTATTCTCTAAGTATACACTCAAAGACTCTTCTGACTACACCACTGTTTTGCCACCACTTGCAAGTTTTACAGTCTGTCATCCTTTCAGTACAGAGCAGGTTAAGTAGAGGCCCCTAACAACTTGATGACAAGTGGACAGTTTACCTGAAGCGACACAGGGGGGACATCTGTGCAATGTGGTTTTACAAATCTTAATCTTAGAGCTCGACAATTGAAGCTGTTTTCAAGCTTAAAAGCTGGACGTCCTTTGGCATCTTGTAAACACAGCACATTTAAACACTTTCTTGGCAGCCTGAGCGTGCGCTGCAGGTGCCGTCTCTTCTGATTATCCCCAAGAAACTGAAATGACTGGTGTGAGAGATGAAGGTAAGCACAGATCAAAGACGGAGAGCGCGTCTGAAACTGGAGTCCAGCCTTTGAAGGGATGGAGGATTTAAATAGCGGTAAAGATTTGTGATGGCTGTAAGAGATGCAACATAATATAGGAAGTGCGCTTAAAACAATGTGATTCCTTAAGGCGGCAGCAGCTTCTGGTCAGTCACCAGTTTCAAGTGATTAGCTGTCACAGTGTGCTGTACAACAGATGCTGAAATATAAGAATGTGGTGAAACAACTGGTCAAGAGTTAAAATCGACATATAGCAGATGATGGGGGAAGACCAGCATGCTTATAAATCAGACGCCTACACCTTTGAAAGACTTCCCACACACACACGTTCACTCAGCATACCTTACTAAGAACAGCTGTCGCCAAAACCAAGCAGGAGGTCTGATATCCTCCCTGCTTTCTGTACATCCCCAAAACCCGAGTTACACAGGTGAAGGAGAAAATTTGGATATATGAAGTGTGAGCTGGATTCAGTTTGCCTTCAAAATACATCTCCGTCTTTGCATGTACACACGTACACGTGCAGACACACACATAAGCTTAAGCCCTCTGGTAAGGCATTCAGTCAAGCCAGCAGCGTGCCCACACTTGCCCCTCTCTCCCCTTTGCTATCCACTGTACACGCAGTGCAATAGCTCGCACATGCTGCTCGCTGCCACATCTAATTTTATCACTTCCAGCTTTACCTTTGTTTTTTTCATCTGCTGGCTTTTCATACTAGCTTTTTGTGTGCTTTAACAACTTCATTTACAAATACTCGTACTGCATTATATGTGCTAAACTTTATTCTTGGCACATTTCAGTTATCAGTTTGGAGTTTGTTCAGCACAATTTGATATATTTTTAAACACAGAATCCAGGTGAGGGCTTCTTTTTTTTTGCTATATTTGCATAAAAATGTGCTTTTTGGGAGAAAATCACAGATCTGGTGCAGAAGCAATGACTGCAATTATTATTTCCAAAGACAAGGAACTTTTTCACTCACACAAGCATGCATCGAGATTCACACACCCACGCCCACAGAGACACCATTGAGACCTTGTGACAAAAATTACACCACATGAGCGAGCAGGCATTAAAATCTAAACCTGATTCTATGTGTGTGTGACTGGTTGACCCAGCTCATGTCCCTGCTGCCTGGTTCTGGAGGTCACAATCACAAGCCACTATAAGTGGTGTGTTTATCGCTTCCTTAACAACAATAAGAATCAAATTTTGTAGCAGAAAATAGTGTAAAAGTCACACACAACCTTGTTTATTTGTGGAATTATGAAGAGCACTGTAGGTCTACTGAATAAAGCTACTGTCAGCGGTTCCCTTATTCACAAGAACCAGGGATTTTTCACTTATCAGCCAAAATATGTGAATCACTACATCATGGAGCTAAACTTTGTAGGCCTTATGAAGGTACATGATTTATAACTAATCTCAAATGATATGGTGGACGAAAGTCACTACGTTTCTCACAGCTGGTCAAAACACAGTTGCTACTTATATCATTAAGAGTGACCTTGTTATTTTCAGTTTTCTTTTGTGAAAGTTAGCTGGCATCAACAATATCATGACCTTCAGGGTCACTGATGAGTTTTTCCTGTCTCACGTGTCAAGATGTACAAAAACAAAAATCTTGAAAAATTTGTTTATGTCTAATCAAACATATGCAGCTAAGAAAGGGTTTGATGTAAGGGCTCAGTAAAGGGTCCGTTTCCTTCTTTAAGCTTGGTTCAACACAACACATCTAGAAAGTGCATGTAAATGTATCAGGTCTCACCCCGAGCATCTTGTAGAGGTAGTGGTATTGCTGTCCAGTGAAGTAGAGCAGGAAGGTGCTGATGAACAGCCAGGTGTTAACTCCCAGCCACAGAATCTACCCCCACACACACGCAGACACACACACACACACACACACACACACACACACACACACGAAACACATCATCACAAACAGCACAAGAAACTGCCTGTAAAAGTCTCGTGCACATCTGTATCTGAGTTCAGGCCACAGCTGCTCTACAATAGCCAAGCAGACTGCATGGATACAACATGTACTCAACACAGTAACTACTGAGCAGCAACAACTTCATTTGAGCGTTCTTGGAGAATTGTGTAAGTTAAAGATAAATAACAGATATATTAACGAGTCAGTTAACAGATTTAAGTGGAGATGGGAGGTTTTCAAATGTCAGACAAAAACTTTCCCCACCAGGACGAAGTGCTTCCCTCCTTCGTTGGCCACCCAGCTCCGCGCCGACACAACCATGATGCCTTCGGGGGCTCAGCAGCTGCCCAAACTTTTCACCAAAGCTCCGGTGTGGCCAAGATCTCAGAGACTCGTCCTCCCTGCAGCTCTGCCTCAGTCTGTGTGCCAGACTGCAGTGTCCACAGAGCAGCCGGTGCCTGCTCAGTCCAACCTCCCAGGAACTCCTCCGTTCACAGTGCATTTTCAATTTTTAGCCACCACAGCTCTTTCTCTCTCTGCCCCTCTCACCAGTCCCCCCCATGAACGACACGCAAGGACATTAAGACAGCAGCTTCCCTAAAACATCGTGAATTTATAAAAATACACAGGACGAACTCATTGAAACTACAAACACACTTGGGGGGAACAATAAACTACGATTAATCGCTCCTTGCTGCGTCTTTCTGGCACTAGAGGGCGCTATAGACCAGCGTATCCCCGTGAAGTCTCCAATCTTTGACTCCTATAAGGTACTTTTTAAAAATTATACTTACAGTTTTAATCACACATTTTAATTGTTGTTTTTGTAATTACAAAGAGTTGCAAAGTTGAAGTTTATTTGAAGCCGGAGTGTCAAATTCTTTCTTTTGTCTGATCTGAAGTGGGGTTGGTAGGTCGAATAACCTGCCTGACTTTAAAGGACAATTATTTTATTTAAAAAAAAATTCAATTTAACTAAACCAAACATTTTAAATAACAGACGAACAGTCTGGAAAAAAAATACACTGACAATTTTTTGAAGTAAACAACTAATGTGTTGTAGTCTTTATGACAATTTTAGCAGGC
This sequence comes from Neolamprologus brichardi, assembly GCF_056152115.1. NCBI lineage: Eukaryota > Metazoa > Chordata > Actinopteri > Cichliformes > Cichlidae > Neolamprologus > Neolamprologus brichardi. Next base: position 18,350,337 of record NC_142117.1, on the reverse strand, counting down.
ATGACGTTAACAGTGCAATTAATTGAAAAATAGTTATAGATTTTACGCTTTAGCACACACACACACAGTGGAACTATAATAATAACTTTTATATTACCAAGAAATTATTAACACAGACTCATTAACGTATTAACTTATTAATGTGCTGTTTATGCAATAAGAAACCACTGAGATGAAGCTACTTTCGGCTGCTCCCTCTTCACGAGGGGTCTTCACATCGGGTAGCTCTGTATGTTTGATTTGGCACCGGATGGCCTTCCTGACCCAACACCAAAGGACAGTTGACCACAGAGAAATTATTGCTAAAATTATAACTGTATAATCACTGTGAAAGATATTAGATGTTTGATTTGAATTTTTGCTAACAAACTAAGAATTGCTGTTTGGGGAGATGCATGTGAGAGTCCATGTTAAGATTGTGATTATGACCTTTAGATCTCTGCATGGACAAACACCAGCATACATCAGAGAATATTTACACCCTATAGGTCCCCAGAGGTCTCTGAGGTCATGTGATCAGGTCCTTGTGTATCACACCAGGCTGAAAACTAAAGCAGACAGCGCTTTTGCAACAGTTGCTCCAAGACTCTGAAACTCCTTTTGAGCTTGAGATCTTTGGGTTTGATGAACGCTTTCAAAAACAGATAAAAACTCATTTTTTTTTAGACTTTTTGTTTTTCAGTTTTTCAGCATTTTGTTGTGTAGCCCTTTGTGATGTTTTTCTTGAAATGTGTTATACAAATAAAACTTTCTTACTTACAGTTTATTAATTATACCTGAAAAACAAGTTAAATTAAAAAAAAAATCAACATCTAAATTAACATCTTAATTAAATTTGATTCCCAGATAAACAGCTTGTTGAGGAGTCACTGTTGTGGTTTGTGAACTCCTCACATTCCTGAGGGCAGAGAGCCTCCTCCCCACTTCACGCTTCAGCCGACTGCATGAAAGAGCTATCCTATACACCACACAGCTGTTCACAGAGCCAGGAGGGGTCAAGCAGAGCAGAGCATGCAAGTCTTTGCTGTGGGAAAACATGCATGACTATCAATAGCAACAGACAGTGGTCTAATAGGAAATCATGAAATTTTAGCTGATATGGATCTTAAATTAAATAAACTTGTGCTTAATAACCTGCTTCCCTCTGTAGGAGCTCGGCTCACATTTCAGCAATGTGTAGAAAAGGGATTAAAGCTATCATACCTTTGATTGTGTGACAGAAATGGGTTTCACTAACCTGATTTGTTAGATCCCTCCTTTCTAAATAAAAGCCTCTGTGGCTGGTGAAATGTGCTTTTATTTCTTTTATTTGAGATTAATTAAATTTTTATTATTAAAAAGGCCAATATCAGACATTTCCAGGTTTGGTGCTTTGATGGAGGTTATGAGAGAGTTCAGAAAGAGCATGCTGGGCTAAAGTTTGTTCAGCTGGATCAGTGTCTGCTGACTAGAAGTGTTCAGTGCCCTACACATTTTCCCCATGACCGAAAGTGATTTAGTATCTGCTATTCCATTTTCACTCCCCCAACCTCTGCTTTTTTTCTCCACTAGTGTCATTAACCCCCACCCCCCACTAGGAAAACAGTATCCAGAGTGGCTATCTTGTTTTATACTGAGTAATAACTGAGTCAGCACTGGAACAGCCAAGGTGCATGGCACAGCAATCAGCTCACAGGCAAAGCCAAGCATTAATGACTAGTTGCTTCTTTGCATTCCTGTCCAAGTTTTCACTCACCGCCTCTTTCAGTCAGCCACCACACTCCCTCCCTCTCTGTGTATCACACTCCACCTCACTCTGCCATTCCCCCGCTGTGCACTTCTCAAACAAATTACTCTCTATCGCTATCTCTGCAAGCGTGCCCTGTGCAGTCAGTTGTGTCCGCGTGTGGAAAAGTTGGAGCCGTGCTGTTTTAAAATGAGGAAAGAGAGCAGGTGGATTCGGTGGATCAAGTGGATTGTGATTGTGACAGTTTTGTTCGTGCTGGGCTTCTGCATAGGTGAGCGTGTAAAGTCAACCCTAGCTTTATCTGTATACTGATTGATATTGCCTGCGTGCTTTTCTGTTTCTTTTTAATGAAGTCTCTAATGGTATTGGTGGAACAACAGCATAGCTGTCCTGGATATGTATATTAATGAAGAAACCAGAGAGAGTTAATTAAATGACTTAAATAAATACACTGCTTAAGGAGATAAAGCTTTTGTTGTTTTGTTTTTGTGAATTTCTCTAAAATGATTAATGTGAACTGTTAAAGTACTTAGTGCCCTTCGTGATGGCACAGTTTGAAGAGCTTGAGTGTCACCATACTGACAGATTTCACGTCTTTGTGCTCACAGCAGGTTAACACTCACTCCATAAACCCATCGAACCTTACAATATAACATTGGCAACCTTTTGTCAAGCACCAATACAACCAGTATAGTCCATCTATTGCCTGCTATTTCCTCTTTAAAATAACAATTTTAAACACATAACAGTGTGTGTGGTAACAATTTGCTTCTTAAGAGAAGTGATGCCATTGCAACTCACTCAATGGTTGTTTGTGCTCTATTTGTCTATGTGTAGGCTGGTTTGCAAAGCCTTCAAACACACAAAACCAAAAGGATTCCAGCCATTACCTGAAGGATTTTTTGGAGGAAATGAAGGCAGATAAGATCAGAGAACATCTCAGGTAAAAAGTGATCACCAGTATACTAAATCTGTTGTGTAAATCTGTATTGGAGTGGTCTCTGTTGACTTTTTGACCCCCTCTGCTCCAATGTTTGTAGTCACACAGCAGTGCTAGTCATGGCGCTGACATCCCACTGACTCACCCAAATCTAACATGGTGTGCCAGGTGGTTTGTTGAGACCTTTGAGGACTCCAGCAAAGTGTACTGAAATCATGCTGGTTACTAAATACTTAGTTTTGATTTTATTGTAAAGTCTAGTTTTGATCCAAAGAACCTGAAGGTGAACTATAGCAACATGAACTGTTTCAGTTGAGTGAAAACATCTGGGCATGTGCATCATGTTGCGTTCAAGTGAAATCATGTATCAGCCTTGAATGCATGTAATAATTTTCTTTACATTTATTTTTTATGTATTCAGTTCAAGGTGCTATTCTTCACATAACAGTGCCACTGTAACCATCAGCATCCTCTCCACAGGAAATTTACACAACTTCCTCACCTGGCAGGCACAGAGCAGAACCTGAAGTATGCGGAGCAGATTATGAAAGAGTGGCAGATGTTTGGAATAGACTCAGTGGAGATGGTGCCGTATGATGTCCTCTTGTCCTATCCCAATGAGTCACAACCAAATTACATCTCAATTGTTGATCACCTTGGCAATGAGGTACAGTGTGCTGGAAAAATGTGTACTAAAAGTGCATGTTGATGCAACATTGATTCAAAAAGACAGCATGCAAATTGTTGTACAACCTTTCTATATGATGCATACCTCCCCAAAACCTCTACTTGTGTCTGGTGCAATATTTTTATAGCATTAGGATGGAAGTCATAGCCATGTCATTTCATAGTCTGTAAAACAACCATTTTCATGTCTTGTGTTCAGATAGTGGAACCACTTTGGATTTATTTGTAGTTCACACAGTGGGACACATTTAGTGACACTAATCCATTTCACCACCTCAAGAATAAAAAGCCTCTTGTGATTTTCCCATGCATTTGAACGTTCAGACCTCTTACTACTTCTCACTGTATCTGGAGAGGTAACAAAGTTGCTGACTGTATGTAGAAAAGACACACAGTAACATATTACTTCAACCCCCCTCTCCTCTCCCCTCCTCCCCCACCCTTCTGATAGTCTTCACCACAGAAATGCAAGACTTACTTGTTCGAGTCCAAGGTCCTTTTAAGGTCTCGGTGTGAGATAAACCTCTGTGAGTGTCTGATAATGATACAACACAGAAAAACAGTATTGGTGCACTGTTGTATATCAGCTGGTTGGGATGCATTAAGGAGTTTAAAAGCAATCCGAGCAGCTAAATGTCTGAAGCCTGGAAATTATTTCAGGAAGTCAGCTGGAGCTGCATTTCATCACACAGATGTAGCATACCCCCAAAATCAGATGAGAAAAGAAGTAAAGAAGAAAAACACCAGAGTGAACGACTGTCAGTTAACCTGGTCACATATATGATCCCACCTTGTATAATCTGAAGTTTAATTTTATATGCCAGGGATAATCTTCTTCAGTGTGACCTGAACTTCATGCAATATGCTGCATGTAACTGGAGTGGAAAAAAACTACTGCTATTTTGTGCCTTAGTGAGTGTAACCCCATGCTTTAGGAACTGAACTCTGTGTGACTTCAGGGAAAGCTGTATCTCTATGTTTATATGGTGGCTTCACACAGCAGACTGGCCTTGAAGGGGGCTGTTAGACATTTAATAGGCAGTATATAATGGAAAGCTTGCTGAATGTTTTCGCTCAACTCTGTGGGGATCTGTGTGTAGTAGGTAGGCTGGTTGCATACGACAGAGGTGCTTCACACCATAACAAGCAGGAGTCGTGTGGTCCTGTGCTCTATATAAGTAAGGACCCAAAAGCATCCAGTTTATACTGTCATCCTTTATTTTCTGCTGTTGGTGTTTTTGCTTATGGTATACATCAAAGGGAGGCTTCTGCTTCTGTGTTGGTTAACTCTGCTCTTTTTAGATGCTTTGCAATCTAGTCCAGACAACCATCGTCGTGTGTTTTTACTTTTTGACAAGATCAAAGCTGAGTTCACAGCTGACCAGCTTCTGATGGAAGCGAGGAAAGAGTTTCCTCAGCTGTTCTAATCCAGTTTAGTTTAGCCCCGTCTGTCTTTACTTTCTCAGGTTTTTAACACTTCCTTGGCTGAGCCGGTTCCACAGGGTTATGAAGATATTTCCAACATCGTACCTCCATACAGTGCTTTTTCTGCCAAAGGACAGCCTGAGGTAAACAAACATGTGTACACACGAACAATTATAATATTAAAACAGGCACCCGAGGCCTTTGCTTCTCGTTTGTTTCTCCTCAGGGGGACCTGGTGTATGTCAACTATGGTCGCACAGAAGACTTTTCTCAGTTACAAAGGGAGATGGGCATCAATGTGACAGGGAAGATTGTCATTGTCAGATATGGAAAAATATTCAGAGGCAATAAGGTAAGAAAAGTGTCTTTCCTGGTATATTTCAAAATATGCCAAAAATGTTTACATTTTCATTCATCTTTAAACGATTAATGCACTCTGTCAGCGTCACATCAGTCATCTGATTATGTGATGACTGGTTGAGAACAAACATGACACTTTTTCTTCAAAATAACCCACAGCTCCCTCTCCCCCTCTCACCCTGTCTGTCTGCCAGGTGAAGAACGCCGTGTTAGCTGGAGCAAAAGGGATCATTATGTTCTCAGACCCAGCAGATTACTGGGCTGATGGAATCCAGGTTGGAATTTTAAAAAGCCACGATGTAGTGACAGTATCTACAAACAACTGCAATTAATTTGTGATTAACCTTTTCTTGACATCACAGTCTGACCACTGGTACGTCAGGACAAAAATGGAACAATTAGCATTTTAAAATTTGTTTACTTGCAGGCCTACCCCGACGGCTGGAACCTACCTGGCGGAGGAGCTCAGAGAGGAAATGTTCTCAACCTGAATGGAGCAGGAGACCCGCTCACACCAGGGTACCCTGCTAAAGGTGGGCGCTGCCATGCGCTAGAGTCTGTACTCTCATCATGAGCATGGATGTCATAGTAATTTGGGGCTTTTAATGATTTCTTTGAAGCACCTTTAATGACTTTAAAGAAGAAGAATTAGGTATACAAGTTTTAAGTGATCTTGAATTTTTCTCTAATTCACACAGTTACTCAAACTTTCACGTACAGGGTCAGAAGTATTTAATATATTAACTGTTGCATAAGTTGGACCCTGACTAGAAACTTTTGGTAGCCGTCAACAAGTTTCTGCCATATTTATGACTGGATAATTGACCACTCTCTTATCAGAACTGATCAAGTTCAGTTAAATTAGTTGGTTTTCTTGTATGAGCTATGCTTAAAGGCAGAGTCTGTGGCAAGAAATCAACCAATATCGAGCCAGAATTAAACCAGAAAGTTGTTGATGGCCACCAAACGCATCTGGTTGAGGAACAACTTGCTAAGAAACATTTAACCAAATATTAGTGGGGATGTATATATACTTTTGACCCTATGTGTATAATTTGAGTTTATGACTAGATTAGATTAGAAAAATCCAAGATATTTTAAAACTTGTGCATAGTTCTTTTTTTTGTTAACTGTTCAAAGAAATCATTCAAAGCCCCAAATTACCATAATATTTATGCCCATGAAGACTATAAGTAAACTTCTGACCACTATTCTACATAGAGTTTACCTAACAACATAGAGTTTCCTCTCCTGCAGAATACACCTACAGATTCAGCCCAGAGGATGGAGTAGGACTTCCCAACATCCCTGTGCATCCAATTGGCTTCGACGACGCTATTCGTCTTCTGAAGTATGAATTTTTTTTTTCCATTTCAAACACTTGGTAATAATGACCAATTTATTAGAGCATTGTTTTCACTTTCACTTCCATCTGGAGTTTAAGGTAACAAATAATACATTTCACTGGAGGCCCCTGGATGACATTGCTAGTGAATTTGTAAATATTTTTTCATGTTACAGTAACATGGGAGGAGAGATTCCACCCAACAATTGGAAGGGAGCTCTGAACGTCTCCTATAGGATTGGCCCAGGCTTTACAAATGAATTTAAGAGCCAGTAAGTTCTTGTCTAAAGCTTAAATCCTTCACATTTTCATACTAAACCCCTTTCATCTCCTGCTGGCTGTTCTTCCTCTGCCACTTCAGTCCAGTCTCCAGTCTGTTTTTAGTGTTTGTCTCTTCTTTTTGTTGCTCTTGTTCACATTCTGTGACCCAGTGGCATCAAGCCAACTGAAATACAATGGAGGCCTTTGTACCGCCTGTGTGTGAGAGACATAACTAAATGCACACAACAAATCAAATCAGCTGTTCCTAGCAGACCTAAATTTTGAGCTGCAGTTTAAAGTTGTTCTGAGGCCATTCATTATAAAACAAACTTAAATAATAGCATTTTGTGTGTGTTGAAACTTATACCCCAGGCATGATCCCCAGGTTTTTACACCAGTCATTTCCTGTTAAATTATTTTGGTCTGTTTGTGTCGTAATACCTTTGCGTGTATCGCTCATTCCTCAATCTGCCTCTCTCAGGAAGGTGCGTATGAACATCCACACTAACAACCAGGTAACCAGAATCTACAACGTCATTGGAAAGATTAGAGGAGCTCAGGAGCCAGGTACCAGAAACCCTTCATTCTGCATCACACAATTAGCATTGACGTGCAGACCGCAGCGTGGATACACAAACAAATTCGATGTCTGCATACAGTACGATATATAGGAATGAAAATGCAGCTTGACTTTTGTTTGTCTGTTCAGAGACATTAAAACAGTGTCTTAGTGTCTTTTTTATTTAACATCTCTTGCTACATGTGCTGTTGGTGGGTTTGTGTAGACAGGTATGTGATTCTCGGAGGGCACCGCGATGCCTGGGTGTTTGGAGGAATCGATCCCATGTCTGGCGCAGCAGTGGTCCATGAAACTGTCAGGAGTGCTGGCAGGCTGCTAAGTACAGGTATGATTTTCCCAGTGAGTGAATGAAATAATTACTGTATTAATACTCAGGATTCATTGACCTGTTTGTGTGTGTAGGCTGGAGGCCAAGGAGGACTATAATATTTGCCAGCTGGGATGCAGAGGAGTTTGGACTGCTGGGATCTACAGAATGGGCAGAGGTACCATATATGCAAACGTACACACACTATATTTAAAACACACACAGAATTATCTCACTTCACCCTTCTCGTCAGGATAATGCCAGGCTTCTGCAGGAGAGAGCTGTGGCCTACATCAATGCAGACTCTGCAATAGAGGGTGAGAATGCTTTTCTGTGCACATATTGAAAAAATGACTTAGTGCCAGGTTGTTTCGGGTTTTATTTGTATGTGTGCATGTCTTTTTAAACTCCAGGTATGTACACTCTGAGGGTTGACTGCACTCCATCACTGCATACTTTGGTGTATGACATCACGAAGCAGGTGGGCAGATTTAAACTACCACAGATCTGAGTATATGGTGCTTGTCCAAGCATCTTCTTCTGTCGACCCTGAGGTCATCTGTTTTCATGTTTTGGAGCAGATACCCAGTCCAGAAGAAGGTGAAGAGGGAGTATCTCTGTACGAGAGCTGGCATAAGAGGGACAACTGGACAAATGACCGTGATGCACCCAGGTAGAAAGCTACAAAGTTAGACAAAATAGGATAATAAGCATTATTATTAATAAGCAACAGTAAAAAATGTTGCCATTTGGGCACATTGTGTAAGACGCACTAACCGGCCAGAACAGGTACAGCAAATAAATGCATTTAGGCATGTAGACAACCTTCCAAAGTTTAAGTAACTTTGAATGTGGTGCGTTTGTTGGTGTCAGATGGGCTGGTCTGAGTATTTCAGAAACTGCTGATATACTGGGATTTTCCCACACAACCATCTCTAGGGGACAGAGGATGGTCCCAAAAAGAGAAAATATGTACTGAGCAGGAGTTCTCTGGGAGAAAGTGCCTTGTTGATTGCAGGGATCAGAGGCGAATGACTGCTTCCAGCTGACAGGAAGGCTACAGTTACTCAGAGAACCATTTTCTTAAAGAAGATGGTCTACGGCAGCAGAAGACCACACCAGATGTGAGTCATGTTAGCTAACAACATGGGGTCACCAAAATTGGACAATAGAAGATTGGAAGAACGTTTGCTGGTCTGATGAGTCTAAATTTGGCTGTTTGGATGGATGGTAGGGTAAGAAGTTGGTATTAAAAACATGAAATCATGGATTGATCTGGCCTTTTGTGAACATTTCAGGCTGGTGATGATGTAATTATGTGGGGGACATTATTTTTCACTTTGGGGTCTTCAGTACCAACAGAGCATCGTTTAAACACCACAGTCTACCTGAGTATTAATCATGCTAATAAAAAAAGGGATTCTGATGGTTGATTCCAGAAAGATAACACTCCATGTTAGAAAGCAACTTTTTCTGAAGACAGAAGGTCAAACTGAGTACTTTGCAAAGTGTACCTTATAAACAGTGTTGGGCAGTAACGGAATACATGTACCGCCGTTACGTATTTAAAATACAAAATATGAGTAATAGTGATGGGTCGTTCGTGAACGAAATGGCTCTTAGAGCCGGGTCTTTGAAGTGAACGACGCGAGCCGGCTCCTTATTGGGAGCCGTGAGGTTTTTTTTGTCTTTCTCTCACCCTCTCTCTCGCCCTTTTTTCCGCTAAACTCCGCATGCGCGGCCTGTACTTTGCGCTGGGCAGAGGGGGGAGGGGCGTTAGTTACACTGGCAGTAGCACAGGAACAGAGCCAGAGAGAAAGAGAGCGAGGGACAACAACGTCACATTAGAAAGGTATAGTAATCATCCACTATTTTCAGTTGCAGATGATAAAGGATTCAGAAATCATGCAGGCCCATATGACAGAGAATGTGCGTCTTCTTTTTGTTTTAATATTTTAATTTATATTTAATTGTGTTGTGGTTTGCAGTGTTTTGTGTTTCACGTCAAATTTGTTTAAAAGGAAAAAGCTGAAAATTTAAATAGTTAAAAGTTTAAAATGTAAATAGTTGTTTTTTGTATTATATGATTTATTTATTACATTTTATGTGGAGTGAATAAATAAAGTATATTTATGGTGGCCCTTAGAGACAAAGCACGTACAAACTCCAAAACATGTACAAACTCCTAAGCATGTACAGACTCCAAAATGTGTAAAAACTCCAAAACACGTAAAAACTCAGAAGCACATAGAAACTCCAAAACACGTAAAAACTCAGAATCACGTACAAAAGACAACAGAAGTGATCCAGGATGCTAGGGCGCAGTGTTGAGCTTTTGTTACCTAGTGGCTACACAAGCCAGGAAGTATCAACAACCGGATTTGGTGTGTGGTAGTAACAGGTAAATGAACTTTTTTTTTTTTTAATTATTTGAATAAATATGAGTGCTTGTCTATAAATACACAAACAATACACACATGCTTTCAATTGTGTAATTTAAGTGATCTGGGTAGCTCTGTTTTGGAAGTTCAGTAAACGCTAGAAATGTGTTTTGGAGTTTGTACGTGCTTTTTGGAGTTTGTATATGCTTTAGAGTTTGTACGTGCTTTGTCTCTAGGGCCCATATATAAACATATATATTTAAAACCACTTTTTTTTACATTAGTAATTCATTTTCTGCATAATTTTATATTATTGTTAATGATTAAATAATTAAAGCAACAAAACAACCTGAAGAGCCGGTTCGGAGCCGAAAGAGCCGGCTCTTTTTAGTGAGTCGAGCCGAAAGAGTCGTTTCTCTAAAAAGAGCCGGAAATCCCATCACTAATGAGTAACTGTATTCCGTTACAGTTACCGTTTAAAAAGGTGGTATTTAGAATACAGTTACTTTGTTGAAATAAATGGATTACACGGCGGCACTTCCCTCTTTCATATTGTGGCGGGTCAGGACTGTTTGGGTTTTGTTTGACAGCTATGTCCTGTTGTTCCAGGCGGCAGCGTTACGGTTGCCATGGTTACAGGGTGACGCTCTCTCTCTGCGTGTTTCCTGGGTGAGAGAGCGCCTGTTGTTGTTGTGCTAAGCTAATAGGCAGAATGCTACAGGTATAGCTCTAAAGAATGTAGCATCGTAGGCAGTGTAGTCCGTGCTGCAGGGAGAATGGACTGCCATACACGTTATGTGTCTGTGAGCGAGGGAGGGAGAAAAAGGAAAAGTATGAGCTGTCATCGAGCAAAAACGGGAGCTGAAAGCATGTAAATATAATAGTAACCACTGCAGCCTAGTGATGGGATTTCCGGCTCTTTTTAGAGAACCGGCTCTTTCGGCTCGACTCACAAAAAAGAACCGGCTCTTTCGGCTCCGAACCGGCTCTTCAGGTTGTTTTGTTGCTTTAATTATTTAATCATTAACAATAATATAAAATTATGCAGAAAATGAATTACTAATGTAAAAAGAAGTGGTTTTATTTATATATGTTTATATATGGGCCCTAGAGACAAAGCACGTACAAACTCTAAAGCATATACAAACTCCAAAAAGCACGTACAAACTCCAAAACACATTTCTAGCGTTTACTGAACTTCCAAAACAGAGCTACCCAGATCACTTAAATTACACAATTGAAAGCATGTGTGTATTGTTTGTGTATTTATAGACAAGCACTCATATTTATTCAAATAATTAAAAAAAAAAAAAAGTTCATTTACCTGTTACTACCACACACCAAATCCGGTTGTTGATACTTCCTGGCTTGTGTAGCCACTAGGTAACAAAAGCTCAACACTGCGCCCTAGCATCCTGGATCACTTCTGTTGTCTTTTGTACGTGATTCTGAGTTTTTACGTGTTTTGGAGTTTCTATGTGCTTCTGAGTTTTTACGTGTTTTGGAGTTTTTACACATTTTGGAGTTTGTACATGCTTAGGAGTTTGTACATGTTTTGGAGTTTGTACGTGCTTTGTCTCTAAGGGCCACCATAAATATACTTTATTTATTCACTCCACATAAAATGTAATAAATAAATCATATAATACAAAAAACAACTATTTACATTTTAAACTTTTAACTATTTAAATTTTCAGCTTTTTCCTTTTAAACAAATTTGACGTGAAACACAAAACACTGCAAACCACAACACAATTAAATATAAATTAAAATATTAAAACAAAAAGAAGACGCACATTCTCTGTCATATGGGCCTGCATGATTTCTGAATCCTTTATCATCTGCAACTGAAAATAGTGGATGATTACTATACCTTTCTAATGTGACGTTGTTGTCCCTCGCTCTCTTTCTCTCTGGCTCTGTTCCTGTGCTACTGCCAGTGTAACTAACGCCCCTCCCCCCTCTGCCCAGCGCAAAGTACAGGCCGCGCATGCGGAGTTTAGCGGAAAAAAGGGCGAGAGAGAGGGTGAGAGAAAGACAAAAAAAACCTCACGGCTCCCAATAAGGAGCCGGCTCGCGTCGTTCACTTCAAAGACCCGGCTCTAAGAGCCATTTCGTTCGCGAACGACCCATCACTACTGCAGCCAAGAAGAGTGCCTGACGAGCCCAGTTGTAAGTAAGCTATTAAGACTCGACTGTACACCGTGTTCGTGTTTTCCTCCAAAAACAATAAGTTCCGTTGGAGCAGCCTTTCAACACCTCTCTCTGTCTCTCGCAAGCAAAGTTGACCCAGACAACAAAGTAAAGCTATTTTTCGGCTACGAGCCTGACACAGAACACGACATATTAGCCAGAGGTCCCTTTACTATGGTTCGGAGCCGCGGACCTTCAGTAACAGTAATAAATCACAGCAATAGTACATTCATGTTGTTGTAAACAGCATGATAATATATTAAGTAATCCAAAGTATTCAGAATACGTTACTCACATTGAGTAACGTAACGGAATACGTTACAGAATACATTTTGGGGCATGTATTCTGTAATGGAATACATTTTAAAAGTAACCTTCCCAACACTGCTTATAAAACGTCCAACGAGTGCATATGCATTCTACTTAAGAGCCGTATCTATTCAGTCCAGTCTTTTAGTGTTTGTAAGTTAGCTTTAAGCTTTAACCTCCTAGGACCACATATGTGGACATCACATTTTTGGTTGTCTAGACCAAAATACTAAATTTTGCAGTACAAGGGCCTGATATCCATTTACGAGGACATTATACTGCCTCTGTTTTATCAAAATTTAAAACAAATATCCTCATATGTGGCTCTCATTTTTCTTAGAAACAAAAATCAGGTTAGAAAAAATCTGCTGATTCTTTGTTTTTACATACATTGGGTCCCAATATGCCCAAATTAAAAAAAATGCATGCCACGGAAGAGTTCAGGTCTTAGGAGGTTAAGTTAAATTTTGAATATGAAGAGTCTCGCTCATTTTTCACTTATATGGCTCAATCCTGGTGTTTCGTAGGATCAGTAAACTTGGGTCAGGCAGTGATTTCGAGGCCTATTTTATCCGTCTGGGAATTGCTTCAGGCAGAGCTCGATACACCAAGAACGCGGTGAGACATGCTGCACTCCCACATCTATCCATATAGTTATTTGTTTTTACCACAATTAAGGTATATGGCTATGTGCTTTTGCTCTATTCATAGTGTAAGTGTTTGTATATCCAGAGTTCTTTATATTTGCATTTTTATTTTCTACTACAATGTAAATCTACTGTGTTTTATTCAAGATCGATGTTATTGAAAGTTTGGCTTTACCAAAGGGTGGAGTATCTTAGTGAGAATAAGAGGCGAATAAGAATAACAGACTGAAGGGTCTTTATTGTAGAGGTTAAGTAACTGTGAGCAAGCATGGACTCATGGTGAAGTATTTTATGTGTCCATTCAGAAAACAGAGCGCTACAGTAGCTATCCAGTCTATCACAGTGTGTATGAAACCTTCGAGATCGTGGAGAAGTTCTACGACCCCTCGTTTAAGAGGCTTCAGGCGGTGGCCCAGGTGAGAGGTGCACTCATCTTCCTGTTGGCTGACTCCCAGCTGCTCCCTCTGGATGTTAATGAGTATGCAGATTCACTGAGGAAATATGCACAGAGCATAGCACAGCTGGCCCAGAAGAACTTGAGGGAGATGGAGACGTATAACGTGTCATTTGGTGAGTTATGGTCACTGTTAATACAATAATGTCATGACCCAAAGATTGCAGAAGTGCTGTCACAGTATATGTGGTGCACACTTTTTAATTTTATCTATTTTCTCTAGATTCTCTCTTTTCTGCAGTCGAGAACTTCACTGTTGCAGCCAGGGATTTCCACGAGCGCCTTCAGACTCTCAACAAAGCGGAGTACGAATTGTGTTTAACGGGTTAAAAGTTTCAGGCGTCTTAAACAAAAGCTTCACTATATTTATCTGCATCTTTGTACTGTATACATTCCTTGAAATGTGTCTTGAGACTTGACATGTAGTGAAATTCAGATGGAGGTGTAATAGTATTTTTTGTGTATGTGCAGTCCTCTTCAGCTACGGATCATGAACGATCAGCTTATGTACTTGGAGAGAGCCTTTATAGACCCTCTGGGCTTACCTGGCAGACCTTTCTACAGGTTAGTTTCTCACAAACATACACAAAAAACATTTTTCAATTTTTTTGTATTGTTTTACGGCTACACCTCAGTATACTGCCCATTAGTTAGCAGCATGGACTGAGTTAGCATTATTATGAGCAGTAAGATTGATCTAGATTAATTCATTTTTTTTAAATTTCACAAATTTTGCAAAACATGTCTGTAGCGTTGTATTATTCTTTGAGAATACCTGGACAGGTGGAGGCAATGCTCTGGAGAGAAGAGGAATGATGGGGAAGATTTAAGCATGTAGTGAAAGAGGACATGCAGTGAGGTGGTGTGACAGATGAGGATACTAGAGATGGAGGCAGATGATCTGCTGTTGTCACCCCTAAAGGGAGCAGCCAAAAGAAGATTTCTTAAAACTAATACATCACAAAGCAGTAGCAATGTTTTTAAGTTGCAGCTTCTCAAGATTGAGCAGCCTTGTTAGTGTTGTCGCCACCTTACTGTGGCTGCTTAGAACAGAATGATTTATTTCTTTGGTTTACATTTACAAGGCATAACATGTGAAACTACAAAGCATTAAATTGAGAAAACGGCTATTATGAGAAAAGTGTAACACTCATTGCATCTCATTGGGCTTTCTAGGATGTCCACTTCACCCTCTATTTCTGTCAGTTAATGTGAATTTAAACATAGTGCAGCTCAGCTCTTTAGTTTACCGATCCAGTCTCAAAGTACACTTTGGGATGGGCTCCTATGTAACATGAGTCTCCAATAAAACACTTGTGCTATTGGGTACCTCACAAGACAGATAATCTTTAAAACTGCTTCGTCTGCAGTCTTTGTCATTTAATATATTCTGTATCTATGCTGTACATTAGAAAATTTTACTCTTTTCTAAATGTGATATTTTAAACCCAAGACTAGCCAAGTTTACCTTGGTTTAGTCATCCTATGTGTGCATTTAACAGTAAAAAGAAAATGCTAAATGGCACAAATACTGTGTAGTAGTTTCTAGATTTTTTTAGAAGTATTTATAAATTCTGTCATGTGATGTTTTCGTGCAGACAGCTGTCACTCTTTTTATAAACATTCATAATTATATTTTAATAATTACACGATAACTACAGTGTCCTTCAGACTCTTGGCTCCTGAAACAAATTTTAAATATTATTTTGATCCTTTTAAACTGTATGCATGACTGCTTCTCAGATTTATACATTTGAAAACACAGCTGACTGTGAGAGGCACTAGATGTGAAGACTCTTGTCCTCCTTACTTGTTCCCACTCTTGAACTTCTTTTTTTCAGAAATAGCACACATGTATTTCTCTTGAAATACCAGTGTGTGCATTCCCCTAACGATACACTTCCATTTAATTCATCTGTTCTATTTTCAGGCATGTGATTTTTGCTCCCAGCAGCCACAATAAATATGCAGGGGAGTCTTTCCCTGGGATCTATGATGCTTTATTTGACATTGAGAACTCAGCTGACCCAGCAAAGGCCTGGGAGGAAGTCAAGCGTCAGATCAGCATAGCAGCTTTCACTGTCCACGCTGCTGCCATGACCCTCACACCGCCTGCATGAAGACAATATAAAAATATGTAATTAATTTGACAATTATAAGATCTCCAGTTTAACACACATGAGAACCCATGTTTATCTGGATGTTTTCCAGAACATCTAGACCTGCAGAACAATGTGAAATGCTTCATCAAAGCTTGAGAAATCTTTATACTTCTTCAGGTTTCTGTTTTATGATGTGGCTCCACAAATAAATCTGTTTTTTTTAATGTTTTTTAATAATATTTGTGGTTACAAGTCCACTCAACTCGCCACATGTGGGCACAAAGATCACTGATTTTAGTTATGCACGCAGATTTTTTGACAAATTTAGTCAAATGAAAGGTACACAGCAAAGTTTATTGCATGATAAAATGATCTCATGTTGTGGAAACACTGTCAAACATTTATCATATGTTTAAAATGCTGAGCTGTCAAAGTTATGACATACAAGGAATGACATTACGAGGCAATGAAGCCCAAACATTCGAACAACAGTTGTAAAAAAGAGAAAAGCTTAAGTGACAATCAGGTGTTCCGGCTTCCAGGAAAAGTTACAGTGTAAAGGCAAAAATATGACAATAATTTCACAAATAATAATCAAAAATAAAATCCATACAGATTTATAGTAATAAATCTGATACTGTGTTAACTGGAAACAACATTGGTGTTCTTGCACTCATCTTTTGTGACTTCTTTGTGTGATTTTTGTATAAGGACACTTAAAGAGAATACATAGAAATAACACACTGTAAAAAAGAAAAAGTTGAGAAAACTTAAAATTTCAAGGCAACATGATGCAAGAGATTTTTGAGTTTTCTCAACTTTTGCAACTGTTGTTGACTTAACTAAGATTTACAAGTTCTGCCAACTTGGTTCTTCTTGTTCACCTAATTAGGATAATCCTGGAAGTCTAACGAAGAAATTCTGGTTTCAATGCCATGTTTTTCTGCCTTTACCAAACAAGGATATTCTTGTTGAGTAATCATACAATTCTTACTCCAGTGAGTTGAAAATGTACCTATATAAACAAAGGAAAATGTATGCTGTTATTATACTTGAAAAAACACTCAATAAATAGATATAGAATAAAACAAAGCACAATTCAATTTTATCTAAAAGCTTATTTATTTTGTTCAACAGTGCTTTCAGTACATTTCAGAATGTCATGGGCAGTAGGGTGAATTTCTGTTAAAAAAAAAAAAAGAAAGAAAGAAAGAAAAAGAAATAACAAACAAACAAAAACGTGTTGCCAGTTTCTTTTGGGTGCTTTGAGCACCCCAGCAGAGACGTTAAAATTCCAGAGTCCAGAACCAAAAAAGAAAAGTGTCCAGCAACTTAATAATTCACGCACACACCCTGACCGTCTTGTAAAAGCTTAACATAACTATTTCACCTTAAATAGGGTAATGCCACAAACGATTGCCTATGCACCCAGACATTGACATTTTACATGGGCTTACTATGATGAACTATGGAAGTTAAAAGTTATTTGAAATGTTACCATCAATGAAGAGGAAACTAACAGGTAAAACACCAGTTCTATGCTTCATGTGAAGTGGAAAACACTATAACAAATCTTTTAAAATACTACAAGACAAATTTTCACCATATATTCTCAACAATACAGATTCATCTGACTAAAACTTACATTTCGAATAATGATTTATCCACTTCACCTTCATATTGTCCGACCAGGTCAAAATAAGATGGCCTCAGTTGCTTTAAAGGTGTAACTCATCTGCTTTGGATAATCAATGTTGAGGGCATACAGAAGGCCAAACAGGTATGCCAAGGCAGTAGAGAGGTCTGGAATGTTATGTAGCACGATGTCTCCTTCCAACACAACTGCATGTTCTCGCACAGACGTATTGGCATCGTCATCTTATAGGATGGTGAGGATGGCAACTGATGCACCGTTCAACACTGGTTCCAAAATGTCAGTGTCCTGAAGAAAAGTAAAATATGAATTATTGAAAGCTAAGAAAAACTAAAGACAAAACAAATTTCTAAAGATTTAACTTTAACCTCTATACCATGCTGGTCGTTTGGCTCAGAGGTTTTAAGAAGAAAAAGCTTATTTTCCTTTAATTAATGTCACCTTGTGAGTTTTGTACAAAAATATTTTCTTCTGGAACACTCACTAACAATGCCCAGCTGCTGCCCAGCAGAAAAAAAAGGAGTGAGAGTTATGATAACTGCAATCCCCACTATAAAATTATCTGGACTGCACTGAGGAAGTGTACATTTCCATTTTGGATTAAGTCATCCTTTAAAAACATCTCATAGCAATTAGTTTTACTTGCATTACTTTTTTGTACTTACTAAGCACTTCAGGAAAACCTCTGTTGCATCCTCTCTGAGGAAAATGGGCAGGCCTCTCAGTGCCGTGGGACACAATGTCAGATGCCTAAAGAGTATTTAGTGGAAAACAATTAAGACTGGCCTGGATAAAAATCTAATTATTTTTCCCCCTTTTCTTTCCTTTCCCCTTTCCTTAAACATAAAAAGACTTCTATAACATTTGTTATACATTGTTTACAATTTGCCTGACTGCTCGGATCAGCTAAGGAGTGTACTATGAAGTGAGATTAATGGGTAGGCGAGCTCTGCTGACCTTAAAAATCAGAGTTTTATGTGTCACTAAAGTAGTTTTTGTTTTGTTTTTTACCTTTGTTTTAAGGATATTTAGTGCCATTAAGGTTAAGTTTTTCCTGAACACATCATTTATCCTGAACACATAGCCAGGTTGGGAGCAGGTTAAGTTCAGAATTGTGGTGTAAAATCACCTGGAAAGAGCACGATTTGACTGATTCTTTCAATTAGAACACATTTTAAGTGCAAAACAGACTCTCTGGTGGTGAAATATGCTTCATATGTGCAAGTTGTTAAACTGTACCTTCCTGATTTTTTTTTTCAAATTGTGAACTGCATTGTCACCAGAATATGCATATTAATCTGGTGATGCAGAAACTATATAAATGCTGTTTTACTAGATTCTAATCTGATGTTGAGTCTCTTTTATATTGCTGGAATTGCAGCTACTAGAACACAGCACAAACACCAGGAATACCTGCTCAGTCACTAAAATTTATCTCACTTTGATCTGCTGACAAACTAAAGTGATTTCCATATCTCTTTTATTATGCTGTGGAACAGTAACCCTCTACTGTTTAAATGTATCAGGTTCAAAGTTTTAGAACACCATGAACACCAACTGTGTGAATAAACAGCAGCACTAAATACTGAAATAATTAAATTGAACTTGAATCCCCAGATAGATATTCTGCAGCATTATTCTCATCTTATTTGCGATAGTGTTGGAACTTACTGTTGTATTGTTCATGTTCTTTATAGATTTTTATGACCATATTATCATTATCATCTGATAACATTTACAATTGGAGTAGGTGGCACTGACAGGGATCATTTGGTGGGGAAAACGAGGCATAAGACATTCAGACAATGTGAAACATCCTGGTTTTTTGCGTGAGCGTGCTCAGAGCCTGGAGCAGAAAGCCCTGCTTAACAGAAAATAATTTTAACCACCATTGTGAAGCTTGTTATGTTTTGTCGAGCCCGCTAAGGCAAAGAGGAAGAAAAAAATCCTGACTCTGTTTAACTTTATTCATAGTATGCACTGGTTTGTTGTGTTTCTGGTATTCTAAACAAGTGCATTAGAGCAAGGCTGCAGAGTGCCCTCTGGTGAACAAACTGTGCAACATCGACATTCAAACCAATATATCAGCAAATTACGAATATTGACCAAATATTGGTGCTTCAATTTAGAAGTTGGTTGGGTTCTACACCAAAGCATGCAAACCTACAGAAAAACTGTTAACTGTACTCACTGTAATACTCAGGAAGTCTGAGAAGTCTGTGGTGCGCCTCTTGCAGCAGGACCAACCCTGTAACAGAAACAAAGATATTAAAACACAACAGCAAACCCTTTCTCTCTGTGTTTGTGTCATGCATGAAAACCATCCTTATTAAAAAATAACTGTTGCTAAAGTTGCCCTCTTATAACAGTTGCAAGTAAAAAATGACCAGGAATACAGTGAAGCAGGGTAATGGAGAATCGACGCTCCATGTATGCATTTAGCATACAGTAGAGGCTGACCCCAGCTTACCTTGAGAGCATCATGAAACACGGGTACCCCGGATGGAAGAGGCAAGCATATGCGTGTGCAGAAACAGATATGAGAACACTCCACGCCGCGACTTATTCATTTTATAACAAAGTCACCAATGTCATAATGAAAGCAAAGCACCAAGCACTGATATATCTAAACGGCCTTTAGTTATTATGTTTATTGATCAAATCACGAATAATTTCCATTAATAAAATTGCACTACTGTTTTGTTAGAGCTCAATATTTAACAGGTGTATTACCTGATAGCTAAAATGAAAAGTAACAGCAAACCAATTTTTTACTGGCACAGATGACAGAACCGAAGCAGGGTTTAGGAGTCTTTTAACTGAGCCTTTAATAAGACCAACAAATGAATAGAAACTGCTTTAATCGCAGATACCTAAAGTTTCAAAACTTTAACTAACGAGCCTTATACCTATAAATCACCACGCAATTTAAAATAAAGGTAAACTAGCCATGTAAAAGAAAAACACAAAATCCTCAGGTATAATTTAGTTGGTTGTTTAACGTTTTTACCGTCGGGATTGTTGTCCGGGTCAAATCGCTTTCCGCAGCTCCTGTTGTAGCACAGCACAGACATGTTCCCGTTCACAAGCTAAACCACAGGCTCGTAACACACAGCTCTGCTTTCTAAATAATTTGTTTTCCTGAGACAAACTGTGTATAAAGTGAGTGTAGACGGGTCACAGCTGCTGCCATGTGTCGCCCACTGCTGCGGTTCCAACTTCGACAAGCTCCGTCAGCAGCCGGAAATCTCCGAAGTTTCGTGCACTGTCGAGCCACACAGCTGTGGGCACGTCTGTGACGGGGGGCGGGGACTACTACACGTGTTAATCCAAACGTCCCTTTTATTATTTATTTAATCTTATCGAAAGATAATATTAATATTTCGAAAATTGAAAGTGTCTTTTATCCACGGAGTTCAGCTGTACAGCTGAGTCTTGTTCTGTTTGATGTGGTTCTTGTATGCTGTGCCATGCATTTATGGAGTGGCTGTTTGAGGTCACAGCAATCCTCACCGAACTGCTTTATGTTTTTGTATTATCCTTCCTTGTGAACTTTATGTTGCTAGCAGTGAGCGGCTATCTTTTCAAAGGAGCCAAGATCTTTACTTTCCACTCTCTCCATGTACAGAAAATCACTATTTTCTGTCTCAACTGTCTCAGTTGTAGATGCAATAGTGAAAAGTGAGACCACATCAACGGACACTTTGATTTCATCTGGATTAAGCATCTTTGTGGGCCTTGTTGGTGAAGTAAGTGGAGCTTTCCATGTGATGTGGTATGTTTTCCATGAGAGGAGCTAAGATGGTGGCAAGGTGTTTAGCAATGTTGTAGTTGTAGTAGGTTCATACTGCTAACAATAGGTCTGAGTGGGACTCCTCTGGATTTTTGGAAGTCGGTATATACAAAGTGTGGTCTTACTGAGGTAAAGGTGGTAGTATGGGTGGTCATGGCTTGTTGTAGGCAACTGATGACTTTCTTCTGGTAGTTGCTTGTAAGGTCTCATTTTAAGACCTCATTAGTGTTGCTGTCACTGAGGAGTGTACTCATTTTGTGTCATAACCAGATGAGTTTAGAACAACTGACACTAACAGCTGACAAGAGGAGTGTCAGATAGAAGTAGTTTCACTAAACAAAGTCTTTTACAGTCAGGTCTCTGTATTTATATTTGAATGAGCCATGTAGACTGACTTGTGAATTTAACTAGGAAAAACATGGAAAGCTATGTCCTTGAATATCAATACAAATCTTGCTTTTATCACCATGAAAATAAAGATGACTAAACAAAAGTTTTAATACAAATGCATACTGAAAAATAAAGAAATGCAAGTAGCAAAGTAGCAAAAAAAAACCAAAACGTTTTTATTATTTTTTGTTGTATAACATAATATTAAGCTTTAGTTAACAATAGGTAAAGGAATACATATTTGATTATTTACAAATTATTTTTGGTAAAATCGCACATTTGTTTTTCTGTCAAACTGAAAAAACTTAAATCTTTGCAGCACGTTGCATGTATTCAACTGAAAATTTCTGCAGGAAAACATTAAAAGAAATTCCACAATATGGAAAGAAATAGTGATTGTGTGCTCTGTGGATGAGATGCAGTCAGGTTCAGAGGTCACAGCACTCCGATTCCCGGCATCCAAAACTAGCTTGTGATATAGAATGTCACCTTGCTAATGGGGAAAGAGCCTGAACTGGTGTGTGACTGTTAGAGAAAGGCAAGAAGAGATCAGATTAAAACATACAGTTTGTGCTATCTGTATTTACACTACATGAATATCTTTCTGCAATCCTTCCTGATTGATGAACTGTAAAATATTATTCTTTAATTGAATAAACATGTGGCCTTAACAAAAGTCAGTATCAACTGTGGTGATTAAAACCTGGTTAAACATATTACATTCAGAGATTCTCATAGATGCTAATCTGAAAGTACTTCTGATCATGAACCTGCTCAACTTGCCTGATTTACTTGACCAGGTGTGGTCAGTGCTGTTGTGCCCTCTCCATCATGGTTACAGCTTTCCTTGCTAACGTAATAAAGGAGTTATTAAGAGCATTTTCAAACTACATCACATACTTTTCTTCTTCTAAACTACCTTTGCCAGCCTATCACCTACAATACTAAATTACTAAAGCTAGGTTTATTTTCTAATGCCAGCTGTGTCTCCATACGAATCATAGAGCAGTAAAAGCAGACCAACGCCAGCTTGCCTCGCACACTGCATTCATCCAAAATGCACATGTGCAAATCACCAAAAAGAAGTTGCTGGATTCTTGACCAACAGTAGTAAGTGTTAAAAAAAGACACACCCTGAGAGACAGAAAAAACGTTCTGCAAGATTGAAATGACAGCTTTCAGTGGCTATAGCTGACTGCGGCCATAAGATGGTAGTAAAGTAAAGGCTGGGTGCATATATTGATAGATAGGTAAGAAGCCTATGACAGCGCTTCTGAGATTAAAGGAGAGAGATTGCTTTACTTTGGTACATTTTAATGTGCGTCTATTTGAAGATTTGACAAGGCAGTCGCTTGCCTTGCTTTTCCTGACAGAAAGCCACCAACTGGGCTCACCTCAAAGCATAACTCAAGCTCTGGAAGCAGTTTCCTGCAGAACAGAGTCTAACTCCTTTCCAGGAGTTAGACTCTGTTCCACTCTTGAGTTGGCCTTGGTGAGAGGTGCTAGGCAGGGGTGGTGTCTTTTTCTCCCTTTGTCTCTGTGTTGATTGTTGTTCAGGGCACCTCAAATATGTTGCTTTTTGAGATAACTCTACATTGTTTACTGGCTTATGAGAGCTTATTAGGGGTGGTGAAGGAAAGGAAAGTCAGGCACTGGGCATGGGGTGTGTCTGAAGATCTGAGAAAGAACTCATAACTTTTAGGTTAAAGGGGAAAATCTTTGAGAAAAGGGTGAATATATGAGCAAAAGCGTCTGCCAGGAAAATTTGTGATTGAATGACCTACAGTTAGGTCCATAAATATTTGGACAGAGACAACTTTGTTTCTCATTTTCATTCTGTACATTACCACAATGAATTTTAAATGAAACAACTCAGATGCAGTTGAATGGGAAAAGACTTTCACCTTTTATTCAGTTGTTTGAACAGATAGATACACCCCCAGGCAGACCATTATTAAATTATTTGGGAGGAGTTTGAGTTTTTTCTGTTTTCTCTCTTCACTGGCAAATGATGTCTGATTGGAGTGGAATGTAAGATTAGCCAGGAGCCAGATTAGGGAGAGCCAAGCCTAAAACACAGCTTCTCCCCAACTTTTTAACCAATCACATTAATGACCTGCTTGTACCATAATATAAAAACTTTTTTCACTAGGAAGTAGTCCTGTCACCGTCTGTAAAACCTTCAGACGTTTAATATCCAAATTATTGTCTATTTGTTTTAGACATTACAGAAGATGTATAGGAAGGGATGTGTATGACCTGAATATGTTATAATCCTTTGTAGGTTTTTTCACGTTACAGCTATTTAGTTTATTATTGTGATTAATTGCAGTTCTATTATAATTATCACTTGATTCCAGTCATGTAAAACTGACATTATGTCAAAATGGCATTTTTCATCCTCTGTACAACACAGTGCAAACAATAACAATAACTATTTTTTAATTGATTTCACCTAATAAATTTAAGTGAAAAACGAGATATACTCTTTTTCTTCTGTGTCTTAAAGCTACTTTTAGTTACTTTGTTGTAACTGAAAGTAACATGTGTAAAGTGTTGATTGTTAGGCCCAAAAACTCATATACAGGAAAATTATTTTCAACTCTCTCATAAAAAGAGGGTCCTAATCCCTGATCTTATGAGTTTTACAGATTAGATAATGCAGGGTTCTGGAGCCAATGTGGGTGCCCAGTACTAACTACCTTGAAATTGTCCTGATAGGTTTGTAGCTTAAACCTATTCGCTGGAATGTTGAAGACAATATAATATAATTACACAACAAAGCAAGACACGAAGTAGGCAAAGTTCTTCATGTTACTCATGCATGAGGGAGACCTGCCTGGAGCCAAGTGTCGTTCCACCACTTGACCTCCGTCAGACTCTCAGCCAGGTTCCCCATAGCACTCCTTTTATTGTGGTTACATGAATATGCATAGGGTCATTAACATATAACATCTTACATAGGTAAACATGTGAACAAAGAATACTGTGTGTGTGTGTGTGTGTGTGTGTGTGTGTGTGTGTGTGTGTGTGTGTGTGGTGGGGGGGTCAGAGTATGACCCCATAAATGACTTCCCTAAACCTACTGGTCTGGAAAGTCCAGCAGTTTATCTAAACAAAAGGCACTTAGACTAAAACAGATATAGCTACGTATATCCTACCGTAAAACAATAAAACAAGGTACGACCTTTTCCCATGCTCCCAGGATGTAGGTGTGGATTCCAGAACACTCTGGAATGCACACCAAGCCTTTGCAGACTATTAAGGATCACACATCCTATCACTACACAATCGATTATACACCTCTACCAATCTAAAACTAATTATAAAACTCTAAGCATATATAAGTAGATATTTCTAAGCATAAATGACAATCAACATTACAAAACCTAACAGTCCAGTTCCCTGCTAACCCTGATAAGAAGAAACCCGAGTAGCCATGTAGGTCAAATCCTATCAGTTCCTCTTTTTAACAGTAGCTCCCCTATTGATCATGACACTTATACTAAACAATACTCAGACTTCTACCTTTACTATTTTACAAAAGGTTAGAAAGTGAATGTCCACAATTTAGAATTTAACTGCAGAAAGAAATTTAGCAAGAGCGAAGAAAATTTAAATAGTAAAAATTACAAACATAAAGAATTCACATCACTGCGCATACAGTCACAAATAGATAGAATTTACTTCATGTTTCCTTCAGCAGTTCTACTTCAATTAGATTTGTCTTTAATATATTTTCACATAAATATTTATTGTTTTCAATACAAAGTTATTTATATTAGTTATCCCAAAAACTCATGATACACTTGCCTTTACAGGGTTAACTAGAGAGTCGCCATGTGTATGTTTATGTAGCTCCTCTCTAGATGTGTAAACACAGTGGCAAATCAACTGTTAGTGATTCATTCAAGTGTCAGACTATCAATAAACCACATCCTCTTCCTCCTTCCTTTCATTATCTCATGGAATAAGATTAGTAAACAGTCATCAGAGGAAGGGAGACTATTTTAAACAGAGAAAATGTTGACTTTCTACTGCAGTAACCGTGACAGATCAGGTCAATATAAAGTACCTTTATACAGCAAAGATTAAAAGGAAATGAACTGAAAATTATATAGCTACTAACTTTTAAGGAGGAATGTTTCCTTATATGAATTAAAAACACAACTTAAATATAGAGATTACTTTTCTGAATGAAAATTATACTTCGCAAGGGATAATGTGGCATAGAGATAAGGTAAATGTGTGCTATCCACCTTACCCAGCTTTATGTCTGCAGTACTGGTAGATAAGTACGCAAGTGAACTTTTTAAATCACATTTGAAAACATCAAAAATGAGTCATGATGTGAAATCTAAAGCACTAAATTAATTCTACAAGTATACATGCAGGTGGTGGCAGATTAACTAGTGATTCAACAACACTTCCTGTAAACATAATACTAAAAATACAAGCTTTTTCATATTGTGGCTGTGACTCAATATATTTGTTTGCTTGTCATGAAAACTGATAACCACATATTTGTTTCCCATTTGACTGAACACACTTTCTCACTGTAAGGTCTCTGAATCTCGATTTACATACATACTTACATAGGGTAAAAAAGGGAAGTATAACACTGTGAACTAATTCCAGTATGAGTTTCCTGTTATCAGTTTTTAAGGATGATTTTAAAGAGCAGCTGAAAAAAACAATAGTAAAATATGCTTGTTTAGATTTGTTGCATACTCTGAGACAATTATAAATAAATCTGACCCACTATCAAGAAATATTAAAAAACAACAACAACAAAACATGCTGCATAAATGGTTCCAGCCTTTGCTATTTTGTAAACTGTAGCAAAGAAATTGACTTCACTGCAAAGCTGGTATGGTTTCTCCGCTAAATGTTTTTGAGGTCCACAGGGCTTTAAATCTGTTGGATCTAAATAAATCTGCAGGACCAGATCAACTTGAGCCCTATTTTCTTAAGTTGGCTGCAGATTTTATAGCAGAACCAATAACTTAAATTTTTAATCTTAGCCTCTCGAACAGTGAGCTCCCTGTAATATGGAAATCTGCCTATGTTCTCCCTTTGCTGAAAGGAGGTGATCCTTCTGATGTTAATAACTACAGGCCCATATCTAAATTGTGTGTTCGAGCAAAAGTTCTAGAAAAGTTCATTAGTGAACAACTGAAAGACTTTTTGGACAAAAATTCAGTTCTTTCCCCAACATCAGTCAGGATTCAGAAAACAACACAGCACAATAACTGCTGCTATTAAAGTGGTTAATGACACCGTTGATTCAATGGACTGCAAAAAATACTGTGCTGCTCTTTTTCTTGACTTGTCGAAGGCTTTTGATACAGTTGACCATGTTATTTTATTAAATAGACTAAACAATATTGGTCTATCTGTAAATGCTGTAAGTTGGTTTTCAAATTACTTGTCAGCAAGAAAACAGTGTGTCCATGCTGCTGGGTCTTCTTCCTCTTTTCTCCCAGTATCCAAAGGAGTTCCGCAGGGCTCCATATTAGGGCCATTGGTATTTTCTCTTTACATAAACAAGCTTTGTGATAATTTGTCAAATGCAGCATTTCATCTTTATGCAGATGATACAATTATTTATTGTTCATCCCCTTCAGTAGCACAAACCCTGCAATTTCTGCAGTCTGCCTTTGATGTCGTTCAGTCCCATTTAACTCAACTTAAGTTGGTGTTAAATCCAGAGAAATCCAAGTTCATGTTATTCTCAAATGGCAAAGAGTTGTTAGCTATGTCTCCTAAGATTAAAACAATTCAAGGAACTGAAATTGAAATGTTCAAATCTTACAAGTACCTAGGGATCATTATAGATCAGAATTTGTCATTTAAGACTCACATTCAAAGGCTTGTGTCGAAGTTAAAACTAAAACTAGGTTACTTTTTTAGAAACCAATTCTGTTTCTCCCTCCAAGTGAGAAAACATTTGATTCGTGCAACCTTTTTACCTTTATTGGATTATGGTGACCTGATTTTTATGAATGCACCTGCCCACTACCTAAAGAGGTTGGATACTGTGTACCATTGTGCTTTACGTTTTATTACTGGCTATGGAAATCGTGTACATCATTGTTCTTTGTATGCTGCTGCTAAATGTCCATCTTTGCATATTCGCAGACTCTCCCATTGGTTGATCTTTATCTATAAATCTCTCCTTGGGCTGGTTCCATCTTATTTATGTGTTTATATGTGTAAAAACCACAACCAATACAGCCTTCATTCGCACAATATCATACAATTGATTGTCCCAAAAAATCAGAACAGAATTGGGGGAAAAGGCTTTTAAATACTCTGCCCCTGCTTCCTGGAATAATCTGCAGAAGAAACTGAAATTATCAGAATTGGTTACCTTGGGAGAGTTTACGTCTGTCTTAAAGGAACGAGAGAACAGCTCTTTTACTCAGTGTGATTGTTTTTAATGTACTCTTAATTTGATCTGTTATTGTATATTTTACACATGTTGGTATGGGATATTGTATTTGTTTTAAATGTTATATACCTATGTGGTATGTGACTTTTGTTGCCATGATGCCAGGTCTTTCTTGGAAATGAGATTTTTAATCTCAATGAGATTTTTTACCTGGATAAATAAAGGACTATAGCCAGACAGGTATATGGTGTTATATTACAGAAACCATCAGAGCTAAATGTCTACATTTCAGTGGAACCCATTGCAAGCATCATGTAAAGCATACAGTAAACACATAAGAATGACTGTCTCTCTCAATACAACATTTATTGAGAGAGTAATAACAGAAGCACCCTTGATTTCATGAAGAAGAGAAGCAAGCATAATGTATTGATGTACAGAATTTAGATGGAGGTATTTGGTGGTTAGACTCCAATGGGATGTCTCGGTGGAACGTCACCCCCACAGTGATACAGATTAGATTTAGTTTTATAATCAAATTATGTATCTTCTTTTAGATCAGAGGATGGGCATACAATAGCTAATCTGTTGTTAAAGTTGCACAGAATAACCTGACAGAGTTTATTTGGATTCATTTATTAGAATGTTTGTTTTCCCCCTTACTATATCAGACTATATTATTATATTACAAATGTTAACCACACTGCATATCCACAGGGCCTTAGGGGATTCTTAAAAAAAGAAAGAAGAGGAAGCCAAATAAGCATTTGTGGGTGTGTTTCTTTAGTCAAAACAGGTGACATCTGTACACCTGTGGATCTCTATAAAACAACATCACATTTCTCTGCCTGCATTTATATCACAACAACTAAAAAATCTTAATGGGGTAAGTACAAGATATGTCTGAAGAACACAAATATAGAAATTTGGTTATATGTGACTGATCTTTAAAAATAAACTTACTCATTTAGTTTAAAAAGAAAAAGGAACATTTGGTTTGGTAGGTCTAAGCAATGTGTTTGATTAAAGGAGCTATTCGTTTTCTATACCAGCTACCAGTCTTAAGAGAATTGAATCATTATTACAGTAGTTTATATATGTTTATTTAAATAAACTACTGTACCCAAAACTTCTGGCTATGATGATTTTATGATTAATGGACAAACTGTTTCGACACTAAGTACTAGAATCCAAGTAATCATTATGAAGTGTTTCTGTATCATGAAACAAGTGTACAGTATATAATGTGTTTCTATTTGTATTTCTATTTGAATGCCTAGATTGTACCCTAACTCTAGTTTTGCACCTTGGATATGTAATTTTCACAGTTACATTAACACATGGGCAAAGGGTGGAAGTACTTTAACTTTTCTACGTGAATGTGCTGTGTATGTTTTTTCCATAACTTTCCTGTATTTTTCTGGTCATGTTTACAGGTCATGGCAAGACTGATCTATCTATCACTCCTGCTGGGTATATTACTAACTGATTGGTCATAGTTAGAAACCTTAAAACATTATTTTATCAAAATAACAATTATCAAACCCAATAATTGTAGCAATTCACACTGAAGAACCTATTCTCTGCTCTAGTAAATGCACTATTTTCATTTTAAGAAAACGTTATTTGGTTTAGCGCAATCCCTCTGAAGCTTTAAAATGCATGTTTCTTGTAAAGTTCGTGCTTGTCTATTATTTATTTTATACATTTGTTCCTGCATTTCTTATTTTTACTTTTTTTCAAACAATTTATTTTTTACTGCATATCATTTTCTCTAATTTATTGATAAAATAAAAGGGAAAGGGAAAGCAAAACACCTATGGTAATATATATATATACAAGGAAACTAAATACAGTTTTTGTGTGATCAACAGTCCAGCTGTCCAGCTGTTCCTCAGAAAATCCAAACATAGATTGCCCTGCTAACTGCATAGTTGACAGTTGGAACTGGACACTTCAATGTTGTCAAACCAGCAAGCCTGACACACTGATGGTTGTGGGTCAGACATTGGATTACTGTATGCCTGGGAACAGCTCTAATATGAACAAAACTAGCTGTTTGTCTTTGAAGGTAAACGGAGGTAAGCTCTCCAAACCACATTTTAGTTCTTATCTCTAATAAATGCCCATAGTTTAAAAAAAAAAAGACATAAAAGAAGATGTCTGCATGCTGTGTGTTCTTACATATGGTTTCCAAGGATCCAACATAAAACTGACCAACATAAAACCTGACACTGCTCACTGCAACACATCCACTCCAGCTGTCAGTGGAAATCATTGTGACATAAATCTCACTAATGACATGTGTATTACCTTTACACCAGGGTAAATATGTCTTGCATACATTCTGCTATTAATGTAATCTTAAGAATCCTACATAGTGTACATTACAGGTAATTATTTTTTCTTACAGAGAGAAAATATGTATCTCATTGGAACCTAATGGGAAGGTAAGGATGGAATTTAACTGCACTCAAGAACACCCAGGCAGTATCTGCAATGACACGGGTAAGTTTTATTCAACAAAATGAAACCATCTTACTGCGTTTGAAGCAGTTTTTAGAACTTTTTCAACTTAGAGCTTTACCACACACCCAAAATAGAAATTACTCTGTAATTAAAAAAATCACTGCTGACTGTTGTTTATCGTTGAAATATGACTCAACATAAGATGTGCCTCCAGGAGAAATGTAGCACTAGACTAGTCAGAAGAAAAAATGCAAATGACCAAATAAAAGAATAACGTAGACATGAGACTTTGTACATGCTAAAATAAAATTATAGTCATTGTAAAATGATGTATATTTACCTGCATTGAACCAGATTTTTTTTAATTGAATGTCCAATGTAGAAAACTAAAATTGTGATCTTTTCATTGTAAAATAGAAGAGTCCTCAGAGCTTTGCATTTGCAGCAGTGAGGCAGAAGATTGTTTTGTGTCACCACATCCTAAAATCTGTGTTGCAAAAACCTTAACCTACCTTTTCTGTGTTCAGATCTGCAGTTCCACTCAGTAAACAAAACTTGGATTGATGCATTGGAGCACTGTCGGCAAGAGAATTCCTCCTTGGTTGAAATCTTCAATGACGCAGTCGGTGTTAAAGTTAAAAATCTGCTGCAAAATAAAACAGAGTCACACACAGGGGTGTGGGTTGGCCTGGAACGATCCAGTTTTGGCAAAAATCCTGAATGGAAATGGATTTCAGGGTCAAAGGTTTTATATTCTCAGTGGAACAACAGTTTTCCTGTGAACTCCTTAAACAACACTGTGGAAAGATCATTTCAGTTAATGAGGCAAAAAAAATCAAGTGGCTGGATGCAAACTGCCATGAAAAACTGCCATTCATCTGTCAACGTAAGCTGCTGTTTTGATTAAGATTAGGTCAGGTATAAGCACCCAAATGTTTTTAAATCTCACCTTTCTTCAATTGCCAGGTCTGAAAAACAACATTTGCTCTACTAAAGCAGGTAAATCTACTGAAACTGTTTCTAGTTTGAAAGCAGAAACTTGTAACTTTATGTTCACTTCATGTTCCTTAGAAAGAATGTATGCAAACTAAAAACAAAAGGCATTCTGTTATTTGTTTTTTATCATTTTAAATTCACATTTGTGTTTTGGGTTACAGTGCTTTGCATTGACATCAACAGCAGCAATGATTGCATATAAGTCAATCACAAACAGGATATACTGCATCTCCCTGGTCACACTGAGATGAAATTCCTGAGGAAACAGATGAATGACCCAACATATCCAGTGTGTAAATACTCTCTTCGAGCTACTGTTGTGTTTCACAGGAAAACTATTTTGGATGTCATTATTTTTAATAGTTTGTATTATTGTAGGTTCTTTACCTTAAATTACAAACACCTTGAGGCAAGTGTTGTTGTGATTTGGCACTATATAATTAAACTGAACTGAAAATAGAATTATTTGTGACAGATTTTAGACATGCCATAAACCTGGGATAGTTTACCCAAGATCATAGTTTTGACTTTCTTGCTGTGCTATTTAAATATCAAGTTTGATTTTTTGGTTTGTTCTTTAGTACATTTAGTTGTGTTCCTAGCTGTTTGATTCTGGTGTGTTTAGATCACTTTACCTCTGTTGTAAACTGCATACAAAGTTTGTGTTAATGAAATCAAACTGATGCAGATTTCTTTAGAAAAATACACACTCACAAGACAAAATGTAAAAAAACAAAAAAGAAAAGAAAACCAGACTGCTCAAAGTAAAGCAGCAAAGTAAAATCCAATAAAAAACAACAATGTTGAGCCTGTTCCGAAATTTGAATGCACATACTTTGAAGTCACAGGTCTTGTAAAATAATTAAACATAAAATTCTTAATCTATGGAGGCAGAAAAAACTTTTAATTATTGTCTGCTGGAATATCAGATGAGTTCCAGTTATAAATTTTGAGTCATTTCTTTGTTTGTGCTACTTTTTGAACGAACTGGTTGCTTATTATTTGCAGACAGCTTTAATTTATAAGTCTTGCATCAACTGATCAGGAATGACACTCAGCTTTATACTGACATGGAGTGTATTTGTTATATATAACAGTCATTTATAGATAAGTAGTAATTACTCTTGTATAGGTTGTTTGGCTAATTTTAAATTTGTGCACTATTTTTGTAATTTGTTTATTTTTATATTATATTTCTGATTCACTTTCTCTTCCTGACCCATGTACTGCTGTAACTGTGAATGTCCCTGCTGGGTGATTAATAAAGTCTGTGTCTATGCCAAATTGAGCTTTAAACTCTTTTTATGATGACATTTTACTTATCAAAATTTCTAAATTTCAATTAGGAGTATGACAGCCTGCTTGCATGTGTGTTGCACAATACTAGTACAACTACCATTGCTACTACTCCTGTTACTGCTACCACACAAAGGCCGTGAATGGACATGTGGCAGCAAGTGTTAGAGGTCAGACATCTGGGGCCTGCAGGTTGGAGCTTGGGGCTAACAACTCTAGCTCGTACAAAGTACTAACATCCAAGTGGTAAATGGTGTTACCTCTGAGAACTATAAGACAGAGTGCTATGAAAATAGTTTGTGGCCATGTCCACTCTCCATTCTGGCCTTCCGTCCACACTGAGACACCTTTTGTGGTCAAGGAAAACTGAGCTTTTTGAAAACGCTCTCCAAAGTGGATAATTTTAAAAAAAAGCATTTTTGCGTAGCAGTGAGGACTGGGAAAACGGAGGCTTTCCCAGTCCTTACTGCATTTCATGAAGTGCAATGATGCATTTTAGTAATATGATGCAGTCTGATCCAGAAGTCTTTTGGTTTGGTGAGATGCAGTTTGGACAGTCTAAGCCTCCTTTGTGAATTTTTGGGATGTCCACTCCTAGAGAGATTGGCTGCTGTCTTGCTTTCCATGTGTCAATATCTTTTCTCACTGTAGAAAAACTGACTTGAAATATAAAATTGTTCTGTAACCATTCACAGACTGACAGGCAGCAACAACATGTTCCCTAAGATTATCTGATGATCAGAAAAGACACTGGCTGTAATCAAGTGCATTAGCAGAACCTGGCTGCTTCTTACGCTGTTATTTCCTATATAACAGAGGAAACAGTGTACCTAGTTTTCTTCTGCATTTTGGTTTAGTTTTTATAAAATAAATAATAACACAGAGTAATATCTGATGTGTTGTTTATCATCTTAGGCTGTATTTACTTAATTTAAAACTGATCAGATGATTTTTTTTATGTCCTGGTATGTTGAACTTACATGCTGTTCTTTAAAAAGTGAAAAGCACACATTTGCTTTCTATTCGACTGAAAAAACAACTTTCATGTTATCTCACAATACAGTCTCTGTATTTATATTTGCATTAGCTACACAGAAACAGGAATTTGTTTTTTGGGGGAGTTTTTTCAGGAAAGAGGGGAAGCCAGATAATTTAATTTTAATATGACATTTCCTGTTGTCAACATAATTTTTTTTTTTAAAACTACGTCATAAATATGTACGTCAAAAAGATGTCTGGAAAAACATAGCTTAAAAATAAATGTTAAAAAAAAGTTTTAAGGCCAGTTTAACCTCCAGCCCCAAATGAAATTTGAAGCTGTTGAACTTTGTTTGTGTAACCCATATGTGTCTGCTGAAATACCCCTGAAGCCAGTTAGGCAGGAACTAGTGACATCTCAGAGGGCTGATACTTTTTTAACTAAATGATTTAAAGCTGTTAAGCCTAAAGAGCAGGTTTGACACCTGTGGCTGTGACGTTGGGGGTCAGTCCTGCAACAGGAAGCACTATGCACATGTTTCCATGTCTTACGTTGGGATCTCGCAAGTTTTTTCTTTCTTCATGTCAACATGTCAAAAAGTACATCCATTATAAGAAGAGTCAGATAAACCATGGCCCTCATTTACTTCCATGTGTGTGGAAATGTTTTTACTAGCAAAGAAACAAAAACATGCAAAAACACAAACACAGTGCCTAATCTCTCTGGCTGTCCACAAAACAGGAGCAAACTCACATAAGTAAAATGGCAAAGAACTATGCTAATCTTCCACTAACATACAAGCAAGTCTGACCACAGTAGGACAGATTCCACATGTTAACCATCACTTTCCAAGATGACGTCAAGCTCACACTGACCAGCAATAATCCTGCAACCACAAAACACAGAGCCCAGTGTTGCTGCTGGAGCTAGATATGCATGTACACAAATGAGCAGATTGCTGTTCAGGTGTGGCAAACATGGAATACAGAGAGAGCAGCTCTCTTTCATGACGAGGGCAAAAGGTGATTGGATGTAACAATAACATTTAACCAACAGGATTAAGTGTTTCTGGTAGATTTTTCATGTGCTGTGTTAGGTTGAACCAGATGGATAGATAGTACTTACATTAATAATGATCCACCTGACACAATATGTTTGTATTCCCGCATTTAAGCCTTTATTACCTTTTCCTATTTTGTTACATTTTAAAAATGTTATTCACATTGCATATCCACAGTGTGTTTAGGGTGTTTTGTCATGTTTGTTTCTCTAGTGAAATAAGGGATGAGGTAAACAGCTCCATAAAGTGACTCCCATGCATATCCCAGCTTTCATTTCTATCAGATTTTACAGATTGAAAGTCCAAGGCAGATGTGATGAGCAGTCATTACCACAGAATGATTATGTATGCAGTAAATTCTTAAGATTTACTTTGTATAATTGAAATTATACAGTATAGCTAATGAGGAAAAATGAATTAAACTTGTGAATACTTTTTGTGTTGGTAGATATTTAAATAAGAAATCTGAAAGGTCAATATTCTTCTGCTTTATTTCTTGGATGATGTGTTTGGTAGGACAAGCAAGCAAATAGAGAACAACTTCTGTACCAAATTAAGTCATAAAAAAAACCTAATTATTGTGATAGTAGTCTAGGTATGTCTCAAAAGTATTGAAGCCACATTAGACAAGCTGCAAAGGGATAAGGTACCTGAGCCGTTTTATAAAGGATCACTTTTCAGATCAAGTAAGAGAAACTGAATCCTCATCTGGACTTTTTTGTGAGTTGATTTCCAGACGTTTGTCTGTATTTTGGACAGCATGTTGATGTGATGTTTAGCACTGTCACCTCGCACCAATAACTAAGAAATTTGTTTGCCATCCTCAACTCCACAGAATAATAAAAAGCACTTATTAAATTGTTCAAAACACTGTTAGTGTATGTACTGCTGATGAGTTGGGATGCTTGGGTGTTCCTGAACGTCCTATCAGGATGAACATCCAAATAACATGCATTTTTTTTTCAAACTGATAATCACAGTTTGCAGTTGTTTAGTTTATCCAAATCTAAAATTCTCATTTGAAACAACAAATGAAACAAGTCAAAAGTAACCAAGTATGCACATTATCACCATCTAGTGCGTGACGTGAAAAAGGCACCTTTGACGTTGCGCGACCAACTCTGTATTTCTCGTCCACACGTAAACGCAAAAAATGAGTTTAAAAAAAAACAAACAAAAAACTCCATTTTTGGTGATTCGAAACGCCGTTTACGTGTGGACGAAACAGCTGCGTTTTCAAAAATACCCGTGTAGGTGCAGACGTAGCGTAAAAGAGTTAGAAGTTTATTTTCTACTACCATTAATTTATTGCAGATTACTTGTATTTGCTTAATTGTTTACTAAATGTTTGAGGTGTGAAATAAACCGCAATGGAGCAAAATATGGGTGTGTGTGGTTGGAGGATGTGTTTGTGCGTGCAGGGGGTGGGATCTAGTGGGAGAGAAAAAGAATGGACACATGCATACACAGTAGATGTCTAATCTTTACAGTGTATTATGGGTTTTCAGATCATTCTGAACATTAAAGTCAAATTTGTCTCAAATATAAAATAACATTTTATAGTCAAAGAACAGTTCTGTTTTTATAACAATTATAAAATGTTAGATTTCACAAAGCAACACCAAGTCAAATCCAGTATGGTGTAAGTAGAAATGCTTCTGTTCACCAATCCACTTTCAGAAAACCCTCATAGACCCAGAGCTTCTTTCTTCACACTGCAACCCAACAGGACATTTCCAGCATCCACACACTCTGTCACACACGGTGCTGAAAACACAACACAGACATTAAAGCAATGAATGTATGGAGGGAAGAGAAAGTAGATTGAAGCTTTAAAAACAATTTTTTAAAGCATGTTATTGTCATTGCTACTACCATTCTGAGCACGGAGCCATGAGGCAGCCTTCATAGCCAGAAGCTCCCACTCGTCCTTTGCATCCATCTTGAAACCATGAAGCCAGATCAGAGCCAGAATGGTGGCCCACACTTCACTGTTGGCCTAATTCACCAAATCAAAGACAATAAAATAAAACAGAGAGGACACACAAAGAAAAAAAGAAAAAGAAAAAAAAAATCCTACATGATTTTACTTTCTACAACCAGTAGTATTAGTTATTTCTGGTTGCTTACTAGTCACAAGGGGTCACCAAGTTGTGTAGCTCTGCATATTTGATTTGGCAGATTATTACACTGGATGCTGTTCCTGATGTAATCCCAAAGGAATTTCTGTCTAGACGTGTGATTACCACCAGTGTTTTAGCTTCTGATATACAGATGTTTATTTTCAAGGCCTACATTTAGTTTGACTTCATTGTCATTTGTTTTTTGTTGTGTTTTTAAATTACATCATGTGTTTCTGTTCAAATCATGGAACATGAGCATGAAGCATCTGACTTACAATAACTAACATTATCATTTTGTTTGTTATTATTGAAACTGAAAAAAGTCCACCTTTTTAGGCTTTGACTTTTCCACCTTCTCGTTGGTCTTTCCCAGTGCAGTAGCCAGAGCTGGATCAAGCAGCCAGCAGCCAGACGCCCCCTGCAGGGAGACTAAGTGTAGCAAAGGGTCTCTGGGTGGCTGTTCGGGGGCAGCAACTGGAAAACCAAAAATGAAATAAAAACTAGACCCGATTATGGTGTTAGATAAGAAGACAGAACTCTATAAACCAGTGCATAAACCACCTTCTTGTAAACTATGCAACAAATAAACATTTATTTGAGATCATCATCACAAATAAAAGGTTTTCAACAGTGTGAACTTATTAAAGAAAAATAAAAGCTGGCAATAACACGCCATCAATTATTAATGAATACCATCTGAAAGTAAGTGAGTTGAAAGCTTGATAAATTATGATGTACAGTATGCAGTTCACATGCTTAACAGAGAAAATATATGGCCAATGAATTAAATTGTTTTGATCTGATTTATTGAGATCTGGATCTCATTATCTAAGCAACTGAACTAAACATTGTACAGTCACTTCCACTCGATGTTAAATTCCCTTCATGTCTACCAAGAATATACATGCTTTTTTCCTTATTTTATTCTAACCCTGCAATTATAACTGATGGGTTCACACACATTAAGAAAATAATAATTTCCAGAGGCACAAACAAACCTTGATATACATGATGCTCCAGACCACCATACCAACTCCTACATGTAACAGCTCACATAATTTCCTCTGTGTCTAACCGTTTGTGTATTCACAGAAATGCCTAAATTACAAGTACAAAACATGGATTCTTACATTTATTAAAATTTGGTTTTTCTGTATTTACTCTTTTTATTGCTTGCTTGCTCCTCTAACTGATGCATATGTATGAAGAAAAATGTGTTCAAAAGGATTGATCCATAAGCCTAAACCACACAAGTGTGTACATTGACTTGGGTGTGACTTTTGAAGACTCACACCAGCTTGAATTCACACACAAATACGAAGCAATCTGACCTCACCTAAAACTAATTTCAAAATGCGTACATCTGTACATCAATACGCATTTGCAACCCTTTTGAGACTACGTACTCTCTCTACATACATATGTTACTTATACACATACACACATGGAGGACCACACTATGTGATTACTACCGTATGAATAGAAATGTGTTTTACTTACCCATGTCATGTACAACTCCTCGAGAGATAGACTCTACATCACAAGGTTAAAATCATAAAACAAAAGAGGATGGCATGAGATGAAGACATTACACTGATGAAGACATTACACACACACACACACACACACACACACACACACACACACACACACACACACACACACACACACACACACACACACACACACACGATAGATACAAGATACAGCCCATTATAACCGGCAGTAATAATGGTCTTATACATAAAGTACTGCATATTTCACATGTGAAATAATTTTTAAAAAAGAAAAAGAAAAAAAGAACATGGTGGGTTTTTTTTCCACATGTACATCTACACATTTACATAGATGTTTAAATGTGTCATTTAGGTTCTATTTACCCTTGGTAGTTCTGTCACACTTCGCCATGGAGATGGAGTTAAACACTATAATGTAAAAAAGAAAGAATTTAACACACACACACAAAAAAAAGTTAGCAGATTCTTATGAAATGTACTAAGGAACACTAAATTGCTGATTTGTTGATATACAAATACAAAACAAATAGTATAAAAGTATTTAAGTGTATATCATTGTAACCTTTCTAATTAGAATCTTGATTTCTTGGAACAAATATTTTAAAGTCAATCTCACTTTTTGCTTTTAGATAATCTGAACATGACTCAGATTTTCTGTCCTTTTATTCACATTCATCGGTCTTTATCTTTAAGGAAAGCAAATTACCATGAGAAAATCAGGTTAATATTTCATGTTAACATGTGATGTCTCCACATCATACTAAGTCTCACAGCAAGTTAAAACATTACTACAATATTTAAACTGTATTTAAATCTAAATGCTGATAAACATCACCTACATTTAAACATTCAAATTTTGGACACATTGACTTATTAAATGATCTCTTTCATTGTTTTTACTCTTTTGTGCAGTGAAGAAGAAATCACTGCTTTGTTGAAGGAGCCAAACATAGACATACGGCCTTCTCTGAATCTCACAAAGGGATGGTATCTGTCACAGTTTTAATAGGGCCACATTTTAATAAGTTAGATTTTCTAATTATTTACAAATTCAGAAAAATATGTTTCACATGGAAGGAATCGCAGCTAGATTATGATGCTTGTATGAAAATGTTGTGAAAGTTAGACATTTTATTTGCTGTTTAGATCAGTAAGTCAAGTTAAGCTTCTGAGGTCATTATCGTGACTTGCAGCTTGTCATAAATTGTACTATAAGTACAGTGGCTTGCAAAAGTATTCGCCCCCCTTGAACTTTTCCACATTTTGTCACATTACAGCCACAAACATGAATCAATTTTATTGGAATTCCACGTGAAAGCCCAATACAAACTGGTGTACATGTGAGAAG
This sequence comes from Neolamprologus brichardi, assembly GCF_056152115.1. NCBI lineage: Eukaryota > Metazoa > Chordata > Actinopteri > Cichliformes > Cichlidae > Neolamprologus > Neolamprologus brichardi. The sequence continues at coordinate 18,310,601 of NC_142117.1, read as the reverse complement.
TGGAACGAAAATCATACATGATTCCAAACATTTTTTACAAATAAATAACTGAAAAGTGGGGTGTGCGTAATTATTCAGCCTCCTGAGTCAATACTTTGTAGAACCACCTTTTGCTGCAATTCCAGCTGCCAGTCTTTTAGGGTATGTCTCTACCAGCTTTGCACATCTAGAGACTGAAATTCTTGCCCATTCTTCTCTGCAGCTTGTCCAGAGTCACTATGGGCCTCTTGGCTGCATTTCTGATCAGCGCTCTCCTTGTTCGGCCTGTGAGTTTAGGTGGACGGCCTTGTCTTGGTAGGTTTACAGTTGTGCCATACTCCTTCCATTTCTGAATGATCACTTGAACAGTGCTCCGTGGGATGTTCAAGGCTTGGGAAATCTTTTTGTAGCCTAAGCCTGCTTTAAATTTCTCAATAACTTTATCCCTGACCTGTCTGGTGTCTAAATCCAATCGAGAATCTGTGGCAAGATCTGAAAACTGCTGTTCACAAACGCTGTCCATCTAATCTGACTGAGCTGGAGCTGTTTTGCAAAGTAGAATGGGCAAGAATTTCAGTCTCTAGATGTGCAAAGCTGGTAGAGACATACCCTAAAAGACTGGCAGCTGTAATTGCATCAAAAGGTGGTTCTACAAAGTATTGACTCAGAGGGCTGAATAATTACTCACACCCCACTTTTCAGTTATTTAGTTTGGAATCATGTATGATTTTCGTTCCACTTCTCACGTGTGCACCACTTTGTATTGGTCTTTCACGTGGAATTCCAATAAAATTGATTCATGTTTATGGCTGTAATGTGACAAAATGTGGAAAAGTTCAAGGGGGCCGAATACTTTTGCAAGCCACTGTAAAAGCTTGCACATCTTTAATTGCCGACTAAGGAATCAGCCAATTACAACAACTGTCAAAACAAATACTGCAGCAACTGTGTAGTTAATGTTTGACATTTAACATTTCAAATAAGTTCAAATACAAATATGTTGGTTTCTTTTTTTTATTCTCAGAAATGTGTATGTGTGTAGATGTGTGTTGTCACTCAGCTTTTACTTACTAATAGCGGATGGAGCAGGAAATGGAGCAGCATCCATACACACTATATTTACAAAAAAAAAATCAGGGTGAATGATTACAACAGTCTGAACAACACTGCTTTAAAATGTATAAATCAATCTTAAACAGACTGAGGTTATCAGATAAAAGCCTTCACTTTGGGACACAGCCCATTACAAAGGTTATCCAAGCAAATATTGCAGCTGTTTGCATACAGTATTGCACATCTAATATTTCAAAAAAGTTAACAACTTAGTCCTTTTTTAAAAAAAACAAAACAAAACAAAAAAAAAAAAACGCACAAATATGTGGTGTATTGTCATTCACTTTTTACTTACTCATGGGCGCTCTAGCACACATTGGCCTGGCCATCTTCCCTATTATGTAACCAAACGAATAGGTCCAGACATTTAATGTCATACTTTTTAACATTCACAGGCTGATATACCAATGCAACACAAATAGTACAAACAGTGTTCAAAATATAATATAATGTATATATATATATATATATATATATATATATATATATATATATATATATATATATATATATATATATATATATATATATATATATAATGCCTATCTGTTCAGTCTGGTTATTCCGTTTTCATGTCGTAACGTTCCTGACATGTCTACATAAGAAACATAAGTTTCCTCACCTGCATCCTGTTGTCTGATTGATCCCTGCTGTATTTACCTCTTGCTCAACACCTTGGTTTATACAACTTGTTAATTCCAATTTGTTCTCTAGTGTTTAGATTTTTTTTTTTTCTCATTTTGTGGTCATTCTGCATCAAGCACTGTGTGCCACAAAAATCACTCAGCCTCACTTCACCAGATTATAATAATTTTTTTAAAAAAACCTAGAGGATTAGCCAACAATAATAAATAATTAAACTAGTAAAATAATTAAATTCTGATATAATACTACTTGTGAGGCACTGCAGTAATAAGTCGTATTTAAAGTGTAAAATATGTTCACCATTATTTTGAAGTGTAAACTCCCATGAAGACAAGATGAAACACATTAGGTCAACAACTGCATAAAAAGTTGAGTACTGACTTATTTACATTGTTTGGTTATACAGAAAAATAATACAAATACTACAACTATACTACAACAATACTAGCATTATTTAAAGTATATAAGATCTTCATGTGTTTAATCTGTTTTTTCTGTTTTCATGGGAGATAGAATGAACTACTACTGGATTATAATATTACTGCAGTGCCTCACAGGTAGTATTGTAAGTATTAAAGATGTTCACTAATATTCCAAATATAACAAAACATTTTGAATAAGTTAAAACAGAAATATTTTGGCTTGTTTCTATTTATTGTTAGAAATGTATAGATGTGCAGATGTGTGTTATTCTGATATTCAGCTTCTACTTACTACATGCCATGGCGAAGACACCTAGGATGTTAAAAAAAAAAAAAAAGTCAAATATTTCATAAGAATTTGTTAAAAAGAACTTGATGTTATTTTAGGAAAGTAGAAATGTAACACAAACACTACAAACAGTATTTGTGATGTGATGCGATGCGATGCAATACAATACTGTGGCATTTCAGAACTTATTACTCTCACCTCCCAAATGTGTCTGCGAGTAAAGCTTAGTCTTATTGGTCGCTGCAGCATTTATAGCACTTGTTTATTATCTTTTAAGAGCCAGATTGCATGCTTTTAATTACCCATGGCTGCTTGAGCATACATTGGCATTGATTTACATACTAAACAAAATTTTAAAAACTGCTGCAAGATGCGCTGGGAAACAAAGTGCTGAACAGGAAGCTCAGTGGTCAAGTTGCTGATTAGGAGGCATCATGTGTGATCGAACGTTGTGTGGATCCGTGATGACTCCCCCCCAGATGTTCTTGGAAATCTTCTGGGCCACAGCGGTGGCAGTCACTACTGTGACGACAGGGCCAGACAGCAGCTCTGAGCCTTCCGGGGTATACGCCAGGCTTTGGTGGACGTGGGCCGCACGCAGACTCTGCTCCACCAAGCCCTGGTTTCCCCTTGCACATTGTTGGAGGCGGAGCGGGTGGAGGTTAGATGTGTGCATGGGGACATCCACAAATATCCCATAGTGCCGCTGCGTATTTAAGTTAAGGGAAACACACATAGAATAAAGGCTGCAGTTAGTTGGCACCTGTCGCATCCCTGACTTTGGGGATGAATTGGCTGAGATTTAATAAACTTTTGGGCCAGTATGTCAGGATGTGATCATGATCAGTAGTAGGTTGTAGTGTCTGCGTGGTGCTAAGTGGTGACGCGGGGTTGTCCAACGCTGACTCCTGGGGAGAAGAAGTGGTGGGTCCTTTTCATGAGGCCCCGCCTGAGTGGATGACTCGCCCCACAGAAGATTTTCCACTGGAGCAGTCTCGTGATGACACCCTACGCTCAGCCTTTGACCAAGATAGTAATTGATGGTCACTTGGTGTGCCCTAAAGCCGTGTGGCCCTACCCGTACTTTGTATCATTGAACGAGAGAGCCGTGACACTCGCACAGAGGAGGAACACACCCAGTTGTTGGTGCTTAAAAGCCACAGAGATGCTGAAAATGGGGTTAATAGAAAAGTCGCACGGCACATAATATACGAAATGTCACGGTTTGAGGCCTACCCCATGGCCTGGGTCGACGAGATTCTGGACGAGTTAGGCACTGCCAAAATTCTGCACGATGCTAGATTTAACCAAGGGCTACTGGCACATTCTCTTGTCTGCAGAGTTTAAAGGGGGGAAAAAGCCTTCTCCACTGTGTATGGTTTGTACCAATTCTTCACACTTTTGTTCGGCTTGCCCAAAGCCCCAACCACTTTCCAGTCCCCCATGGACTGGGTGGGGCGGCCTCACCTAGATGATGTTATCATTCACAGTAACACCTGGGTGCACATGTGCAGCAGGTGGTTGCGGTTCTGGAGACTCTGCAGCAGGCAGGGCTCAGGGCAAACCCTGAGAAATGTGCATTTAGATGGAGGGAAGTACAGCATCTGGGTTAGCACTTGGGGAGTGGGCAGGCGCGTACAGATGGAGAAGACAACTGCCACTGTATCCTTCCCGGGCCCCAAGACCTAAAAGGAGGTGAGGCAGTTCCTGGGCCTCGTGGGGTACCATAACCAGTTCATGCCTAGTTTCAGTCCTTTGACAGATCTCACCTGAAAGGGTGCCGCAGATCTGATCCAGTGGGTGGAGCAATGCCAAGCAGCGTTTGTGCAGGTGAAAAAGGCTCTCTGTGGGGAGCTACTCCTCCACAAACTTTTCCCTCCCTTTCATCCTGCAGACGAATGCCTCAAACAGAAGGCTGGAGTACGCTTTGTCCCAGCAGGTAAGAGGGGTTAACCGCCTTGTTCTTTACATCAGCCGGAAGCAAAATACAGCATGGTGGAGAACGATTGTCTGGTAATCCGGTGGGCGGTCAATTCCCTTCGTTATTACCTCCTGGGGCACTCGTTCGCACTCTGCTCAGACCACGCCCCGCTACAGTGCGCCTGGATCACTCGGTGGTACCTGACTTTACAGCCCTTTAAGTTCAAGGTGGTCCATAGGCCACAGATGGTCATGGACAATTTCCTCTCCCGTTTACACAGGGGGAACCAGATGCGGCCTGGGCCTCAGTCAGACATTGGGATTGTGTGGCAGGGGTGTGGTCTATGGCTCCTCTGCAGTGGAAGAGTGGTGCAGCAGACTCCAGGGCCAGTCCCAGGGAGGCTGAGGTCCAGGTGGAGGGAATTAGGCTCACGAACACTCTCACATTTTTAGTTATGCTGGGGACCAGCAGAGAGAGGGTCAGCTGCAAGCTTTTGCAAAACATAAGGTGCCAAACAGGAGGATTGGTGGTCAAGTTGCAGAGGAGAAAATAGTGTGTGTGTGTGTGTGTGTGTGTGTGTGTGTGTGTGTGTGTGTGTGTGTGTGTGTGTGTGTGTGTGTGTAAAAGACAATTTAACTGTGTTTGAACGCTGTGTGGGTCCGTGGTGTTAACATCCATCTTGGAATCTTGATTCCTTGCATCATTTTTTTGCTACTGAATCTTACTTTTTGCCTTAACCAACTTTTCTTTATATTTGTACTGTCTGTGACTCTTATGGTCTGCTTTTCAATATATCATTGTACCCCTTAATTCAAGTCTATCTTCATCTTCAGTCTGTGCCTGACAGAGTTTTATTTTTTCTTTTGAAATAAACTTACGGGGTGTTGGAATATTTCTGCGCACAAGAGGTCCTTGAATCATTTTGCTGTCGTCTTTGTTGACAGCAATGAAGGCAGTGAAAGAACTGCTCACTCCTGATTGGACACTGAGCTTCACCACCTTCTCCTTCACTCCTCCATCTTGCTGTCCTCTGTTCTCTCTCTCATCCATCTCCAGGGAGCGAATCAGAGTCCGAGCACCCAACCTGTGGACTGTTAGCCTGCAGACAAGAAGGCACAGAACCACAATAATTTCCTTTCCATCCATTTCCTTTTCATCACTTTAAAACAACAAAAAGATTTACACACAAACAGGCTAACAATTTTGATCCACTGCCTTCCCAAAATGAGAAAGTTCTTTATTTAAATCAAATACATGTAACCTAGAACAAAAAGTGTTAAACTGAGTGTTAAACTAATTCAGAATAAGATTAATCAGAAAACTACACAACATTTTTATCTTTTTCGGCATCACCACAATTGACATAGTTCCTTGAATGTTCCTTCTTTATCTCATCCTCTACTAGTAGCTGATTTTACCTAGACTTATCTATGTTTTTGGTAATTAATATATCTCTTTTTGTAATTTTATCTCCTTTATAAAAGGACCTCTCCTGCCGAAGATAATGTGCAAGTGCATTTGCTAATAGACAGCTTGGTACTGGATAAAATAGTATATCACCACAAAAGAAAATTTAAACCACGCCCAGTCGGGATAGTCAAACAAATCTCTCAGTCTTCACTTCAGAACAACTTTGTACTCACGTTTACCTTTCAAACAAACAGTACTGTGATGTGACAAAACCAGCCAAAGCTAACAAAAGTATAATTTCTCCTAAAATTGCAGTTTCATGCTCCCAACTTTGCAGGAACAATTTGGGGATAACCCCTCGCTGTTCTAGAATGACTGTGCAACAGTGCACAAAGCGAGGTCCATAAAGACATGGATGAGCGAGACTGGTGAGAACTGACCTGCACTGAGTCCTGAACTCAACGTGATCGATGTGTGACCTAACAAATGTCCTTTTGGAAGAATGAACAAAATTTACCAAATCTGTATACCCATATCTGTGTATTCAAAGGAGCTTGCAAAGAAAAGCGTCTGGACTTCTTTAAGTTGCTTGAAGACGTTTCACCTCTCATCCGAGAAGCTTTTTCAGTTCTAAGGTCAAATGGTGGGGAGTCCCAGATGTTGTGCCATGTGCAACATAGACAAATCTCTATGAGACAAAACTCCAAAACACATACTTAACAATGTGGTGTATGCTGTACAGTGCAGCGAGGAATGCCCAGACCTCTACATTGGAGAGACCAAACAGCCGCTTCACAAGCGCATGGCACAACATAGAAGAGCCACCTCCACAGGACAAGACTCAGCAGTCCATCTGCATCTAAAGGATAAAGGACACTCTTTTGAGGATGCCAATGTTCACATTTTGGACAGAGAGGACAGATGGTTTGAAAGAGGAGTGAAAGAAGCCATCTATGTCCACTGTGAGCAACCATCTTTGAACAGAGGCAGTGGTTTGCAACACCAACTGTCTGCCATCTATAATCCAGTTTTGAGTTCCCTCCCCAGATGCCTTAACGCCCACTCACACCCTGGGCCATCTGACCTCAGGAATTCGCATGATAAGGTGGGGCCAGGTTTCACAATGAGCTCACCCGAAACTCTGGCTGATTGGGACCCACACCCAGTTTCACACCTTGGCTCAGACGACTAGAGGATCATCAGGGGGTCCTTTTGTCCCTCTGTGGGGGGATACTCCCACTAGGTTTAAATCTGGGACTCCCCACCATTTGACCTTAGAACTGAAGAAGCTTCTCGGATGAGAGGTGAAACGTCTTCAAGCAACTTAAAGAAGTCCAGACGCTTTTCTTTGCAAGCTCCTTCGACTACGATGACCTGGATGACTGAGAACCTTCACAGACATATCTGTGTATCTTAGTCTCTGTGTCACTCTAACTTTGCTGCTTTGTTGAGGGAAAGGAGTCTGTACCTTTGAGTCAGATAAGTAGCTGTGGCAAAATACTCCACACGGTCACCTTAATTTGATCATAAGAAATTTAGAAAAGCTCAGGCTGCAGCACAGAAGATGCTATAGTCAAGGAAAGCTACGATAAGCTGGAAGTGAGTCAAACATTGATTACATTGGTAGTTGATTATTAACAATACTATTGTATGCATGTTTTCAGGAGCAATGACTGATGGGGTTAAAGTCCACTTGTTTCCCACACATTTAAATCTGAGATAATATTTGAGCATGAATCAAAAATGATCAAAGAGAAATTCCTGAAATTTTCAATAGACTTTCATACCATTGAAATAAATCAGGATCAGTAATTTGAGAAAGATGCATAAAAAAAAGAAGAAAAGAAAAGAAAAGAAAAGAAAAAGCCAGCACTCAAGACCTTTACTATTCAAAACATGAATAGTAAAGGTCTTGAGTGCTGGCAATATTGCAAAATAAAGCATGAATAATAATTTTTAACATGATATTCTTAATAACAAAATAGAAGCAAATGCTATTTCTTTTCAATTTTATGTTATGTTGAGCAAAGATGATAAGTCATGGCGCAAAAACAATCAGTAGGTTGTCTCTTCAAAATACAACATAAATATCGGAGTCTCAAGATAGTCAAGTGGAAAACACTGAAAAAAGCTTTGATTATTTGAAGTGGCGTCCCTCAGGTCTCACAAATGAAAAATATGCATATATTCTATCTGGGCAGGACAATTAGTGATATTTTTGTTTTAGTAGTACAACCGGTCGTATTTGCTCAATCCAATTTGAAAGTAAAATTAAAGAGCATACTCAAACATTTTTAATGTGTGAATCCAAGATTAATGGATCCTGATTCATTTTGAGGTTAAGCATGTCACATAAAAAAAAAAAAAAAAAAGGAGAGAAAAAAACCCAAAAAAAAACCAAAAAAAAAAAAAACAGGGTTGACAGAGCATTTTTCAAAGAAACATATCTTGAGTAGTATTTCAATTTTGAAGTGAAATTTTCACAGCACTCATTATATGTGCCCACACCATAACATTTTTATGAAAATTGTAGACGGATAGGCAGAAGTCCCGTGTTGATTTTATGGAGTTACCCATGTATTCACTGAGCTGGGCTTGGTTTTACTGGCTGTGTGAAATTTGAAGTTACTTTGGAAACATTTTTTTTTCGTACTTTGAGAAATATAAAAAGAATAAATCAGCTTAAGAGATCCCTGAGCTTTGCTTCAGTTAAAACAAAAACTGGACCCATTTCCTAGACTTCAGTGTTGTGGTATTTGTTTTGGATATAGACATAATTAAAATAGTTTTAACAGGAGTTATAGTAAAGAAAGGCTGCAGCTTAACAAAAATCCCCAAGGTCACTTTGACAGGCAGTATAAATTATTATAATTTGCAATTAGCCAGTTAATTTAATTCAATTTGGATATAAGCTTAAAAATATTAGAGAAAAAATAATGACCAGATGCTCCCCATGAGCAAGCACTTGGCAACAGGAGGAAGGAAAAGTTTTCTTTAAACAAGAATAAACCTTTGGCAGAACCAGGGTCATGGAGAGTCAATCGTCTGTTGAGACTGTTTGGGGGTGAGAAGGAGGCAGACAGAGAAAGTGTGAGAGAGAGTGAGAGTTAGTACTTTTAGTACTCTCACTGCAGTGTTTTCGATTAACTGAAGGTTTTTTTGTGGAGCTTTTGCAGTGATGAATAATAATGAATTACAATAGTCCAACCTAAAGCAATAAATGCTCTAATTTTTTCATTAACAAATTTCTCAGCATCACTTTGAGACAGGATGTTTCTCATTTTAGACATATTGCACAAATAAATGAAAATAGTGCAAAATATTTGGTTGACATGTCAATTAAAAGATATATCAGATCAAAACTGGCTCCAGGATTCTTCACAGCCTTGCTGTAGCTCAAAGTAAAGCTATTAAATATCTGGTCAGACACAATGTTGTGAAGATTTTTAGGGTCAAAGACAAGCTATTTCTTTCTTTGGCTCTCGGAGGAGGCGGACGCACTTTTTCTCCTCTCCCTTATCTTCCCTGCTAGTTCTTATGTCCTTGTCTAGTCTCAAGTCTTTTTTGTATTACTTTCCCTGGAACACTCTCTCACAGTCTGTCTAAAACCTAAAAGAGAATTATGGATTTGATCAACTGGTCTCTGAATGCTATTGACACCCTTTAACGAGAAGTCTGGGCTCAGGAGAGCCCGAGTGCCCTGGAGGGACTTTCCCTGCCGGATACATGATGGACGGGTGGCAGAGGATCGTGTGCCTGGCCGGACTGTCGATCGAGGACGCTGAAGATATCTACCTATTCAGAATCATGATAACAAGGTTCTTGCTGATCGGAGCTGGCTTGGCCCTGGCTTATCGGAGAATTAAGAGAGCGGAACCGGCTGTTCAAACCCCTACAAGGCTGCACGCTGGGATTGGAACGACAGGTGCGGCTTCTCAGAAAGGGCTCACTGAAGGCAGCATGGTTAAGAGCTTGGAGGCGCTTACGACTGCAGTGAATGCTCAGAATAACACCTCTGAGCGTATGTATGTTGGATTACATCAGGAAAGAATCAACTCAGAACAACATCTCTGGGCAGAAGCTGGATTACATCTCGGATCAGTTGGCTGCGGTCGTGAGGTCTCAGAACCTGCTATGTGAGCAAAAGAGAGACAAGACCACGGAATCGACGGCTAATAACATCATGGAGAAACTCGCAGCTATTAACGGGAGATTGAGAGACCAGTGTCGGAGTGTTAAAAACAGCTTGAAATTCTCATGAGTTGTTTGCAAAAGAAAAATCACCATCATAATCCGGCTACCCCTTTGGCGCCAGCTGTGGGCTCAAGGCTGGAGCCGAACAAAACTCCCTGATAACGACTGTGTTGAGTCTGTTCCTTCCCATTCCCTACAAGGCCACCTGGGTTGGCTGGAAGACCGTTTACTTAGCCTGGCGGGGCGAAGGACACTGTCTCAACTGAACTATGGACACGCACACACATACATATACTGATACTGATAAGCACTCACTGACGCATCACCCTCCCTATCCAACGCCACCTCCAACGCTTACCTCCCCCATGATGTGGACATCGGGTCAGCTGGAAGCACAGTCAAAGATTGATGAGATGATGATGAGATAGCCTTTATTTGTCAGTTGCAGACAACTGACAAATAAAGGTACATACAATACACAAACATCACATTGGGGAGACAGGTCAGGCTAGGTAGCGAGGAAAAAAAACCTTCTGTGTTACACATTTCGATGTTTGTTTTTTTTTCCTCGCTACCTAGCCTGACCTGTCTCCCCAATGTGATGTTTGTGTATTGTATGTACGGTCGGCAAGGTCTGTCATCTCGGTTGTGGGCAAAAGACCTGCAACTGACAAATAAAGGCTATCTCATCTCATAACATCAGTTTAGTCTGAATTTAGAAGCAGGAAATTAGAGTTCACCAAGGTCTTGATGTCTTAAAGACATGACTGTAGTTTGATCTATTGATTTGTGTCACTGGGCTTCATGGAGACAATGTTAAGAAAGCAAAAAGAAATTTTAAGATTTTTAAAGAGAATCTGATAAACATAGATAACAGTGTGTTGAACTTACTGTAAAATGTAGGTGTTATTTTGCTATTTAAGTCCAAAAATGCTTTTTAAAGATAATGAAGCAGTATTGCCAGTGGCTATATTTTCAAGATCTATTATGGAATAAACTTACCACTTACCTTTGTGCTATATTTTCTGTTTATATCACTCGCATTGACAGAGGATAGTGACCAATAGTCCAGACAGATGTACTGCGTCTTTCTCTACTTAACCCCAGTTATCAGGCTAAAGGAGTCCCAACAGTATCTTGCATAGATTCCTTTTTGCTTCTGACAGATTTGCCTCTAAAGGTCAGACAGACTATGTTTTCTTCTCTAAACAAACACTATGACTGTCGTGCTTTACAAAAAGAGGCACTGAGGGCACAAATTAGTTGTTGTTGGAGAGGTACCTGTGTGGGTCAAGCTGTTTGCTCTTCATGTATTTTACAGTAAAAATGGCAGATTGTTGCACAGTACTTTTTTCACTTAAGGTCAAAAAATGTCTCGATTTCCCAGAAACTGCGGACTGAGATTCCTCTGTCATGTCTAAATGTTTGTGATCAGTAATCATATACTATTAGATATTATGATACCCCTAATCCAAGAAAGTAAGATTAGAAAAAGTGAAACATGTTTAAAACTAGACAAAAACCATTAGGTCTGTGTATTATTAACTGTTTTCTAGTAAGCAGAGGTAAGTAGAGTTATGTTTCTGAAAATATTGTTTTAAATTCAACACTCGCATTTCAAAACAGAAGTGTGCTGTTTGTGTTAAACTGTTTTACCCAGTGTCCTTTGCAGGATTGAGACTGAAGTGCAGCTGGTTCTCAGAGGGATGACCTGCCAGGCTGTACTTCACCGTCACACAGCCCTCTGCTGCCTCTGAGCTCTGACACAGAATCACAGGGTTAGAAGTCACGTTAATTACTGTCATCAAATACCTAAACAACAACATGAGAGGCTGCTGCTCCTACCTGTCCACTGAGCTGGGCATAAATCAGTGACCTCTGACCCTGGAAAAGTGCTGTGATTGGTGGAGAGAGGACAGTGACAGACACTTCCTTTGGTAAATCCCATGTGACTGAGACGTCGACCACAGCCGGCTGCAGAGCAAATCGCAGTGACTGCATCACCTGAAAAATAAAGAAAAACTCTCCAAATTTGCTGCTTCAGTGTTTAACTTGACATCATTACTTTTATTCTATATGTATAGCACTTCAGTTTTTGATTAACAACCACATATTAAATATTATTATGCATGTTTGAACATACACATAATCAACCTTACAGTCAAACATTTATTCCAACATACAAACTATGGCCCAAAATAGAGAGGAAAAGATTAAGGGAAAGTTAACCAATAAAAATGTGCTTTCATCAGTCGTTTAAAACAATTACAAAAATTCCTGATAAGCTGAAGACTATTCCAGGGTTTGGGCACCACAACCTCAAAAGTATGATCACCTCAAAGTCAGATAGGAAAAAAAAAACCTATACGGCCCAGAAATGATCTGCTGTGTATCACATCTTTGGAAAGCTGAGTTCAGTTTCTGTTTCCACACCTGTTCTTAATGACAAAATCACTTAAATAGGAGCTGCATGACAAAGTGGAGTAGGCCAAAAGATATTCAGAAGCCAGATATCAAGCTGTGATCCAAGGAAATTCAGGGACATATGAGAAACAAAGTAATTAGATCTGTCAGTGTTGAAAGCCATTTGTAAAGTTGTGGGACTCCAGCGAACCACAGTAAAAGCCATTATCCACAAATGGCAATAACACGGGACACTGGTGAACAGTGATAGCAACGAATATTTCTGGCACAACTTCACCAACTTCCAAAGTGCATGGAGAAGACAAAGATCTGATGACACCGAGACTCCAGCGACGCTTAAGATTCTAGGGAACAACTTTATTAAGTGAACAACGTGTTTTGTCTTGTGGCCTTCATCAGGGTTGTTGCAAAATGTCCAACAGTTAATGTATAAAGAAAAAATGAGGAAACAGAAAAAGATAGAAAAGAATTTCCAAGTGGACCAATTACAACTCAACAAATAAACCAGCTGACCAATTGACATTAACGAGGTGGTATTGGTTCATTGGTTAAGCTACAGCCAAAATAGATTCTGGACTAAACCACTACAAATTAAAAGGGAAGGGGCGGGAAATCCCAACATTTCTTAACATGATACATAATCAATATTGTACAGAAAAATGCAAATAACTTAATATAAAAAATACAAATTAAAAGCTAATATGAGTACAGGAACATTAAAAGAGCGCAAAGATGCAAAAATCTAGTTAAAAACATAGAAACACAAAAGTTCACAGAAACTCATTCATAGATAAATCCTCATTCATGCATGTAAAGTGTAAACTCCTTAAACAAAATATCAGGAATGCTTCCCTTTTTGTTCTGATAAAATTAATATTGCCACCTCTTCACTGGGTTTAATGTTGTTGCTGCTAAGGGTGGCTCAACCAGTTATCACAATCATTTTTATCACACAGGGCGATGTAGGTTTGGACTTTTTCCCCTTTAATATAAAACTGGTTAATTTAGAAACTTCATTTTGTGTTTACTTGTGTTATCTTTGTCTGATATTTAAATTTGTTTGATGAGCTGACATATTTAAGTGTGACAAATAGACAAAAAATATAAAATCAGGAAGGGGGAAAACACATTTTCACACCACTCTACATTGATTAATATGAATTCATTGATTAAATATGCAGAAAACCATTTGCAAGCAGTACCAGTGATGCCATCTAGTTTTGTATTCTGGTGATAAGAGTAGCATGATCAGTGGTATCAAAGTCTGCAGATAAGTCAAGCACGACTAAAATGAAATATTTTCCCTTATCCGAGTGCATAAGAATACCATTAGCAATTTTTTAATTTATTTATTTTTTTAATAAAGTTGTTTCAGTGCTGTGGTTTTGTCAATACCAGATTGAGAAGCAACAACTTTCTCAAAGACTTTGGAAATTGGCCCATAATGACCTAAAACAGTGGAATCTAAGGAGGGATGTCTTCCCCAGAGGAAAGACGCTGGGTAAGATGAATGGAATGATTTATAATAGAGAAAAGCCAAGGACAGATGACACGTAGAACCTGCTAATGAATTTAGGACAGACAATGTCCACTGGGCAGGAAAACGTGTGCAATAATGGGACTTATGGGACAAAAGTGTGTGAAATAATGTCAAGGAGATATGTTGAGAAAATTAGTTTAAACTCTGAGAAGAGAACTGATCAAGAGATTTGAGTCAGTTGAAGACACACAAACTTGATGCAGTCACTGGAATACATGGCAGGGGAAGCAGATTGAGGGAGATTAAGGAATCTGCTGATGGTGTCAAACAAAAATATTGGATTAAGTTTATTACCATTAGTCAAACCAGCAAAATAAGATGATGTAATATATTTTACAAGTTGGTGAAGTATGTTTAGTTAGTCCTTCATATAGTGTTATTATCCTCCTTCATAATTGTGTTAAATGTCTTACTTTTGGTTGCATCCTGTCAGTCCCTGTGATGAACTGAGCGTGACCTCCTCCTTCTTTGGCCATCCCATTGATGAGAGCAGAGCTGGCCCCTTCCCCAATCCCAAAAGAGAAACACCTGCAATACAACAGTTTTCTCTGAGTACACAGTGCACATGTTGGACATTCTGGAAATTGTGTAGATATAGTTGTGTTTTTGTGGTTTCACCTGTGAGAACCTGAATTAGTCTTCACCAGATCTATCACTTCTTTGGTGTTCCCCACCTCTCCATCAGTAAAGATAAACAGCTAGAGAGGAGAGTTGGCACAAAAGGACATAATAAACAAAAGACCCACAAACACACAGCTTGTTCTGAGAGCTGAGTTAGGTTTCAGATATGGTAATTGGACTGAATCTTATTAGAGGTTTTTTTTTTTTTTGCCTGTCCCATTTGATTCTTTAGCCATCAGAATTGTTGTCTGAAGGCCAACAAAGATGCCCAACGGATTTATCCAAGTGGATCATCACGGCTTTGCCATATTGGTCCATTTGATTGACCTTTGTTGTTAATTATTTATTTTATTTTCAGTTGTTACAGACGGGACAGACATGGCTGGGAGATAGGAAAGGGAAAAAGAAAGAGAGGAAGGAAAAGAAAAACAGAGGGGAAGAGGGACAGTGAGAAAGGGCACTTAAAAAAAATTAAAAAAAATAAAAAATTCCTGGATTACCTGTTGAGAGAAAAAGAAAAAAAAAGATAAAACAAGCAACAGGCAAAAAAAAAAAAAAAAAAAAAGAAGGAGGGAGAGAGAGAGAGAGAGAGAGAGAGAGAGAGAGACATAATAAACAAAACACCATTGCTTTAGTCTAGCTAAGTGTAAATAACAGTAAATACTAAATATTGAATGTTGTTGTGCAACACGCAGGACCGACAGCGCACAATGTGCTTTGAGGTAGCAGCCAAGAAAGGTGTAGCTTGTGTCTGTGAACAGTGAACACCCATTTGCACACCTGTGTGAATGGGCGCGCTTGTGTTCAAAAGGTTTCTCCATGTAACGATCTGCTAGAGCATGTGGGGAGCCATAGCCCCATCCCCCAGGGCATGAATCAGGCATGGAGAAGAGTGCTTTTTTTTTTTTAAAGTGCTTTTTCTACTCTGCTTGAGAACTTAACTCTTCATACAACATGTCTCTTTCACATATTCACAAAAATGGGTGAATACAAGCACTTTGTTCTATGTCAAAGCACTTTTCTCTAGCTAATGTTTCTAAAGTCTCCAGTAAATTAATGTAAGCCAGTGTCTGTGTTACCTGTCTAAGCTGACTGGGAATGCAGGGCTGGTTGTAAGTACATTTGAAGGGCTCCAGGATCTTTTTCTATATCCAAGCACTTTCTATCAAGTATTTACTCGCACACATACTCAGTCTGCATCATGTGCATTGGGGCTCAAGAACACACTGGTGTGCAGCCAGTGATCGAACCACCAGATCATCCCCAACATGAGCCATAACCAGGAAAGTGTCAGACTGTGTGTGTTACCTGTCTTGGCTGATTGGGAATGCAGGGCTGGCTGTAAATATGTTTGAGGGGCTGCAGGATCTCCGTTCCTCCAAGATTAGCCTCCATCTGCTCAACTTTCTTCAGAGCCTCCTCCATGGTCTGCTGGCTGTACTCCACACTCTTACTGCCATCACAAAAACACATAACCAAAACATCCATTCAGATATTAAAGACAGAAGGGCCTTTCTTGGGCTGACCGATATGAGGGAGAGACTCACGGGAAGATGTGTTCATATCCGGACCCAAAACTGTAGATGTTGAAATAGCAGCCCATTGGTAAGCTCTTCAACAGGAGCAGCAGAGTATCCTTAAGAGAACAGGATGGTGAGGGATGGAAAATATGGTGAGCCCACTGTGTGAGAGGAACACTATGAAAGATTTTCTGACTGTAATAACTTAATACAGATACCCTGGCACTGCTGATGCGAGTTTCCTGCTGCTTGCTGTTTGTGATAGGACAGCCCATACTTCCAGATCGATCCATTAAGAACACAAACTCTCCACATGAAGCCATTGAAGACATCACAGACTGGGGGAACTCAGGGTACAGACTCACCATCACCACTGGATCACCCATCAAAGAGCCTGAAAAATAAACAAATTTTAAAAATTACCTAAATTTGCTTTTCATTGTTTGTTCAAAAACTTAAAGAGTATAGATAATAAAATCTGTATTTGCAGACCAACTACTTCACTCATTTTCACTCACCCGGCTCAGCAGAGGCCTGTCCTGCCTCCACCACAGCAGTGGGCTGGTGGGCGTCTTTGTAATAAATCAGCAGTTCAACATCTCTGTCAAACTTGTGTCCTGCAGCCAGCTTGACCTGCACACCACAAACACATCCATATTTAGTTCTCAGTAATAAGTAACAACCACACACAGCAGAAACAGCAGCACTCTACCTACCGTGGCCTGGGTTTGATCAGTGTTGAGGTACTGCAGAGGGTCCAGGGAACAGGTGGACTCTACTTTAGAGATTGGACGAGGAGAGGACACTCGGGCAGAGAAAGACAGACTGTAGGGCACCAGAGAGGCTGGAACAGAAGTTACCTGGACTCCTGCACCTTCACTACCTGTACTTGACATTAGAGATAGTTGCAAATCACTGTGGTACATTTTTACTGGGACTCATGTTTGTTACAAGCATGATTGTTTTGTGATAAATATTTAACTAAATTAATAAGTGTTGGATGATTTTCCTACCCTGAGGCTGGTATCGAGGGTTGAGCACAGCAGGCAGACAGAACCTCAGACCATCATCAGCCTGCACAGCCAGCTCAGTCACGTACTCCAACCTGATGGAGGCGCTCTCTCCTGGAGGCAGACTGCCCACACTCAGAGAGAATATATCTGGACTCTGATCACTCTCCTCCAATAGGAAAGCCTGCTGACCAGAGCTCAGAGCATCATCATACTCCTCATGAGCCTGAAGGACAGGTGAGACATGTCAGTGACATTCACTGTGTTTATTGTTATTTTGAATCTTACTTATAATCAGGTTATATTTTCTCTCCAGCTCACCTTCTGTTTCTCCTTCACCTCAGCTACAATCTGTGTCTGTCCGATCTTAGCACTGAAATGACAGACAGCAGCATCTCCAGGCAGAGGGAATACAAAAACAGCCTCTAATGGTTTGTCCTCCTTATTCTCGTAGTTCAGAGTGGAGACCACTGTAGCCACATGGTCCCTCACCTCCAGCTCCACCTCAATGCTCTTCAGAGGAACTAAAAGAAACAGAACAATCATAAATACATAAACCATGCACAGTTTTAAAAATGGTTGTTACTTGTGTTACATTTCAGCCACACAAAAGTTAACCATTAAACCAAGCTGGTACTTAAACATGACTGTCCAACAGTGTTGCAAAGTTTGTTTGTTTATATATATTATTATTCATTTATTTTATTTTGTTTGTTTCTTGTATCCATCATTTTTCTTCTGTGCTTTTGTATCACAAGGTTATACTCTGCATTAATCGTAGCCATATGCAGCAGTACACTACTGTCCAAGATGCATATGATCAACTTCACAGAGTAAGCTTGATGCCATCCAGAACTTTTCACCAGTGGGTGTGGGAGAAGCACAAGATTTTCTTATGTATACTTTGGTCAGCAGAAGGTGAAAATGGCCATGAACCTCAATGCAATTTTCATGTTGATAACCTAAAGAGCAAATGACCATCCAGCTATTGAAATGGGTTTGTTGAGTATTGTCTCAGTCATGGGGAAATAATCATTTATTATTATGAGCCACTACAAATAAAAAAAAGTCTTTACATTTGACTTTTAGATGAATGAAAAGAGGCTGCAGAGAAAACAGAAGCCCCTTTACTTTCTGTCAGTACCTGGTTCCTTCTGGAGAGTTAGCAGACCACAGCGGTTCATCATTGTACCTGTGAAACAAAAACATCTGAGGACTTAGAGTTGAAATAACATTCATAGGTGCTCTATGACAGTCTTTAGCTATATTAATATATATATATATATATATATATATATATATATATATATATATATATATATATATATATATATATATATATATATATATATATATATATATATATATATATATATATAAAGGAATATTTCCAAATTAATCTCATCAGATAATATTGTGGTTATGACCATGACAAATTTTGATGATCTGACTTCCAGTATTATAACTGTTTTTAATACTTATTGGTTGAGGGTTAAAATTTTCACCTAGTTTTCCTCTGATCACAATGATAAACAATGACAGCAGGACCTCCTCTCAAAAATCCAAGTTGGAACCAACCATTACTTTCACTCTCGTTATCTTCTTCCTGTGATCAACCTCACCGAGTTTAAAAACAGCATGAATATCTCAGATTTAATGGTTAATTGTAGCCACACAGACTTTGCTTATGGAATCACATCATATACATATAAATCATTGTGAAACCATCTATATTACTACCCTAAGGTTGTCATGCAAGCATACAGAAATCTGATGTTACGCATAATGTACAAAATATCATTCATTTTGCAAAGTTATAAAACATGTTAATTAATTGTAAAACAAAATGTTTCTTTTTCTGTTGCTTGCACTTTTATTCAATGTAGTTTACTCAAAAGCTTATTTACTATCCTCTGAACACAATGTGAGTTTTCAACAATATCAAGTACATATTAATTATGTTGTATTTATGACAAAATCTACCCTTTGTTATTTTGATGCCACATAAAAGAACTAAAGTATACACACACAACCATCCAACCCAGAAATGCAATCTGTCCAGCATCTGTGGGGTTTGCCCTAAAACGTCCTCCTGGTAGGACATGCAGGAAATACCTCCTCTATGCATCCTAAACATCAGCTGTTTACACACCGAATGAGCAAAGAAGCGGAGCCATTAGTTGGGGGAGAAAGAGACTTTCGCTCTATAAATAATTTTGCATTTAAGAAAATAAAACTTAATATGGGATGTAAATACAATTCAATTCAATTTTATTTATATAGCGCCAAATCACAACAAAAGTCGCCTCACGGCGCTTCATAGATACAGAGAAAAACCCAACAATCATATGACCCCCTATGAGCAAGCACTTTGACAACAGTGGGAAGGAAAAACTCCCTTTTAACAGGAAGAAACCTCCGGCAGAACCAGGCTCAGGGAGGGGCGGCCATCTGCTGCGACCGGTTGGGGTGAGAGAAGGAAGACAGGATAAAAGACATGCTGTGGAAGAGAGACAGAGATTAATAACAGATATGATTCAATACAGAGAGGTCTATTAACACATAGTGAGTGAGAAAGGTGACTGGAAAGGAAAATCTCAATGCATCATGGGAATCCCCCGGCAGCCTACATCTATTGCAGCATAACTAAGGGAGGATTCAGGGTCACCTGGTCCAGCCCTAACTATATGCTTTAGCAAAAAGGAAAGTTTTAAGCCTAATCTTAAAAGTAGAGATAGTGTCTGTCTCCCGAATCCAAACTGGAAGCTGGTTCCACAGAAGAGGGGCCTGAAAACTGAAGGCTCTCCCTCCCATTCTACTTTTAAATACTCTAGGAACAACAAGTAGGCCTGCAGAGTGGGAGCGAAGTGCTCTAATAGGGTGATATGGTACTACAAGGTCATTAAGATAAGATGGGGCCTGATTATTTAAGACCTTGTATGTGAGAAGCAGGATTTTGAATTCAATTCTGGATTTAACAGGAAGCCAATGAAGGGAAGCCAAAACAGGAGAAATATGCTCTCTCTTTCTAGTCCCTGTCAGTACTCTTGCTGCAGCATTTTGGATTAACTGAAGGCTTTTCAGTGAGTTTTTTGGACATCCTGATAATAATGAATTGCAGTAGTCCAGCCTGGAAGTAATAAATGCATGAACTAGTTTTTCAGCGTCACTCTGAGACAGGATATTTCTAATTTTAGAGATGTTGCGCAAATGGAAGAACGCAGTCTTACATATTTGTTTAATATGTGCGTTGAAGGACATATCCTGGTCAAAAATGACTCCAAGGTTCCTCACAGTGTTACTGGAGGCCAAGGTAATGCCATCCAGAGTAAGAATCTGGTTAGATACCATATTTCTAAGCTTTTCAGCGCCGAGTACAATGACCTCAGTTTTATCTGAGTTAAGAAGCAGAAAGTTAGTGGCCATCCAAGTCTTTATGTCTTTAAGACATTCCTGCAGTTTAACTAATTGGTGTGTGTTATCTGGCTTTATGGACAGATAGAGCTGGGTGTCATCTGCATAGCAGTGAAAATGTATGCTATGTCTTCTAATGATGCTGCCTAGGGGAAGCATGTATAATGTAAACAGAATTGGTCCTAGCACTGAACCCTGTGGAACTCCATAATTAACCTCAGTGTGTGAAGAGGACTCTCCATTTACATACACAAATTGGAGTCTATTAGATAGATATGATACAAACCACTGCAGTGCAATACCTGTAATACCTACAGCATGTTCTAATCGCTCTAACAGGATATTATGGTCAACAGTATCGAATGCTGCACTAAGGTCAAGAAGGACAAGCACAGAGATGAGTCCACTGTCAGAGGCCATAAGAAGATCATTTGTAACCTTCACTAAAGCTGTTTCTGTGCTGTGATGAACTCTGAAACCTGACTGAAACTCTTCAAATAAACCATTCCTCTGCAGATGATCTGTTAGCTGTTTGACAACTACTCTTTCAAGGATTTTTGATATGAAAGGAAGGTTGGAGATTGGCCTATAATTAGCTAAGACTGCTGGGTCTAGAGATGGCTTTTTGAGTAAAGGTTTAACTGCAGCCACCTTGAAGGCCTGTGGTACATAGCCGATTATTAGTGATAGGTTGATCATATATAAGATCGAAGAATTAATCAATGGCAGGACTTCTTTGAGCAGTTTTGTAGGAATGGGGTCTAAAAGACACGTTGATGGTTTGGAGGAAGTAATTATTGAAGTTAACTCAGAAAGATCGATTGGAGAAAAAGAGTCTAACTTAACATCAATGGAACTAAGAGTAGCTGTAGATAATATTACATCTGTGGGATGATTATTGGTAATTTTTTCTCTAATGATAAAAATTTTATTTGTGAAGAAGTTCATGAAGTCATCACTAGTTAACGTTAAAGGGATGGTTGGCTCAAAAGAGCTCTGACTTTTTGTCAGCCTGGCTACAGTGCTGAAGAGAAACCTGGGGTTGTTCTTATTTTCTTCAATCAGTGATGAGTAGTAAGCTGTTCTGGCTTTGCGGAGGGCTTTCTTATAAAGCAACAAACTATTTCTCCAGGCTAAATGATGATCCTCTAAATTTGTGACACGCCATTTCCTCTCCAGATTACGAGTCATCTGCTTTAGGGTACGTGTTTGAGAATTATACCACGGGGTCAGGTACTTCTGATTAGAGACCTTAGTTTTCACCGGAGCTACAGTATCCAGAGTCGTACGTAGTGAGGAGGTGAAATCATTAACAAGATAATCGACCTCTGTTGGGGTAGCGTTCAGATAGCTGCTCTGCTCTGTGTTGGTACAGGGCATTGACGATGATAACAGTGGCTGGATTATATTCTTAAACTTAGTTACAGCGCTTTCAGAAAGACATCTACTTTGATAAAGTCCACTCTCCACTGCTGCGTAATCAATTATTGTAAATGTTATCAAGAAATGATCAGACAGGAGAGGGTTTTCAGGAAACACTGTTAAATGTTCAGTTTCTATGCCATATGTTAAAACAAGATCTAGAGTGTGATTAAAGTGGTGGGTGGGTTCTTTTACATTTTGAGAGAAACCAATTGAGTCTAACAACAGATTAAATGCCATGTTGAGGCTGTCATTTTTAGCATCAACATGGATGTTAAAATCACCCACAATAATTATTTTATCTGAGCTCAGAACTAAATTAGATATAAAGTCTGAGAAATCAGACAGAAACTCTGTGTAAGGCCCAGGTGGACGATAGATGATAACAAGTAAGACTGGTTTCTGAGTTTCACAGCTGGGGTGGACAATGTTAAGCATCAGGCTTTCAAATGAATTAAAAGTCTGTCTTGGTCTTTCATTAATTAATAGACTGGTGTGAAAAATTGCTGCCACACCGCCCCCTCGACCTGTGCTTCGAGATTTCTGGTAGTTAGAATGACTCGGGGGTGTTGATTCATTTAAACTAACATAATCATCCTGCTGCAACCAGGTTTCTGTAAGGCAGAGTAAATCAATTTGTTGATCAATTATTAAGTCATGTACTAACAGAGACTTGGAGGAGAGAGACCTAATATTTAATAATCCACATTTCACTGTTTTACTCTTTGGTTCAGATGTGGATACTGTATTGTTCTTTCTTTGTAAATGTTTAAGTTGTTTGTTGCTGGTTTTTAGTTTGTTTTTTGTCTTTTTGGAAGCAGACACAGTCTCTATGGAGATGGGTTTTTGGGGGGGTAGCAGGAGGAGAGAAGCTGCAGAGAGGCGTGTAAGACTGCAACTCTGCTTCCTGGTCCCAACTCTGGATAGTCATGTTTTGAGGGGTTTAATAAATTTGTCGATATTTCTAGAAATGAGAGCTGCTCCATCCAAAGTGGGATGGATGCCATCTCTCCTAACAAGACCAGGTTTCCTCCAGAAGGTTTGCCAATTATCTATGAAGCCCACATCATTTCTGGGACACCACTCAGACAGCCAGCAATTTAAGGAGAACATGCGGCTAAACATGTCACTCCTGGTCTGATTTGGGAGGGGACCAGAGAAAACTACAGAGTCCGACATTGTTTTGGCAAAGTTACACACCGATTCAATATTGATTTTAGTGACCTCCGATTGGCGTAACCGGGTGTCATTACTGCCGACGTGAATTATGATTTTACTGAATTTACGTTTACCCTTAGCCAGCAGTTTTAAATTTCCTTCAATGTCGCCTGCTCTGGCCCCTGGAAGACAATTGACTATGGTTGCCGGTGTCTCTAGCTTCACATGTCTGAGAACAGAATCACCAATTACCAGAGTTTGACCCCCAGCGGGTGTGTCACCGAGTGGGGAAAAACGGTTAGACACATGAACGGGTTGGTGGTGTACCTGGGGCTTCTGTTTAGGACTATGCTTCCTCCTCACCGTTACCCAGCCGCCTTCTTTCCGCAGCTGCTTGGGATTTGCCGAGGAACAGCTAGCGGGGCCTACGCTATCTTCGGCTGCACCAGCTACAGGGGCCTGGCTAGCTAAGGGTGAGAGAAGGGTGCAAAGCCGAGTCTCCAGATCAGTAATCCTGGCCTCCAGAGCTGCAAATATGCTACATTTGTTACAGATATCATTACTGCTAAAGGAGGCCGAGGAGTAACTAAACATCTGACACAATGAGCAAGAAAGTGCAGAAGGGACAGGTGAAGTAGCCATGGTGCTAACGGGTCGGCTACGAGCTAAGCTAGCGAAACAGTACAGAGACAGTGAGTGAATACTTTGGCTATAAATTAGGTAGTGAGTACACAGAAATTGTGCTTCGGATGAAGCACGTGAAGATTATACTGTGAAAAAAAAGAATGTATTTAAAAGTTGTTAATTAAACTGCTAAGCAAATAAGCTACTCAGAAACACCACTGTGTTTGAGCAGGAACAGGAAGCGATACTATACCACAGAGCGAGCGAACACCAAGTGACAGCGCCACCGACAGGACAGGAGGACTTTCGCTCTATAAATAATTTTGCATGTAAGAAAATAAAACTTAATATGGGATGTAAATACAAATGATTTGTTTTGTTGTTGTTTTTTCTGACAAATGAAACATGACGGATGAAACGAAAAGAAAAATGCAATTTCTAATAGAAAACAGTGAGCAGTTCATTTTGATAGACACTTATTTTCTTTTTCTTTACGATATTTATTATTTCTCATTAATAAGACAAAGTATTTTCTTATCCGATTACTCAATGGAATAATCGATAGATTAATAATCTATAGCTACAGCCCTGGTTGAATTTGAGTAACTGTCTTTTAACTTCTCAGGAATTTTGCAGTTGATTGAGATGAAACTGAGTGTGGGTGCGGTCACATTTAAGATTCCATTGAATTGTGAATTAAGAAGCACATTACCAGCGAAAGTCAAAAGAAAAAAAAAAAAACCCAGCATGACTGGGGAAAACAATGGTCCTGGAGCTTTATTTCTCTTAACTTCCTCTGTGCGTTTGTGTGGGTGTCTCGATTAGCGAACAAGAAGATATCCAACGCTTTACGATAGGATAAGAGGCGGCTGGTTTGACTTGACCGCGGTTGTTCTGTGCGCGCTCATAAAAACGGGGTGGCTGGCGCATTAAGAGATTTAATCAGGTGAAGATGATTAAAAATCTATAGCGAACAGAATATGATAGTGACACGAATACTTGGAAATAAAGAAATACTTCTTTGTGCAGAAAATTTCTTCTCATTTTACACACAATGTTGAAATTAAAATATTGAGTTTTTTTTTTTTTTTTTTTTTATTTTAATGCTGAGTGCGCTCTCAGTACTGCTGTTTATTTCTAACGCCACATCTGCATATTAGAACTCTGAAACATTAAACATTTTAACATTACTAACCTGTAGACGCTTCGATTTGTTAACAAATCAAATCAATACATTTTAAATAGATCAATGAAATACTCAATTCAATCAATAAAATTGACCAAATTGATAATTGTGTTGATTAAATTAGTATTCTTGAGTGCGTTCTGTGTTAGCAGCAGAATTTAAAACTGCAACTCTGAACATAACCTGCTCCTTACCAACACAATAGAGTGCGTTATAAAGAGTGCATGCTTTAGGGAGTGGTTCTCTTTTGTTTCTATCGTCCTGTGTGAGCTCTGCATTTTAAAGAAGAAAACACTGCATTACTAATTTATCTGAATTCATTCAGCGATAATCCGCACACAAATAACAATGAATACACCTTGTAGTTGTCAGCACAGGGTGTGCCTGTGACTCATCATGCAGGGCAGCGCGCAGGCTAAACTTGTTTTGGTCAGCAATTAGAACCCGTTTAAGTTACTTAAAAATAAAAAATATCATTCATCCTTTAAATCATCTAAACATAATTCTAATAACTCGACACACGTATCGCAAAAAATGAATCTTGGCATCTACAAAGATTCGCATTAATGTGATCTGCCACTAGAAACATCTGGATTATGTTACCACGCAGTGAAATGTTGGAAAACGCCATCGGAAAACACGAAAACCAGTTAAGCAGGAACACCGGGGACTTCTACGCTCTGATATCTTCCAGTCGGAGGCATTTTCTGTGCAGACAATTAATGGCATCTCTTTGTTATTGTGACAGAGTGACTGTGCACCTACCTGCTAGTATGTGACACTTTCAGAATCTAAGGCAATAGTTCTTTTTCACTACACACAAAATTATGCAGTTTTGTGCCACTGAATAGTTTTGAAACTGTTTTGTCTGGGACCCGAAAACATTTTTAAAAGGCAGTAATGAAAACTGAAAAAGCAACCAATGACGTGACAATGAACTGCCCGACAAGCTCATAAAAAATGGAATGGTTAAAATCAACACGTGAGATATGAAAATATGGGCGCCAGTGAAGAATGATGCGCAATAGAAGCTTACCTCTATTGATAGACGGGTGTATCGTGATAGGTTTTTACTGCACTCCTCTGTTCTTGTAGCAATGTTTACGCCACAAACAGCAGACTTTATAGAAAAAAGTCACTGCTACCGGGTACGTCCCATTTCCTTGTTTTTTCCACCAACCGATATGCACTGGGTGGGCGGAGCGTCAAATTGCAAAACATTTTTCTTCTGATTTTTTTTTTTTAGAATTCCTTCTGTGGTTTACATTTTTTACTTTGCAATAGCTCTGAAGTCCTGAAAGGTCTCACGCTCACACTCTTACACTAAAAATAATTGTACTTCCTCCTCCTTATTCTTTATTTTATGGTGCAAGCTTTCATTAATCAGCACTAATAGGTTGTCTCCATTTAGTTGGCTCAATGATTATAGAACTAGTTAAAAAGAAAATTCAAAGAAAGTCAGATAACATGGCATAGCCATAGAGAGATGGAATGGTGGCCCACACTTCATTGTTGGCCTAATTCAACAAATCAAAGACAATCAAATGAAACAACTGTGCAAACACAATTTATCTCAAATACGTATTACCACTTTTTTGGTGTCTGATAAAAAGATCTACATCACACTATGTAACCCTCGTTCCAAACAACATATTTATCACATAGATGACTGATCTGAGGCCCCGGGGACACCAACAATAATTTATTGGAAGAAGAAAGTTTATTATAGCATCAAAACATGTTTCTTTACAAATTATTTTACTTATCTAATTAATTTTATCCAAAGAAAAACAACAATCGTTATTAATTTTGCAACATTACAATTAATTTACATATTTTATAAAACAAAACTTAATATTTTTCTATAATAAAACTTGTATCTTTTACACAACAAAATCACTCATTCAGTATAAAATAAATGCCAGCCCAGAAATGTAATCTCGCCAACATATACTGGGTTTGGCTTAAGCTTCCTTCACTTGGAGGGCATGCACAATACGGTTCCTTTTCATGCTGAGGGCCTACACGTTGGAAAACCCCACCAGAAAACACGAAAACGGGCAGGCACCCGGGACTTCTCCGACCCTCTGCTAACTTCAAGACTTCGTCCCGACGATGAATGGCATCTCTTTGCTCTTGTGACAGAGTGACTGTGCACCCACCCGATTATATGTGACACTTTAATCGTTCCGTTTTGTGAAACTGCACAGGTTATACTGTGTGTTTTTGACTGTGATCCGAAAGCATCTTTAAAAAGACAATAATGAATCCGGAAATAAAAAACGATGATGTGACATTAGGAATGAACTAACTCATAAAGAACGGAATGGTTAAGATAAACCTGTGAGATATAAAAGTGTGGCGCTGGAGACCGCTAGTGAAGAATTATGTGCAATAGAAGCTTACTTCAATGGACGGACCAATGACTGTAGAAAACAGACGTGTGTATCCTGACAGGTTTCGTTTTCTTCCTCTTTATACTGTTTAGTGGCGGCTGGCAAACAGCAAAATGGTGCATTATCGCCACCAACTGGTGTGGAGTATCGAGATATAACGGTCTCTTTTCTCTTGTTCCTCCCTGTGCTTCTCATTTTTTCTATTTCCCTTTGTATTTTATAACCATCTCCCTTTCCTCTCTTCCTCCCATTGCTTTTGCCACCTTTCTTTTATTTTGTGCCATATTCTACTCTTGATTGCTGTCCTACTAACACTGATTTCCATATCCATAATGGTCTCTTTGTAGCTTCCTTTGTTGTTCTGTCTGCCATAATCATTTCCCTTAACTCTATGATGCGCTGGTACCCATATGAGGGTGACCATAAGCCCCATCATAGTAATTCTATATAATGTTTGCTGAATCTCTATCAGAATGTGAGGTCTGCAATCTGAGTGACTGTCTTGCAAACTAACGAATGATGAACTTGAGTCTGAGCATATCACTAATCTTAGTGGTCTTGCATCGTCAGTCCACTGGACAGCCAACAGTATTGAAACTACTTGTCCCATGTACACTGATGAAACATCACTGATTCCTTTTCTTACTTATGAATATTTATACTAAAAATAAAAATACAATAACAGTAAACAATGCAGAACACCAACATCAAAAAGATAATAAAGTCAACAGGCAATAAAAAAAGAGAATTAATTTTTACCGTATATATCTTTCATTAATCAGCATAAATACCCCCCTAAACATTTAGTTGGCTCACAGATGTAGAAATTGTTTAAAAGAAAATTCCAATAAATTCTGATTATATAGCACTCATAACAGGGTATTTAATACAACACGAATTGAAGGCAGTATGGTGAAATTAGATCTGCTTCTGTTGACTAGCCCTGAAGGTTAAGCCACTTTGAAAACAAGATGTAAAAATCAAAAGTGGCTTTATTGCTGAAGTTAGATAAGAAAATACAACAACCACACAGTCTACGCAGAAACCACAAACTCACAAGCGAGGGTCGTTTGGCTTGTAAGAAAGAACATTGAAAATGTCTGGCTATTATCTTTAATGGTCTTTGAGCTATTCGTGTTCAAACATTGCTGCAGATGTGAATGTGCAAAGAAATAGTGTGTGTGTGTGTGTGCGCACGCGCGTTTATTGAAAACTAAAGTTTCACTGCAAACATTGCACATGTTCAAACTTTACTATAAATTTTTTTTCTCACAATATTTCTTCTTGTAACATAGTGACTGTGCACCCACCCAATACTATGTGACACTTTATTCTAGGACCCATGGCAAATATTAGCTCAATCCATTAGCTCCATTTATTAAAACTTTACTGAAAAGATTCTGCGCTTTTGGCCTGCAGGGCCAGAAAGATTATCTGGACAGTTTTACTGCAGGTCCCTGTTCTTGTAACAGTGTTTACACTATGAATCACAGACTGACTGTGCTAGTTCCTTGTAGATGAGGACCTGGGGAATTGGGTATATTGCCTGTACTATGCAATATGGCTTAAGTGCTAAAATGTTAATGTGCATACCTTTTATTATTCAACATACACAATTTTTCCCAAACATTTAGTAGTCTGTCAGATTATAAAAATATATATGTTTATTGAGTTGCATTAGATTTTATAGCATTTCTATCTAAACATTAAGCAGACAGATAAACCAGATTACAAAATATGACAAAACCTGTAAATAAAACATTCACTCCACTGTTTTCAGCTTTTCAAAAGTATTTGCAACTTAAAAGGGGAAAAAGCAAAATGTTATGTTCACATAATCATTAAATTTGCTGCTTTGGTAAATGAATAGTTAGGCACACAGGTGACACTGCAGCACACCTGATATGACATGCATTGCACTCTTTCCAATTGTAAGCCATAATCCCCACAGCTTTAGTGATGGGCCCACTGGCTCTTTCTTACCTAACCACACCTAGCCACTAACACTGCTGGTGCCATTTCCCCCTAAATAATAAAAATGCTATCTTTTGTAATTGCTGACTTGAGCCAGGCCCTGTGGGTTGGCTATGTATATTTTTCCTTTGCTTCAGATAAAAAAAAAAACCAAACCACTGGTTGTTCCATCATCCTAACTAATCAATTAGCATATATCGGCTCAATGCTAGCATTTTGTGGATAAAAAGGAAAAATCTGTAAGAGAAACAAAATGTCATCAATATTGTTTAATTTCAATGTGACCATATAAACAGCGCTATAAGATAAAATTAGGACTTTGTCTAGAAGTAGGCATAAAAAGTTAACTTTGATTTGGGACTGTAACACAAGCATTTTGAATTAGAACCTTTTTCAGAAGAATAACATGAAGTGGAATGTATAAAAACAAGTAAAAAGTAACAAATTATGAACGACATCACCATATGGTGATGGAAAACAGGAATAAAAACATACAATTTAAATGAGTTGCCATAATAACTGCTTGTTTTTTGAAACAATTCTGATTATATAATAATTACAATAGGGTAAATAGCACAATAATGAATTAAAAGCCATATGGCATGATTTGCCAATCCTGAAGGTGAATCCACTTCGAGAAAACCTAGAGTCCCAGAGCTTCTTCCTTTATGCTGCAACCCAACAAGACATTTCCAGATTCCACACACTCTGACACACATGGCGCTAAAATGAAAACGTAAGTTATTATCCAAGGAGAGGGATGATTTTTTTTTTTTTTGTGGTTTCAAACAGTATTTAAAAGAATACTTTATTTGATATTATCATTGTTTCTACCATTTTGAGCATGGATCCATGAGGCAGCCTTCATAGCCAGAAACTCCCACTCATCCTTTGCATCCACCTTGAAAGCATGAAGCCAGACCAGAGCCAGAATGGTGGCCCACACTTCACTGTTGGCCTAATTCATCAAATGAACACTTGAAAATCATGATCTCACTTTCTACAACTTTGCTAACATAAAGTAAAATAAGGCACTGAAATGTGTTCAGTAGAAGTTCTGACTGATGAGAAAACACTTTCTGCAGTGCAGCTCCGTAGATACTTAGGAGAGTCATTACAACCAATATTTTATCCTCTAATATATACAGATTTGTTTTCATGCAGCAAGGCAGGGGCTACATTTAGTTTACTTCTTTTTGTTATGTTTGTTATATTGTACTCCCATGTTTTTAATTGCGTCCTATGTTTTTTTTATCAAATTATCCAATCAATTTTGTTTTAAATCTCATATTATCATTTTGTGTTATTACTTAAATTGACAGCCAGTGTTAACTTTGAGAGAAAATGTTGATTAAGCTTTAGTTTTAGTAAGTCGTTTTACTAAACATTTATTTTTATTTATAATTTAGCCGTCTAAATTCAGATTTGGTCAGCTAAATATTATAAGATTATAGTAGATATAGTTTACATTAGATTTTAATCAGCTGAATAAAGTGTAAAGCTTTGATGTGTTTTTACTGGTAAGAGATGCTCCAAATGGTTTACAAAGCATCTTATTTTCTTTGATATCACATGCAAAATCTGTCCAGGTCTTCTTTTCCTTCCGAGTTTTTAACTTTTATCATGTTTTCATGATAAACAGGGAGCATGGGAGTTTCCCTCTGCTTGTCAGTGGCAGATCAAATTGTGGGTGTCTAACTAATCTAACAAGGAGATTCCTTGTTGGAGGGAGACTATGTGCATGAACGGGTCTCTGGGTGGTTGCTTGGGCAACGCAACTGGAAAATCAAAGATTAAACAAAAACCAGACCTCAATATGGTGATAGATAAGAAAACACAATTCTACATGACAGAGGAAAGCAAAAATGTAACAAACAATGAACATAAGGCTTCCACACAGCAAATTAAGAGTTTTAAACAGAAACTGATGAAAGACTAAAACTGGAAAGAAATAAAAGATAGCTTTATTTTTTTTAATGTGTATACCACAAATAGGTTGATAATTTTAATGTTTTTATCAAACAATAGCTTCTGAATGTAAACAGCAAGTAGATTTGAGATGACGCACACACATACTGTGGATCATATAATTTCCTCTGTGGGTATTATATGAGCCATATTTATAGAACAAATGTTTTTTTGAGCTTACAGTCACATACCCAACATAGATTTTACTGCAAGGTAGGTGTTCATCACCATGATGTTTACATAAAAACAGTATATTTAAAATATTATATTTGAATTTGTTCAAATATGTTTAAAATTGGGTCAAGACATTTGCTGAAGAATTTGTCATTAATGGGACTTAAAGGGACTTTCATAGTTTTTACTCTTTTTTACAGAAAAAACGTAAAGAACAGAAAACATACAGAAAAAAGTTCCAAACTATAAAGTGACACATTAACACCTCCTACTGCCCACGTGTACACATATGATCTAAATCCTCTCTAAATCCCACAAAGACATGGCAGCTGGAAATACAAGTTTCAGATTTGAAATCACAGTTTTAACACAATCTTAAATTTGACATAACAATTTAACATTTAAAATATGACTAAATAAGAAAATGACTTTCACACATGTGGAATCACGGAAGATGAACTCAGTATTAAAATGTAGATAAAAATGAGACATTTCAAATCCTTTAACTTGTTTTGACCAGTTACCCATCCCACATTTCATTTTAGAACTTTAGATAGCTTGTCTTAAACTTCCATTCAGCTTGTACTTACAGTCATGCAGGGAATGATCGCAAAAACTATCTGCTGTGAAGTCAAGATGAAAAACATGGGGTGAGCAATTTCATAAAAAGTTACTGACTAATGACTTTTTTACATTGTTTGGTGATACAGAAAAATCATTAAAATACTATAAATAGTATCTAAAATGTAGATCATCTTCCTCTTTTTTCAGGTTTTTATTAAGAAATAAAAACAATTACTGGATTGTGATTTTACTGCGCAGATGTGTGGTGTTCTGCCATTCACTCTTTACTTACCCCCACGCCACGGATTACGTTTTTTCTTTACATCTACCATGAAATCAAGATGAAAAATATGGAGTCAGCAATTTCATAATCGTAAATGAAAAAGAACAAATAAAGAACAGACATTATATACAGCCCAATACAATGACTATGATAGCAAATACTGCTGATGATGTCCATAGAGCTCTGTTAAACAGAGTAAAACAGAAAACATTTATTTTTAGAAATGCACTGATGTGCAGATGTGTGTTACACTGACATTCAGCTTTTACTTACACGTATCTGGTATTGAACACATTGCCCTGGGGGAGCCAACCAGGATGTTAAAAAATGAGATTAAAATATTTTATAAGAATTTTTTCAAAGGGCGTTTTTCATGTCATTGATTTAAACAGTAATTAAATGTATGGGATCTTCATGTGGTCAGTCCGGATGCTTGCTCACCTACCTCCATGGTCCCTGCAGTATTTACAAAGCTTGATCACCATGCTTGATTTGTCAGATTGTTTAATTTTCATTGTTCTTCTGTGTTTAGTTTCTTCCTATCAGCATTTTTGATTCTTTGTAACAAACCCATTGAAGAAAACAAGCCACATTTTGCTTTAACTGGCATGTTTTTGGATTCTGACTTCAGGAACCTCTAAACTGGTTCTAATGTTCTGCTCTAAGTTATCATTGAAGTACTTTTATTCATCTTCATCCGCCTTTGTCTTCAGGTTGTGTGTGACAATTAGTTTTTGCTTTTGTAGTAAAAAATGTATAATTCCTCTAATACTCTTCATACTCAAAATAAAACTAAAATCTTCTGATTGCTAATTTTTAAAATACTGCGATATTGCCGTGTCTCTCTGTTCTTAACATTATCACTGCCCTGCTTTCACTCACTCAGCTGCAGGTATACATGTGTTAAATCTCAGGGATGCAGCAAACGTCCATGCACACACGTACCTTCCAACGCCAATAACTCTACTTTGTACTTACTTCTTCTTATAGGAGGAGCAAGCAATGCTGATTCAAATCTTGGTGTCATTTTAAGATAAAAAAAAAAAAGAGTGAGGGTATGAGGTCCGGATCGGACAGGAAGAAATGCAAAAATGGTTTGTTGTACTTTCATTCAGGTTTTTACTTCTTGCTAGTTTCTGATCTTTGGAGATAACTTAAAAACAAACCAGTTAGGTAGTAGTTGCTTGTTTTCCAAAGTGAAGTTTTTTAGGATTTAGAATTAACTCTATTATTCTGCAATTAAAGCAGTCATTACATTCACCTCATTGAAGTTCAGCCATCTTTATCTTCAGAGCTGTGGCTCTGAAGTTTTAGTTTGGAGATTTAAAATAAATTCACTGGGTGTTGAAATATTTCTGCGCACAAGAGGTCCTTGGATCACCTTGCTGTTGTCTTTGTTGACAGCAATGAAGGCAGTGAAAGCACTGCTCACTCCTGATTGGACACTGAGCCGCACCAACTTTTTCTTCACTTCTCCATCTTGCTGTCCTCTACTCTCTCTCTCCAGTGAGCGAATCAGAGTACGAGCACCCAACCTGTGGACTGCTAATCTGCAGACATGACACAAAAAAACATCTCCTGTTCTAATGTTTATCCTTTTACTAGATTAACTTATCAGTAACTTTGTCTATACCACTGCATCCTCTTCAGGGTCCTACAGAGGTGAAGTTTAATCCACCACTTTGGGAAAGAATCACAATGATAGCATACCAAGTTTATCTGAAGACAGTAGAGTGATCCAATGTATACACGGATACAAACATACATACATTGAAATGCATGCATTCATGAACTTTAGTTAACCGTCTGTAAAACTTCAAAGTCCTACCCTTTCGTGGTCCTCGGGACCGAAAATGGTCCCGCCCCAAAAAGTGCTCTAAAAATGTTATATATCAATATTTTTTTCCACTTTAAATGAGTCAGTCTTTTAAAACTACTTCTGCTTAAAATATCCACATCAAGTTTTAATTATATTTTCATTGTTTTAACCCTTTAAATCCCAGTTTGGGTAGATGAGCGCCCTGTTTTTTAACAGAAAAAAATTTAAAAAAAAAATATTTTCCATAAAATACATTTAAAGTAATATTTGATTGTTATTATAATTAGGCCTTTAGATGGTCCAAAGATTGGCACCAACATTCATTTTGATCCATTATTATTTTTTGTGCAGGAGCACATTTTAAAAAATCCATCCTTTCGTGGTCCTCGGGACCAAAAGTGGTCCCGCCCCAAAAAGTGCTCTAAAAGGTTATATATCAATATTTTTTTCCACTTTAAATTAGTCAGTCTTTTAAAACTACTTCTGCTTAAAATATCCATATCAAGTTTTAATTATATTTTCATTGTTTTAACCCTTTAAATACCAGTTTGGGGACATGAGCGCCCTGTTTTTTTTTTTTTAACAGAATAAAACTAAAAACGTAAATATTTTTCATAAAATACATTTGAAGTAATATTTGATTGTTATTATAATTAGGCCTTTGGATGGTCCAAAC
Source organism: Neolamprologus brichardi (assembly GCF_056152115.1). Taxonomy (NCBI): domain Eukaryota; kingdom Metazoa; phylum Chordata; class Actinopteri; order Cichliformes; family Cichlidae; genus Neolamprologus; species Neolamprologus brichardi. The sequence goes on along the minus strand of NC_142117.1, from coordinate 18,275,855 downwards.
ATTGGCACCAACATTCATTTTGATCCATTATTATTTTTTGTGCAGGAGCACACTAAATGTCATATAGTGCCATATCAGGTTTATCATTTTTTGCATACACCAAATGCTTATTACCTTGTTTTGTTCTAAAATAAAATAGAAATTGTCTAAATAACAATACAAGATCACTTTGAATCAGAAAAACATTTATTTTAGAAGGATGAACATGAACATTTATGTTACTGGGAATCAGAGAAAGTTGTGTGTCCGGGGGGCGTTGCAACACCTCCAGCGGCCCACTAGGCGCACCTTTGCGCGTCACGAGTAGCACCATTGCCCGCTGCCAGGAGATGGGTCTGGGTCTTGGTGTCAGTGTCCCCAGCGCAACACATCCGACACCACGTGAAAACAATTTTTTTTTTTTTTTTTTTATTGTTGTAACCCCAAACTGAATGTAACGATACTAATTTTTCACTCTTTTTGCTTCTCGCGAAACAAAGACACTTCTTCGCGCAGCCTAAACCTGCGCCGTCTAATTTGGTACGACATAGCACATGTGAATAGTAAGATTCAAGATTCTTTTTTTGTCACATGCATAGTTCAACACGTAGTGTACAACACGCAGTGAAATGTGTCAAAAAAGTTCCTTACGCTTCCCCCCGAATGGCGCTTCTCTGTTATGCGGCCACGTTGAGTAGCGGCCTGACCCGCGCTGCGCGCCCGCCACCGTGGAGACTACAAGGGATACGGGCAGCCGGACGGCCGGGGTCGGGTGCCCAAGATCACAAGCGCAGCCTTATCACCAACGTTTAGAAGTAATCTGCTGCGTAGACAATAAAACTAGAGGATTTTTATTTGTTTACATGCATAGTAAACAAAGAAATAATATCGGAAGGACTTCACGGCCATCGTAACATTTAAAAATTAATAATTTTCCGTAATAATAATGTAACAATACTCTCACGAAAAGATCAGCACTTTTCGTAGTCCCGACTGCGAGCAGGGTGTTTATTCCAAAGATTTCGCCACCTTCTCCGTGCGCCGTGTCACCAAATGGCTACCTGTGCGCGCCGATAACGTTGGCCAGCCTCGCCATTGTCCGTAAGTTTTTCGAAATTCCACCGTGACGGTTCCCTCGGATCTCCGCTTCGCTCACAATTTGCAGGTGGTTGTGTCGCTAACCGATTTGTGACCGTTGAAGAGATAAAAAGAGAAAAAAAACCGTGTCTCTCGCTCGCTTTGTTTACAACGCACCAAATGGCTTCCCGTCAGTAACTACTTCCGGGTCATAGGTGATTTAACCGCAGCAGTTTTAAAAAATTGTATTTCAAGGTAAAAAATAATTAATTTTTAGTTAAGTAATTTGGTTTTGGTCCTTGCTTTTATTTAATTTGTTTACATTGCTGTGTGGCCGTCTGAGAGAAAATACTTTTGAAAGAAAAAGTGTGTTTGTGTGTCTTTTTTTCTTTTTTTAGACATAAAGGCCTTTATATTTTTAAAAAAGCACAGTTACTATTATCCAACATCATTATTCAACACTGATAGTGACACACAACACCAATTCTTTCACTTTTTGTTGCAGAACGACACGCTCAAAATCTTTAATTTTGGCTGAAGTTCGTTCATTGCTTGAAATATGAAAAAAGGGCGCCATCTGATGGACAAATGAAAAAATTACAAGTTTAAGGTCCGGACTCCCAAATGGCACCATAACTGAGACAATCACATTAACCGTTGTAAAAATAATGGGGGTATGAAAAATAGCGTTTATAATGGGTTTCAATGGGGCAGAAATCGGCCACGAGGTTCGATAGTGGATGTATGCCTTTAGCTCAGCCATTTAAGCTCATTTAAGAAACTCAGACTGAAATTTTAAAATAAAATGAAAAAAAGAAACATGTTTGAAAATTTGGCTATATTCCATTGAACACAGTGGAAATGGCGTGGAATTAAAAAACGCAAAGGCCAATGACGTATCCCCATTCTTATGTTTACTTTTTAGACACTCATCATCAAGCTGCAACTGGACTATTAAATGAGTAAATGCTATGTCAGAATATCAGACATAGAAATACACTGTAATTCATCATTGTCTCTAATGATGTATAGATGGAAAAAAAGGATGTGGTAAAACCAGGTCATAAAAATATCAAAGATATGCACAGTAATATGTTTGTGCATCTTAAATAAAGTAAACAAAACCAAAAGGGTGCTGTCATTATTAAACTGTTTTACCCAGTGTCCTCTGCAGGTATGAGACTGAAGTGCAGCTGGTTCTCAGAGGGATGACCCGCCAGGCTGTACTTCGCCGTCACACAGCCCTCTGCTGCCTCTGAGCACTGACACAGAATCACAGGGTTAGAAGTCACGTTATTTACTGTCATCAAATACCTAAACAACAAAACGAGAAGGTGCTGCTCTTACCTGTCCAGTGAGCTGGGCATAAATCAGTGACCTTTGACCCTGAAAAAGTGCAGTGATTGGTGGACAGTGACAGACACTTCCTTTGGTAAGTCCCATGTGACTGAGATGTCGACCACAGTCGGCTGCAGAGCAAATCGCAACGACTGCATCACCTGAAAAATAATGAAAAACTCTCCAAATATACATTCTATACATATAACAAATATGTATCTGCTGCGATGTTTAATGTGACTTCTAATTGTGTTTCATGTCTTACTTTTGCTTGTATCCTGTCAGTCCCTGTGATGAACTGAGCGTGACTTCCTCCTTCCTTTGCCATCCCATTGATGAGAGCAGAGCTGGCCCCTTCCCCAATCCCAAAAGAGAAACACCTGCAATACAGCAGTTTTCTTTAAGTACACAGAGGACATGTATTGTGTAGATATAGTTGTGGGTTTGTGGTTTCACCTGTGGGAATCTGAGTGCTTCTTTATCAGATCTATCACTTCTTTGGTGTTTCCCACCTCTCCATCAGTAAAGACAAACAGCTAGAGTGGAGAGTTGGCACATGAAGACATAACATCAGACCCAGAAACCCACAGCTTGTTCTGAGAGCTGAGTTAGGTTTCTGTCAAAGGAAAATTGTACATAGTGTGATCAGCTACATGAAATGTGCTCTTTTTATGGATCACTAAGCAATCCACATGTCTACGTGACTTTTCACATAAACTCTTGTGTGATAAACTTATTTAGCAACTAACCGCTTCCTGTTTTCTGAGAACAGACTTAGAAAAGAGGAACCTCAGCTCTGAGTTCCCAGAATAACTTTGTTACCTTTGTACACACACAAGCTTGTATAAATAAAGAACGCAGTAGGTCTTACCCGCCGCAAGGGTATAGAGTTTAGACTGGTTTCAGAAGTAGCTGAAAGTACTTCGTGACAAATTATAAAAACGCCCGAATGTCTATGTCTATATGTGTTTTGAAAGTAAGTTGATTTTACAGCACAAATAAACTGCTGAACTACTTCCATCTTTGTGTATCCTGCAAAAGCCCACGTACTGGTGACAAAGGGGAAAGGTTGAGTTCCGCCTCATAAAACTGACACCGCTCCGTGAATAGCGCAGAGTAGAAGGGTGTGTCAGCCACCACCCCCGAGTCTAGTACCGGAGAAGGCTCTGCAGTTCTGTGACAATGGGGAATCAGCCCACCAAACTCACTGCTGACAAGCAGTGGCTAGAAAAGAAATGTCCAGGCGCTGGACAAATCAGTGCTTGTAGATGGAGAAATCCTAAGAAAACAAAATGTCCCACTTGGGAAGGGAAATGCAGCCCCCCAGCGCTAACACTGCTGAAGGAGGCTCCTAAAGAATTAGGAGAGACAAAAGACTTAAAAAAAAAAGAAAGGAAAATGCACGCAAGAATCACAATACTTCCAGGCCTGGAAAGAAGAAGCAGTTAGGTGAGACAAAAACAAAAAGAAAAAACAAGAGAAAAAAGATAAACAGTCAGAAAAACAGAACTTAACTGCCAGTATAGTAAAACCAGAAGACGAGACACTGTGCAGTCCTCACAATCCTTTTATTAAGGTCAGAGTTAGGCAAGCGGTAAGTAAGGTTAAGTTTCAAGGAAGTCTTGAGGAAACTAATCCAAGCCCGTGTGTGTGTTACCTGTCTAGGCTGACTGGGAATGCACGGCTGACTGTAAATAGTAGTTTGAGGGGCTCCAGGATTTCTGTTCCTCCAAGATTAGCCTGGATCTGCTCAACGCTCTTCAGGGCCTCTTCCATGGTCTGCTGAGTGTACTCCACACTCTTACTGCCATCACACAGACACCAATACACATGCATGTAACACAAAAGACACAAAAACATGAAAGGAATAATTTTGTTGGGCTGACAGATCTGAGCCTTACAGGAAGATGTGTTCATATCTGGACCCAAAACCATAGATGAGCATCCCATTGGTAAGCTCTTCAACAGGAGCAGTAGAGTATCCTTAAGAGAACAGGGAAAAGATGGTGAGTCCACTGTGTGAGAGGAACACTATGAAAAATTTATGACTGTAAGAACAGATACTTTGGCACTGCGGATCCGAGTATTACTCATACTTCCAGATCGATCCATTAAGAACACAAACTCTCCACATGAAGCCATTGAAGACATCACAGACTGGGAGAACTCAGGGTACAGACTCACCATCACCACTGGATCACCCATCAAAGAGCCTGAAAAATATTAGGGACAGAAAAATAACCAAAAATTGTTTTTGCTGTTTACTCCAACATCTTTAACTACTGAGTTAAATAAGACGGATAATGATTTTTTAAAAAAAAAAAAATTTCAAAACAGCAAATCTCATTTCCACTCACCCGGCTCAGCAGAGGCCTGTCCTGCCTCCACCACAGCAGTGGGCTGGTGAGCGTCTTTGTAATAAATCAGCAGTTCAACATCTCTGTCAAACTTGTGTCCTGCAGCCAGCTTGACCTGCACACCACAAACACATCCATATTTAGTTCTCAGTAATAAGTAACAACCACACACAGCAGAAACATCAGCACTCTACCTACCGTGGCCTGGGTTTGATCAGTGTTGAGGTACTGCAGAGGGTCCAGGGAACAGGTGGACTCTACTTTAGAGATTGGACGAGGAGAGGACACTCGGGCAGAGAAAGACAGGCGGTAAAACAAAAGAGAGGCTGGAACAGAAGTTACCTGGACACCTGCACCTTCAAAATCTATACACAAATGACACTGATTATAAATAAGCCCTGTATTCAATTCAATTGTATTTATACAGCACCAACTCATAACAGCAGTTGCCTCAAGGCACTTTATACTGTAAGGCAGACCTACAGTACCTAAAAGAAAAAGCTTTGGCAACAGTGGGAAGGAAAAACTCCCTTTTAACAGGAAGAAACATCAAGCAGAACCAGGCTCAGGAAGGGGCGGCGATCTGCCATGACCGGCTGGGGTGAGGGGAATAAGACAGGACAAAAGACTAGCAAAAAGGAAAGTTTTAAGCTTAATCTTAAACGTAGAGACAGTGTCTGTCTCCCAAATCAGAAGCTGGTTTAAAAGCTCTACAGGAGAGGCGTGACTTTTTGGGGTTTATAATAAATAATATATTTATCAATAAATCTATAAAGCCCACATCTTTTTAGACACCACTCAGACTTGTTGCAGCTTTAAGTTTTTATATATTATATAGCCGATAACAAAATTATGAGAAACATTTTATTTTCCAGTAAACATGCAGAAAAATCCATGTTGTATCTCAATCATTTCCACATTTGACATTTAAAATGTCAACTGCTTTTCCTACCCCGAGGCTGGTATCGAGGGTTGAGCACAGCAGGCAGACAGAACCTCAGACCATTATCAGCCTGCACAGACAGCTCAGTCACGTACTCCAACCTGATGGAGGTGCTCTCTCTTGGAGGCAGACTGCCCACACTCAGAGAGAATATATCTGGACTCTGATCACTCTCCTCCAATAGGAAGGCCTGCTGACCGGAGCTCAGAGCATCATCATAATCCTCACGAGCCTGAAGGACAGGTAACACATGTCAGTGACATTCACTGTGTTTATTGATATTTTGAATCTTTTTTTTTCTCCGCCTGTCCCGTTTGGTTCTTTTCCGATCAGAATTATTGTCTAAAGGCAAAGAAAGATGCCCAACGGATTTTACGTGACCAAATGGACCATGCCACCTGTTGAGATTATTGTGCAGCACATAGGATCGACAGCACACACTGTGCTTTGAGGTAGGAGCCAAAAAGGGTGTAGTTTGTGTCTGTGAGCACCCGTGTGTACACCTGTGAGCATAAGTGCGCTTGTATTTAAAAGGTTCCTTCATGTAATGATCTGCTAGAGGGTCTGGGGGGCCATAGCCCCGTCCAGCAGGGCATGAAGCAGGTATGGAGGAGATCCAGGATCCAGACATTCAGAGGCCCTCAGAGCAGAACAGACCAAGGAAGACCAACGGAGGGGCAACCATGCTGCTCTCTCGGAACGAGCTGAGGAGAGGCCCAGATGATGTTATTTTGAATCTTACTTATAATGAGGTTATATTTACTGTCAGCTCACCTTCTGTTTCTCCTTCACCTCAGCTACAATCTGTGTCTGTCCGATCTTAGCACTGAAATGACAGACAGCAGCATCTGCAGGCAGAGGGAAGACAAAAACAGCCTCTAATGGTTTGTCCTCCTTATTCTCGTAGTTCAGAGTGGAGACCACTGTAGCCACATGGTCCCTCACCTCCAGCTCCACCTCAATGCTCTTCAGAGGAACTGACAGTAATACAGAATCACCATGAATACATAATGTAATGTTGGACTGAAGAAACATACGCTGGAGCGAATATGATGACAGCAGAACTTTTATTTATTACTGTGGTCAGTGTTGGGGAGTAACGGAATACATGTACTGCCGTTACGTATGTCAAATACAAAATATGAGTAACTGTATTCCGTTACAGTTACCGTTTAAAAAGGTGGTATTTAGAATACAGTTACTTTGTTGAAATAAATGGATTACACGGCGGTACTTCCCTGTTTCATATTGTGGCGGGTCAGGCCTGTTTGGGTTTTGTTTGACAGCTATGTTCTGTTCTTCCAGGCGGCAGCGTTACGGTTGCCATGGTTACAGGGTGACGCTCTCTCTGCGTGTTTCCTGGGTGAGAGAGGCCTTTTTGTTGTTGTTGTGCTAAGCTAATAGGCAGAGTGCTACCGGTATAGCTCTAAAGAATGTAGCATCATAGGCAGTGTAGTCCGTGCTGCAGGGAGAATGGACTGCCATACACGTTATGTGTCTGTGAGCGAGGGAGGGAGAAAAAGGAAAAGTACGAGCTGTCATCGAGCAAAAACGGGAGCTGGAAGCATGTAAATATAATAATAACCACTGCAGCCAAGAAGAGTGCCTGATGAGCCCAGTTGTAAGTAAGCTATTAAGACTCGACTGTACACCGTGTTCGTGTTTTCCTCCAAAAACAATAAGTTCCGTTGGAGCAGCCTTTCAACGCCTCTCTCTGTCTCTCGCTAGCAAAGTTGACCCAGACAACAAAGTAAAGCTAGTTTTCGGCTACGAGCCCGACACAGAACCCACCGTATTAGCCAGAGGTCCCTTTACTACGGTTCAGAGCCGCGGACCTTCAGTAACAGTAATAAATCACAGCAATAGTACATTCATGTAGTTGTAAACAGCATGATAATATATTAAGTAATCCAAAGTATTCAGAATACGTTACTCTCATTGAGTAACGTTACAGAATACATTTTGAGACATGTATTCTGTAATCTGTAATGGAATACATTAAGTAACCTTCCCAACACTGACTGTGGTTCGTTTACTGGGACACAGACACTCCCGCTCTCTCTCTGCTGTCACGTCCGCTCTCCCCCTCCGACTGTCACTGCCAACATATAAAGAGACACAATCACTGTCAGATCCCAGCACACCTGTTCACCCCGCCCCTGCACCGTCCCGGGAGCTCACTGCGTCACCCCTCCTCTGCAGCTGGCCAGAGAAGACACCCACGCCACACATAAACTAAACATGTTTTATAAAGAGTTGACTCGTGGATTATTTCTTCTTTTTACAAGGAAATTTTACCTGTTTACCCAGCTGATACTTAAAAAAAGGTTTTGGCTGACAGTGACAAAGGTCAAAGTGTCAAAACTACTGTTTTAAAATGTTTTAAAATATACTCTTATGATTGTAGTGGTAAAGTGCCCTTTTCATTTGAAAGTTTGTTCTTAATGTTCATGATATTATTCTCTACAATATGCTTTTAAATGGTGTTTTATGTCTGGCAGAAATGCAATGACATGCTGCATGCCAAACATTTTGCAGTGTGCCCAACTGTGCATACGATGCAGGCTCACAATGGATTCAAACTCACACCAACAATCAACATTAAAAATCATTCAATTGTTTTGGCTAATTTTTTGAGCAGTATGCTTTCAATACAGACTTAAATGTTTTATTAGAAATACTTGTGTTTTTAGGTCCTGTCTGATCTTTTGATCCCCTTTGAAGAAAAAGACATCAATAAACTCAATCCAAGATTATTTACAATACCGAACATGAGGACTGGTATAATGTTGTTAAGACTGCTTTCATCCTTCATGGAGTTGAATCATAACTTTTCATTGACTATGTTAACTATATAAGACACTTTCTTTAATGTTTATTCTGGAAGTCACATTGAATTTAAACAGACTTTCATTTGACTATTCAAAAGTAATATTATTCAAACTGAATTAACATGAAAGACTAGATTTTTGTAGTTCAAAGTTTTTATACTTTAATTTTTCATTTCTTTAAAGAATTACACAAAGACAAACACAAAATGTATCACATTCCGGGCTGTATTTCTGCTATTTGTCCCTCTTTTCAAATACTGTTTTTAATTAGATATTATCTCTATCACAAACGATATGTGAAGCAAGATATTATGTGCCATTATAACCAGTAACCAGTTACATTAAAGTATTACAAAATCCACAAGTGGTCAGAGAGAAAACAGAAGTCTCTTTGTATCAGTACCTCGTTCCTTTTGGAGAGTTAGCAGACCGGAGAAGTTCATCCTTGTACCTGTGAAGCAAGAACATTATTTTAATGCTAATAGGAACATCTTAGTAGTTAGTTAGATTTTAATTGCATTATTAATTTGATTACTTATGCACAGTTTTCCAGTCATACAGTTTTATTCATAGTGAGGTGTTTTCATTTTGTTTTCTTGTTTCTTTTCCTAAAGGAATGGTTTGAAAATCACTTGTCAGCATTGTCAGCTAACAGTGAATAATCTTGGTATTATAGTAGATATTTAGTTAGGCTTAAGATGTCCATGTTTGAAAGCAGACAGGCAGCATAAATAGTGCTTTAAACTGGTCCAATTTATGTTGTGAAATCGTTACATGGTGGAGGAATGTGTTTTTCTTAGTGTATGTGTGGTGGGTGAGGTGGGCGGAATCGTCACCACATACCACTGTTTTGATGACAGGTAACAGCTAGCCTGAAGCACCTTCTGGTTTAGTTCTTCCTGTTGTTTGCATCATCGAATTAAAAATAAAGAGCAACACCCCCCCCCCAACACACACACAGATGTCTCTCTGTAAATGCGGTTGTCTGTTGCAGCCCAACCACATTTCTTTATATCACGATAAAAACATGTAAACAAAAGTAATAAAGAACTTCAATGTGACAACATCCAGATTGCTATCCTTAGTTTTAAGGTTTTCGTGTCAGTGTGCAGCAGTGTTGCCAACTCCTCAGTAAGGAAAATCGCTATTGGCTGTCCTAAAAGTCGCTAGAAGTCGCTAAATGACGTCATCGCCTAATTTGCGTAATTGGTCATGCTAATGTAATTGTAACCTACATTGTTGGAGAGAGAAATAACATCGTGGAAGAAACATAGAGTGAGTAAAAAAAAGTCTTTAACGAATTAGAATTTATTTAGAACTACAAATTAAATTTCTTTTAGCAATTATTATTTTTTAATGTCACAATTCCAACCCTGCTCCTTTATCCGGGCCTGGACTGGCAAAATTCTTAACCCATTTTGTGTTCCCTGAAAAAGACTTTTTTGTACAATTCTGAAATCTAGATTAATTTTCAGTTCTTTTTCTAACTTCGCTTGGTGTTTCACTACGGGAATCACTCCAATGACACCATGTCTGTCTATGACAGACAAGCCGAGCCGTGCTCAGGGCTCCGCCCCTTCATTCTAACACGGCTAACCAGCCCTTCCTAACTCATTCTCGCTTTCTTCCCGTGAGAAACCTGGTTTTAGCTAGCGAGGTATCCGATGTTGTGTAGCTCGGGCTAACGCATTACGACGAGCTATTTTTTCAGTGTCTGGCTAGCATTAACTTGTTAGCAGGCCACAAACCATATTAGCATCTCACTAGCATTAGCTTAGTCAACCTAGGGTTTGGTTAGCATTAAGTTGCTAGCGGAGTGCAGCTAACATGTCACGACGAGCTGACTCCCGTGGCGACTAGCTCGGATTTAGGCATCCCATGGCCAGCTGCCCAGGATACCGAAGGGGCAGAACACAACCTGTATGATGGCAAGAGGCTCCCACCAGCCCTGCCGCCATCAAAGCAGCTTCTGCCAGCAGTCTCTGCCTGCATGAAAGAAATGAGTCACTACTGGTCAAGCCCTTTTAAAAGCAAGCTTCCGACCAAGGGCTGCTCTAAGCTTGAGATCCAGGGGATGGGTGAACTGGGGCCTTCAGTGGCATATCACCTTCACCCTAACCGCAGGGCAGTCTCAGCTTCTTCTGGCATTTCTTTGCCCAGCAAGATGGATTGCCTCACGGCATCTATTTATCAAAGGATGTACAAATATGCTGCACAGTCAGTATGCTTGCTTAATGCAGTCACACTGCTATCAGCATATCAGGCAGAAATTCTGGAAGACATAAGCCGTCAGCTTGACTCGGGTTCCCCAAACCCAGCTCTCTGAGATGAAATCTGCGTGTTTAATGATGTCATTCTTCGCTCCTCCAGGGGAGCAGTCCAAGGGTGTCGCAAGTTATGAGCCTTGCAGTCTCGGGTGAGAGAGCCTTGTGGCTAAACCTGTCAGGCTTAGGTGATGCTCAGAAGGCTGAGGTCATGGATGCAGCTTGTGACCGAACCAAGGGTCTCTTTGGCCCAATCCTGGAGAGAATGAGAGAGACAAGCACCCGCTGAAAGCAGAAGGGAGAAGCATTCTAACTCTGCTTACCCAGAAAACCTAGCCTTCAGCCCCAGCAGGAGCCAAGAGCTGGCTTTGCAGCAGCAGCAGCAGCTCTGCGGGGGGGGGGGGGGGGGGGGGGGGGGGGAGAGACAGAGTGGGGTCAGAATGCAGTGAGGAGCAGGAGGCCTGCAAGCATTCCTTTGCAGCAGCTGCTGCAAAGAACAAGCCGTCACACCCCGGAGAAGGGAAAAAGAAGCGGTCAGCCTAGCACACCTGCAATGTTCTGTGTCACCCCTCTCTTCTCCCCCAAAGAGAAGGAAGGTGTTAGAAGGGGTAACCAAATCACTCCAAGGTTCAGGATCTCTGGAAGTTTCCAGTTCACCAGGAGGACCCTCTCAGTCTCCTCCTCCAATTCAAGGGGGACAGACTTGTGGATAAATGGTGCAGTGTCACCAAGCACTCCTAAACACTCTGTCAGTGTCACCAGGCACTTCACTGTGTTTTGGGGGTAACAAAAGAAATAAAACATGCATTTCTGCAGCCAGGCAGTTTACCAAGGGCAGAATGCCCCCCAGTTTCAAAATAAAAACAAAAGAAAATCACTGCCATTTGTCTTTGTCACCAGCAGGGGGACAGCCTCAACTCCTTCCGGGAGACAGGGGTGACGTCACACTACCGCGTCTTCAGGGGCGCTCTCGCAGCGCGGCTGAAGCGGTGGTGCACATGAGCAGTTCATCCCTGGGTCTTGTCAACCATTTCCCATGGTTGCAGACTACAGTTTGCGGTAAAACCACAGAGATTCAGCGGAGTGTTAACTTCGGTGGCCAGTGGCGACTCACTGAATGTGCTGGAGGACGAAATATCCTCCCTGTTACACAAACAAGCGATCAGAGCGGTTCCGAGCGAAGAAGCTCAGCAGGGCTTTTACTCCCGCTATTTCATCGCAATAGAACATTGCACTGTCTAGATCTCTGTGTGTTAAACAAGCCTTTGAGAAAGTACATGTTCAGAATGCTCACACACAAAACCCTATGTAAGTATAATTGTGAGATTATTATACTATCTTATGCCACCTTATACTTCTAATCAAAGAATTGTTGAATCATTATATGGCTATAGGCCACATTATGCCTTGGATTAAAGATTGTGAAATCATTACACTGTTTTATGATGCATTACACTGCTGATTTATGAGAAATACTGTTTTCAGAGAATCATGGCCTTATTTGTCTGATTAGAAAGAACAGAACATACAGCACATGAAGCTAAGGTCATAACTCACTGAGAAAGAAAGAATGTGGATGTTTAGGTTTTAGGACTTTGGAGGGGGGCTGAAGCTATAAGAATGTGAGAAACGGTCAGACACTTCGAGATCTGGCGGACACCCTCCTGTCCACATCTCCCATCCGGACGTTTATGCTCAAATTGTTGTATAAAATAATGAGAATTGTATGGAATAAAGAGATTGTTGATTGAGCATTTATACACCAAATGTTGTTCTTCCTTCAGCCCAAAGATCAAAGAATTGGGGTATTTAACACGCTCAATTCACACAGGTGATTGGCTTGTTACAATCGACCTCTCAGAAACATATTTTCACATTGCCATTTGTCCTCCACACACAGGAAATATCTCAGGTTTGCTTATCAGAGCGCAGCGTACGAGTTTCAAACTTTCCCATTCGGGCTATCCTTAGCCCAGAGGGTGTTCAGCAAATGTGTGGAAGCAGCGCTGTCTCCGTTAAGGAACAGCGGCATCAGAATATTCTCTTACATAGATGACTATCTAATATGCTCACGATCGCACGAGCAGGCAATCAAAGACTCAGAGGTGGTAGTGAATCACCTTATGGAGCTCGGTTTCACAATCAACCTGGAAAAAAGCCACTTGGAACCCGCACAGTATACAGAGTATCTCGGACTCAGAATAGACTTCATCTCTTATCGTATCGCACTTTCAGAGTGGCGGATCGCATCTTTCACTCACTGTCTTTCCCGCTTTCAGATGGGGAAAGTCGTGCGGTTCCGACTCTGTCTCCACCTCCTCGGCCTCATGGCCTCAGTGATATTGGTGGTACATTTGGGGCTGCTTATGATGAGAGATTTTCAGCGGTGGCTCGCTTCTCTGCAGCTGTGCCCTCGCCGACATCTCAGCCGTGGTGTAAAGATAACGCAGTCGTGTATCGTGGCTCTCTGGCCTTGGAGGAGCCCGACGGGTCTCGCTGCGGGGGTACCTCTCGGGGCAGTATTATCCAGGGTGACACTAACCACAGATGCATCCCTGTCAGCTTGGGGTGCAACTATGATGGGCAGAGCAGTGAATGGCATTTGGTCACAGAGACTGGCTCTGAATAACATAAATGTGCCTTACGGGATTTTCTGCCATATCTCCGGGACAACATGTTTTAGTGAAAACAGACAACTCCACTGTAGTTGCTTATATCAACCGCCAGGGTGGTACCCGTTCCCAACAGCTACACAGGTTAGCCAGGGAAATAATTGTGTGGAGCAGCACACGGCTCCTCTCCCTTCAAGCAACTCACTTGCCAGGAATTCTGAACAGGGGGGCGGACCTCCTGACCAGGGGGAATCCACTGTTGGGAGAATGGAGGCTTCACCCACAGGTGGTGGAGCAGATTTGGCAGAGATACGGCCGAGCTGTCATAGATCTCTTCGCCTCCGAGAAAACACACATTGCCCACTGTTTTTCTCCCTGTCACACTGGATGCGTTGGCCCATCCATGGCCAGATCTTCCCAACCCTGATCAGAGTGAGGGATCAGGGCCAATTTCTGCTGTCCAAAAGACAATGACAAAAGCCATTTTTAATGTCAACAAGATTGTTTTTTTTTTTAACTGCATAAATAAAGGATATATAAAAGTCACTGCCAAAAACTGACTGCGGCTTCTACCTTGTTACGGGAATGTTGTCTGTGGCTCAAGTTGATTTGATATCATTCATGAGGGATACATTTGACATATCTTTCACATATTATAGACAACACTGGCTCTCACTCAATGGGAGTCGGCTCTTCTGATTCACTACAAAGCGTTTTGCTCATGACCCATCACTGACACGCATGCAGTTGTACTCCGGTGAAGGCAGAGGTTTTCTGCTTCAGCTATCCAATGAGATCGTTAGTGATGAAAGAATAAGCTGCATGGTAGATCTTCAGTTATCAGTATAATTTGATACTGTTTTCCTGTATTCAACCTATGACAATATCACAAGTCTGCTGTGATATATTTTATTGTATTTTGAAGAGGAAAAGAACTATAATTATTCATTTTCTTGAAGTGAGGCTGTTGATCTTGACTCAGAAGGACGGAGTTAGGGACATTCACTTTATCCATAGTAGTCAGTTCTTAAACTTGGAGGAACTTCTTTCTAAACATTCCACAGAACACACGCGAGGAGTCATAATAAATAAAAGCAATTAAGATTGGAGCCCCTTTCATTCAAAGCACCGACTTGAATTTTCAGTTTTTAATTTTCAGTTCAAGGCACACATGGAAATACAAGTAAAACAATTTGAATTAAGCACTTTGCAACAACATAAAAATGAAAGATTAAAAATGAATATAACATTGTAGGCATCATTCAGTGCAATTCAATCCAGTTTTGTTTACATAGCTCCAAATCACAACAACAGTTGCCTTGTGCTGCCCTCACAACACGTAACAATGTGAAGCTAAACACCCAGCAAACACAACAGAAGAGATCTCCACACAGGGCTTGCTTTTCTTGACTTTGAAGACCTTTTTAAACCTTTTCCTCTCCCAAGGATTCTTCTCGGTTTTGTAAGTGAAATGAACAAAATAACAAAAAAAATTCTCACCAATGCACACATCTTAATGACAAACTTAAATGCGTGCATTACTTTGGCATCACATTTTATTTCATGTAAACACATATCCAAGTTCTTCCTGAACACAGTAATACTCACAAAAACGAACGTTTCCCAAGGAACAAGTGTGTAGGGCACACTATGGTAGGTCTTAAAGGGTTAAGGTGAAGCCAATTTGAAAAAACTCTCAGAGTCCCAGAGCTTCTTTCTTTACGCTGGAACCCAACAGGACATTTCCAGCGTCCACACACTCTGACACACATGGTGCTAAGAACACAAAACACAAGGATTAAAAGAATGAATTTGCAAGAATAGCTCACTTTAACTTTGTGTCATGGATATGCAGCATTTTCTGTTATTATCGTGTTACTACCATTCTGAGCACAGAGCCATGAGGCAGCCTTCATAGCCAGAAGCTCCCACTCATCCTTTGCATCCATCTTAAAAGCATGAAGCCAGATCAGAGCCAGAACGGTGGCCCACACTTCATTGCTGCCCTAATTCCCCAACCAGAGACAAATAAAACGGAGCGCACACACACACACACACACACACACACACACACACACACACAGAGAGAGAGAGAGAGAGAGAGAGAGAGAGAGAGAGAGAGAGAGAGAGAGAAAGGGTGTCAAACTAATTTTACATCGTAGGCCACATTCAGCCCACTTTGCCAGTGAAGAAGTTTTTCTACATAATGAAGAAAAACCTGCTGTGACAAAAAAGGAAACCAGTCAGTACGACTCTTTGGACTTAAATTGTAAGAAATAAATGTGTAAAATTGTATCTCATTGTCCAGGCTGTCCAGTTTTTGTTAGTCACAAAACCCCTCAAAGTTTCTATTGTTGAAAGTGGAAAAACTAACATCTCGGTCATTTAATTGTTTATTGGTTAATCGCTTTGTGTAGTATGAATTGCCACAAGGGAGGTTTTTAATCAGCGGGA